>NW_020175393.1:223797-414035 GCF_003031525.2 Neophocaena asiaeorientalis asiaeorientalis | reverse complement strand
AACCAAGGTTTTTTTTTTTTTTTTTTTTTTTTTTTTGCACGTTGCATGGTGCATGTTTCTTTTGAAATACGGAATCATTTTTTTCAGGGGAAAAATCATCAATTATGATATTCTTTCTGTTCCTACAAGGAGATAGTGCAAGGGGATCTAAGATTTGGTATATTTGAATGTGTAGATGAATTATAAACGGTCTAAAATTGTGTATGTTTCTCAAAGCCTCTTTGATGTTGCAAATCCTCTTGTGGTAACCTTTTATACCTGTGGCTCCAAGGGCATTTTTGCCAGGCATAATATGAGTTATATTATTGATCCCGAAGATGGAATTTAGAGCAGTTAGATGGAATTTGGGAATATGATACATTTCTGATTCTTTAATAACATGGACCCTATTGTCCATCAGAATACCCTGTACTGATAAAATAGTAGACAGGATTACTGTAAAATGGACTATTATCATATATCAAGCCCCGTATAACTGCCCAGACAATCTGACAACTTTCTATTTCCTCTGCTGGCATTAATTTATTAGTAGTAATTTTCTTCCCCTTCCACCATGATGATTTCTTTATTGCTCTCCATACACCTCAAGCTAAATCAATATGGATTTAGCTATATATATGTTGGGCAAAGAGAATAGAAATTTCCTTTGTATGTGAAAATTATTTGATTTATTATGAACACTGAATACTTAATGATTATAACATACAGAAAGGATGGACAGGCTGGGTAGAGGGAAGTAAAGTTAAGAGAGGAGAAGTATTGACTGTTAAATGCTCTGAAGCGACCCATTGAGGAAGGATGTGAAATCAGCATTTACTTTAATATGAGAAGGGAAACATTTGAAGGAGTTACCCAGAGCATTCATTGTTCCTTTTTCCTGGAGGAAGGCAACTCTGCCCTAGAGTGTAGCAGCTTCCCAACTGTTCTCATGTAATTTAAGATATGGAGTTTAGACACTTAGGATTCAGTCAGTATTCTATAAATGAAATAAAATTATGAAAGTGTCTGTATTAGGAGGGGGTTTGGATTTTCAGTTCAGTGCATTGAATTAACACCATTTTAGAGTGTCCAAGTTGGTTCCATGGAGATTGTATTCAACTCTGTCACTGTTGGGATGATGAACTTACCATGGAAAAGATGAAACAGCCCACATGATGCTGTTAATATGTTACAGTACAATTCAACTTAAAAAGCATGCATTAGACGTCTACTGTATGCCCACCACCATACTAGCTTTTTTGTGGATGTGTTTTATTTTTAAGGAAAATAAGCCTTTATCTTAAAAATATATTTTATTCAGCAAAACAACATATACATATATATAATGTGGAGAAGCTATAGAGAGTTATTAAATCTACAGTAAAGCTAGAAAACAAGGATAAGGCAATATTAATATAACGTAATACAGATTATGTATAAGAGTTCACTGAATTCAGTATAAGAGAAATATTATTATGGGATATGTTTAGTAAGGGAAGTTATCATAAATGTCAGGCCTGTTGGAAATGTTTAGGATTTAGCTTAATGAAGAGGAAAGCAGGTGGCATTTCAGAAATGGTAAACAACTCCACCAAATATACAGAAGATGATCCCAGAGGAGTATATGTGGACATGTAAGAAGATTGGCCTTATCATCGAATAGTGATGATAGTAATGATAATTACAGTAACAGATATCAAATACTTTCTGTGAGTCAAGGACTATCCCAGTAGTTAAGCAAAGTAGTTAAAATTTAATTAAAAGGGACCATGTTAGTTAATTTTGTCATGACCATATGAGATTGGTAATATTATTTTCTTCATTCTGTATACCAAGAAACTGTAGTTCAGTGAATAACTTGCCCAGGTTACATTTCTTATACTGGCAGAGCTGACATTTATATTAATTGAAATCTACTGATTCCTGAAGCCATGTTCTTTATTACTGAGATTTATTGCTACAAAGCAATAACTCATATTAATTATCATTTTAGCCTTATTTATTAACTCTTATGAAGGAATGAAATGATGATTAGAATTATCAACTTGTATAATATTTGGATCATTTTAAAATGTATTTTTCAAGATTATTAAGTCCTTGTATTTTAAACTTCAAAGCAAATGGGATGGAGGAAATCTAACTTTCTCTCTAACTCTAAGTTTGAAAATATGATTTATTTGAGGTGAAATGACCTGGTGATGATCTTTTCAATACATATGTGTGATTATGGAATTCATTTGTAATGTATTGAAAAAAAAACCCCTGGTGATCTAAACATTACTTTTTCCTGAATTTACTGGCAATTATCCCTTAAACCATACTGCCTTACACTTATTCTTTACCTCTATGAAAAGTAGTGTTACTCCACAGGCTTCTTAGAGGGTTTCTGTTTGTGGTTCACTCTGTTTTGTTCATGTTTTGTCCCAGTTTTGGAGAGTTGGAAAAGAGTGAGCCCAGAGTGGCTTCTGATGAATTCCTTTTTTGCCCTAAAATCAAGTTTTTTGAAGACCTGTTCCTCCCCAGCTCATTTACTGCCTCCAATTTTGAAGAATTTTCAGTGTTAGCTTTATTTTTTCTGCTTATTTTCTTTATATCCAAGTTAATAAAGTTCAGGCTTGTAGAAATGCTTCTTAAATTTGATGAACATGTATGAAAATATGGAGAATGATTATAATTAATCCATTTTTATCTGTTCCTTTGAACAGAAAAAATGCTTCTTATAATGGGTAAAATTTATAATAACTTTTGCAAAATTGGTTTCTCTCGAGACATATTTATTTGTCATATTTATCATATATACATATCATATAAATATTTGTCATATTTATTTCCTCCTTGCTTCTTGCTGTTATCTCTGTAGGTAAAAAATCAGTATGTGTATATATATAGATAGATATAGATATAAAAATAAAACTATTCTTTGCAAGAATTGTAACTTGAGTGTAAAAAGTTCAGTAAAATGGACACTGTTGGATACTGGAAGAGATAAATCTTATCGCAGTTTCTTTTGATGTTTGACTCGTTTTGTTTAAATTGCTAAGATTACTTTATAGATTGATAGGAGGAAATAGACAAAAGCTTTGGGATATCAAAGGATTTATATGCTTTTAGGGACTGTTTCTTGTCTGGCTCGTTCCACTGTTGTGCTAATCTGAGCACAGGACCCTCTTTGAAGTCAAAGAGTTTCAGATTTAGATCAGCTTCACTCAGTGCCAGATCCTGAAAGGAAAGAGGTCCTAGAATACAGATAGCCATCAAATTAAAACATCAATGCTTGAAAGATATTAGTTCCAAGTCTGGCCTTACTGTCCTTTGATATGAAAATGAACTGGAACAGCTAGCTTAGGCTGAGCTAAATTCAGGTATAAGGTATGTTTGATGTTTCTTTTTCATAGATAGAATCTTAAAGTTCTGAATCTGCTTTTATTAGTATAACGGCTATATTTTAATTTCAGATATGGTTGAAAAATATCATTTCACATTATAATCATGGTTCTAGACAGGATGGGTGTCTCCCTGAATGTTGCTCCCATGGCTCTTTGATCAATGTGTATATTGTCTGAGACACTTTTTCCCCTTGGGAAAACCTGAATATCAGAAAATTAATCTATGAAGTTGTATTTGGGTTCCCAATATCTTTTGCCTTCATTATAATTTACATTTTTCTCCTAGTGAGTTATCATGGTGCTCCATATGGAAATTTGGGATGGCTATTACATCAAAACCTTATACATTTTGCCCCTCAATGATGATTGTCTGAAGCTCTGTGTGGGCTCCAGTGGTGTCACTGTCCTGGCCTGAAAGCTAGCTGGACACATGGATTGGTTAGGGAATCAGTTGGGAGCTTTTAGATATTTTATGAACTTTTATAGTTGATGTTTTATTTATAAACTCTCATTCTTTTAAGGCATCATAACATTTCCAAGTATATCACACTGAAAACTTGGTGGTTACAAGCCTCTATGTGACTTTCTCCATTTCTGCTGATCCTTACATAATCTGGGAACAGAATGAAATGTACCTCTATGAGCAAAAATGGTCAATCTGAGTTCAAAAAAAATCACTCATTTGTAAAATAAATATGTATTGAGTGCTCATTATGTACAAGTTTCAAAGTTGTGAAGATGCTGAAACAAATAGAATTGCAAAAAATGCCTGCTAAAAGAACATTTATATTCTATAGTGAAAGAGAAACAGTCCACGACCCTCCCCCTCCCCAATAAGTAAATTTTCTTGTATGTTAGAAGATCATAAGTATAGAGAAAAGTATAGCAGGGTAAGAGGTGGTTGTCACCAATTTATGTTGGGTGGCAGAGATAGGTTTCTCTGAAAGGGTGACATCCAAGAAGGTGATGTTTCTTGAGAGAGTATGGTCAGACCCTTCCTCAGGGTCTTGTTGTTTATGTAATTTGAGGTCCTGCCATTTACCTGTACTTAAAGTGTAACCATGAGTTCAAATCCCTGATTCTCAAGGCAAATAGTACAGTTTGTTTTGAGATCTCATAGGTCTTTATTACTAGAGCCTGTGGTGAATTTTATATGTCAGTGATGGGGGTGGTGGTGAGGAGAGTGGTGGGAAATATTTTCTGAAGGGGAGGGTGTGTTCTTGCTATCCCCACCTTCACACCCAAGATTTATGTTACAATATCTAGCACTGCCTATAAATAGAATTAGCTCTGATAAACTTACATACAAAATGCAATTTCTTTTTTTTTTTTTTTGCGGTACGTGGGCCTCTCACTGTTGTGGCCTCTCCTGTTGCAGAGCACAGGCTCCGGACGCATAGGCTCAGCGTCCATGGCTCACGGGCCCAGCCGCTCTGCGGCATGTGGGATCTTCCCAGACCGGGGCACGAACCCATGTCCCCTGCATCGGCAGGCGGACTCTCAACCACTGCGCCACCAGGGAAGCCCCAATTTCCTTTTTTAAACCTAAACTTTGCCCTGTACCTGTTATGTAGTGAATATTTAACAGATATTTATGGAAAGATGACTAAAAGCATAGATTGCAAATTGGAGAGATATAGTAGTTATCACTGAATTTTTTGCTGGATTCAAAGACAGGCTGGTTGGTTCTACCTTGTATGACTAGCTAATGGTGATTCCAGCCTGTAATATTACAGCCTATTCTTATTATTTAAGTTATAATTACAGTGACTAGAGTGATCTGTAATTTTAAGCCAAGGAAGGGAAACCAATGAATTTGCTTTCATACCTGGAAGCCTTGACATACTAAAAAAGAAATATACTCCAAATTTGGATATTGTTAGGAGAACCTAAAAGAAATATACTGAACACAAAAAGTATCTCTTATGGCAGCAAGAATGATGTTTGGACTGAGAAGGAAAGGCTACATATGTCTTAGAGATGCATAAAGCCCAAGATAGATGAAGAACTAGAAAGGACATCTAGTTGCTCTAAATAAGTTCATATCTCCTGGTCTAGATAAATCGTATCTCAAAAAACAGATGAAATTTCTAATTTTATTGCAAAAGCAGTATTGTAAATGATGGGAAAGAGGAGATTTACCAGAAAAAAGAAGCAAGCTGTTTTTTTAACACAAAAAATGGAAGGTAAATTCTGAAAATTATGGCAAATTCTTAGGTTGTGAATGTTTACCAAAAGAGTTATAACTGGAAGTCAGACATTTTCTTCAAGCAAAAGACATTTATTGAACGCTTTCCAGCTTCTAGCTTTTGTGATGTCTTTCATGATATCTTGAACAAGGAGAGATATTTGAGAAGTAGTGATATATTTCTGTGAATTCTGAATGCTTAATCCAAAGCATCCTCGAGATCACTGTCTGTCTCATCACCTTCTTTTAATTTTATGCATATTATTATCTCTCTATGGCTTTTCTTTTGCTTTCTTATTTGTTTGTTTCAGTTCATTAAGATGTAAGTTCTAGAGAGTAAAGGCTTTGTGTGTTTGTTTACTGCTGAATCACCAATACTTAGAGCAATGCATGTCACAAAGTAGATACTCAATAATATTTTGTTGAGTGAGTCTATTAGTTGAACTGCCGTATCCAAATAAATTTACAAGATGGATTGATGCCCACCAGGTTGGCAGAATGCAGTAGGCAAGACCTCCCTATCCTTGTATGTGACTTGAATGAAGATAAAGATGATATGCATAAAAAATGGTTCATGAAATAATATAAAATTATTATCTTTGCAGTTTACAATGACTGACAAATCTAATCAGTGAAATTGGATAGAGATAATACCTAAAGTACTATTTTTGGATCTAGAAGGAAAAAAGCATAACTACAGGATAGAGGTTAATTTCAACAAATGTTAAGAAAAAGACGAAAGGATTAGGAATTTTAGGTAATAGCATACTCAATGTGATCCAACAATATAAAATGACCTCAACTTCATTCTGTGTATTCTAAACACATCACAAAAACCAGGGAGGCAATGCCAATGAGTATCATCTTCACTGTATTAATTGAGTTTATTGTCAATATCATGTCAGTGATGATGATATTCTACTTTGTGTTAAAAATACATCTAGATAAATACACCTTTAAAAAATTTATATATAATAGTGTGTTAATCCCAAATTCCTAATTTATCCTTCTCCCCACGTTTCCACTTTGGTAACCATAAATTTTTATTTTTTATTTTTTTTTAGAAGAAATGTAAATGTTCTTTTATTTTATTTTTAATTTTTTGGCTATGTAGGGTCTTCACTGCTGCGTGTGGGCTTTCTCTAGTTGTGGCCAGTGGGGGCTACTCTTCATTGCAGGGTGTGGGCTTCTCATTGCAGTGGCTTCTTTTGTTGCATTGCATGGGCTCTAGGCGCGTGGGCTTCAGTAGCTGTGGCATGTGGGCTATGTAACTATGGCTCATCGGCTCTAAAGTGCAGACACAGTAGCTGTGGCACACGGGTTTAGTTGCTCCGCGGCATGGGGGAATCCACCCGGACCAGGGCTGAAACCCGTGTCCCCTGCACTGGCAGGCAGATTCTTAACCACTGCGCCACCAGGGAAGTCCCCATAAATTTTGTTTTGAGGTCTGTGAGTCTGTTTTATAAATACGTTCATTTGTATCATTTTTTTACACATTGTAAATCAACTATAATCTAATCTAAAATAAAAATTAAATTAAAAATATTTAAAGGAATATTGACCGAGGAAAGGGATAGTGAAATTCTTCAGCTGAGGATCAGTAAAGAAGGGGTAGGTGGAAACAGCAGTATAACTATCACACAGAAGAGAGCTCTTAGTCCAAGCAGGGAAAAAGAGGACCAAAGTCCTATAGGAGTAAGTTAGCAGGAAACATATTTTGGCTCAATATAAAGGGGAATTTTGTACCAGTTCTAACAATTAGACCTGAATGTGCTGCCTTGGCAGGTAGGCAATTGTTCATGGTGTGCCTGAACAGAGAATCAGAGAGATTGATGCCTTGGATGAGGGGGTTGAAACAGATTGCCATCAGTATCACTTCTAATTCTAAGATTATATGGCATTACATTTATAATAAGATATTGCTCTGTAAAGGCTTCGTCAACTATATTCTTTAGGACAGCTGCGGATAGGAGAACAAGCATTATAAATGATTACGCATCCTGAAAGGAGAGGCAAGAGCATATGGCAGGTAAATCACAGTTGTTGAGCTGGAGCCCCCGTGTCCAAATCCCAGCTATGATTTAGTAGCTAGTGACCTTGGATAAGTTTCTTAACATCTATCTGTTTTAATTTCCATATATAAGGTAAACATAATGTAATACCTACATAATAGGTTTGTTGTGAAAACTAAATGAGATAATACACATTAAGGTTTCAGAAGAGTACCTGGCTTGTAGTGATTGTTATCTATTATTATTGTTGCAACTATTGCTACAGTTAAATATCCACAAACCCTTGTGGAGTATTAATAACATATTTTATTCTGCATTATTTGCCTGTTTAGATATTCCTTGGGAAAAAGTATCTTATAGAGAAGCATGGATATTGGATCCAGATGGACCTGGATTCCAAATCTGTTTGTTTTTTATGGGCTGTGGTCTTAGATGAGTCACCTGAGCTCACCACATCTTCTTTTCCTAATGACTCTTTAGTTATAGGGATTCTGCAAAATTAAATGAGGCAATGCATGTTATTCGCCTAGTCATAGATGTCAGCTCTAATTCCACATGCTGAGATGGCATTTTATTTTAGTGCTTATCCAGATACATTATTTTCTGGAGATGATAGCAGCACTGGATCAATGGAGAGACTTATAATTAATGACTTTAGTCATTAATTATAAAATTACAGGATTCTGCTTCAGTAGGTAAGCTCAAGTCTTGAAGGGACCAGAGACTTTCTTCTTCCAGGTCTGGCATTTTGATTTTTTTCTACTTGAACTTCTTCCTAAGGAATATGAATGTGCCAGCTTCTTACCTTCCTCACACCAGTTGCATGAAGGTTACACCAATCCCATCCATAAAATTCAAGGTTTTATTTTACTTGATTACCGTGTCTTCTTCTGTAGATCCTTTGGTCTTCTTTCCAGGGGACAAAGACAGCCTGGAGCTGCGTGCCAGTTTCCCGCTGGCTCTGGGCGAGTGGGGAAGTTGCCTGAGAGCTTTTGAAGTGAGAGGAACCTTGAGTTTAGTTAAGCAGCTTGGGATCCAGAACAATATCAAAACTGGGCCTTTGGTTATCTATATGATACTGGTTTCTACAACTTTCTCACGCTCAACCCTCTCCCCCAAATACTTCCCAAAACTGAACTAGATTACTCTGAGTTTTACTTAAAACTCAGAATGTTGGGCTTCCCTGGTGGCGCAGTGGTTGAGAGTCCGCCTGCCGATGCAGGAAACATGGGTTCGTCGCGGAGCGGCTAGGCCCGTGAGCCATGGCCGCTGAGCTTGCGCATCTGGAGCCTGTGCTCTGCAATGGGAGAGGCCACAACAGTGATAGGCCCATTCTGAGAAAACTCAGAATGTTTTATCATTTGATTCATTAACATCACTGTATTAGAAAGTGCAGGAAAGGGTGATAAGGTTTAAAAAAATGAAATTAAGATCAAGAGCATGGCCTTCTAGGTTTTCCATTATGGAGTTAAATTGCTGATATCACTTCTATTCAAAATATACTACTTTCTAAAAATTACTGCTAAATGTTATGTGTTCTGATCATTGTTTTTATGAATGATGCAAGAGAATGTATTGAGTTCAATTAAACTTATTGGCATAATATTTGTTAGTTATGACACTATAAAAAAAGAATTGCTTTCCTTTGAGAATCAAGCAAAAATACCCCAAATATTTATACAATAGTATTCTTCTCAGGGCATGCTGCTAATGAGAAATCTATATATAACTTTGTAAAAATGAATGTTTTTAAGTTCTGAAATGATATAGCCTATACTTGCCTATAATCTCTAGGCTGATATTTTACTGTGATATTTCTTTGCTTCTCATTCTAATAAAATATTAACATGATAAACTAATTTTTTTCTGGCAAAAACAAGTTGTTGAAGCATAATCACTGCTTTCTTCATTTGATAACATGTGGTTTAACTGGGTAGAACTAGTCTAAATTTATGTCACATTCTTTCCCCTTTTCAACTCCACTCTTGCTTTCTGGTTACCCCCATTCTAGCAATACAAGACCAAGTCCAGCTACAAGGCTTTTGCAGCAATCCCAACAAACACATTGCTTTTGGAACAGAAGGTCAGTGTTGGCTCAAAAGCAGAGTGAATTTTGGTGATGTTTTCTAAAATTGCTTATGTCATTTTTGTTATGTTTAAAAAAAAATTCTGTTTTCAAGTTCTGCCTTTACTAAAATAAAATGCTGCTCTTAGTTTAGGATGACATAGTGAAAGCATCTTGGATAGAATTGGAGACATCACTGATTTATTGGTCAAGTCTTGGTAGGAGCCTGGAGTATCCAAGCTACTAAGCAGCTCTGAGAAACTTGATTCAGATTTGGGTACATCCCTGTCCTTTGGAATTTTAAATGGTTATTAATATTTAAGAGCTTCTACCTCTATTCACATTGATCAATAGAGTAGAGGTAAAATGGGGTTACGTGTGGGCAACTGGCCACCTTTGAAATTTGATGATTAATAGTGGCTTCCACAGGGTGGAAATATTATAGCCAAACATCCAACTTAGCCTCTTAAATCCCATCACGGTCTGAACATCGTTATCCATTTTCCTCAGCCATTGATCTGACCTCCATGAATGGGAGGGAGGGTTTGATATCCCTTCCAATGACCCAGCTATTTTCACATGGCTCCAGGGCATTTTTGACTTGCTATTGAGTCATTAACTGTAAAATTACAGGATTCTGCTTCAGTAGGTAAATTAAATTAAAGCCCCTTGTTTCATAAGTCCATTACAAATACTCAAATGAAGCCCCAGTGGAGGATCATATCAGAATTGAAGTGAAATCAATTACCAGGTCTATGACATGATACATTTCTTATGTTATTTTTATGATATTTATTTTGGCAATTTATCTTTGCATGAAGCCCATTTTTTTCTGTGCAATTATAGTGTTTCAAGTAATGTTATAATTTGTCAAAATGTTAATGTTTGCAACCAGGTGGTATTTTGACCACTGGCTTGTGAGCCTACATTCTTGTTATTTTAGCATGATCTGGAGAATAAAACTGTTATATATGCTTTTGTCTAAAAAAGTAGGAATTGTTAGTGGGATATTCTAAGTGGTATATAGGTGAACATTGGTTGGCAATATCTCTTATATCATGTATCTCTGATAACAAATTCCCAATTATCCACCTGTGGCCCAGAGTCTATGCTCTATATATCTGAATGCCTTGAACTGGAGGTGGGAGGTGAGGGGGCCATCTGTAACTTTTTCTCTAGCTTCTCTTCTGAATTTTGACCTTCTATGGTTCATTGAAAGATGAGATGGGCGTAAAACACCAATTTCAGGAGGTTTCAGGAGGCTTCAAGAAGTGACACCTTCACCAGATGCCCCTTATCCTATTTTCTAGAGTTAAATATTATGTGGAGTCATAGTAGAAGTGTTCCCTCACCATAGACCTTCTCCCCATTTCAGATGGACATTTCCAAAATCTGGTCACAAGTGCCTGCCTTCACAGAAATGGGAGAAGCTCTCCCACTCAGTAGCCAGACAGAGAGAATAGGGGCTGTTCTGCCACAGTGTCCTTCCCTCATGCTGGCCAGCTCTCTTCTCTTCCAATTCAGTGGATTTTTGAGATTATAATCCATGAGGAATGATTAGCTTAATTTCAAATTGCATCACAAACTCATTTCATAAATGTCTATGGTGGTATCGTTTTGCATTGAACCTAATGCAAGTTCATTTGGGAGAGGTTTTGTGTTTTTAATTTTGAATAAAACATACTCTTCAGTAAAATTATTATTTTTATTTTTAGTACCACAACATGTAAATATCATGATATCTAGTTTAAAATATCTAAGTTTAAATATCATGATATCTAATTTAAAATATCTAATAAAATTATCTAGTGTGGATAATGGTCTCTTGGCTAAGATGTTGGTTTTGGACAATAAATATTTGAATTCTTCGAAGGTCACAGGATATAACATGATGTTTGTTTTTCTTTAGAGCCTTTTATAATTCCACATTTTTTTTTTTTTTTTTGGCTGGCTTTCCCATGTTATGTATTCCTCAATAAGAGATTTTACTCTGTAAGAATTTTTAAATAACAAAAGTATTATCCCAAGATTTCATGAGAGTTTATTTCTATTTTCAGTAATATTTCTTGAATGGTATTGTGCTGTTTCTTTCATGGTTGTTGTTTTTAAAAAATAAATCTGGTAATTTCGATCATTTTGCCCAACTGTTTATACAATAGAACTCATCCTATGACATTAAAATCAAAGGGACTTATTTCTGAGTTGAGTGAGTAAATTAAAACTATAATCATCAGAGACATCTATTTGGGAGAGGATTAACATTTTGGAATATTTTAAATCACAGAAGCTTTTCTGAGATCCCTTTAATATCTTACAGAACAGCACAATTAGGGGGTAGGATGATGGCACAGTGTCATCACAATATTCTGTTAGGGTCTGTGCTGTGGAACGCCTTGAAGATAGAAAAAGCACATTTACTTCGTCTTAAGATAGGTGGACAATTAATTCTCTCCCCCAACCGGATTTTTTACACCACATTCTGTTTTATAGCATATAGTATAATTAATGAGGAACCAGAATCACTTTAAAAAATAATACTATTTTTAAAAGCAACATTTTCTCCAAATTGAAGTACAGGCATCCCTTCCAATCAGACATTAAGCTTTCATTGAATCCTTGGATTGGTTTCAGTTTTAATCACCCCTTGATGAAACCCATAATTTTCAAAAGAGTACATTTTGTTGGCAGGGGACATGAGGTTTCTGATACTTCAATTCTGTAATTTATTGTCTGTGTCAAACTTAAATTTATAGCTTATTCCATTTTCTATCATTTTTTCCCCTATGAACTTTTAGGAGGGAAGAATTTTTAACTAAAGCCTTAACTAAGGCTTTACAGCCATCATATTTTAATGTGTTGGTGTTGGGGTCTTTGACTTAATCTCCTGCCAATAATCATCTTCTCTAAGATTGAGATGAGGATGTAATACAAGTGATTATAAAACAGGAACAAAATAATCAGATGAATGTGCATTTGTGACTGTCCTTATTACAATATGTTCAACAATATACTAGACTCTGTAGAGGAAATAAGTTTGATATGGACATTATTTTTTAGTCTCAATGTGGGTACTGCTGTCCTTTTCAGAGAATGTTGAAGATCTCTCTCTCTCTTATTGACTAATTTTTCTTCTTAATCATCTGAGTCTGATAGCAATAGGTAAAAAGTTAAAATTAAACTGAAGGGCACATTTTAATATTCTAAATAAATGGATTATTATTTTTATTGAGCAATTGTGTTAAGGAAAGGAAAGATGAAGGGATATTTCCTTGAAATCAAATATTGCCAATATATATTGTCTCAGAGTGATTAATTTTTTTCCATGAAAGAATACACTTTTTCCTTGTAAGTAATTTATCTGTTCCCTTCCTCACAATTATTTCTCAGGATAAAATCAAGGCTAGGGTTAGGTACTGTTTCCCAACAAATGATATTACTATGCATTTAATTCATAAGCTTAATGTGTTTGAAAGAATTTTAGAGTAGCTCAATTTTATAAATAGCACCTATAAATTATAGGATTAATTATTTAAATGAAAGGTACAGGAGAAAAATTATTTTATTTTTCCTGGTGGAAGGAGGATAAAGAACAACTGTTTTGAAGACAGTAGTAAAAACTGTGCTACAAAAATAGAAAGGTAAAGATTTGAGATATCTTGTCAATTGTCAAATCATTTTATTCTAAGTTGCCAGTTTAATTTTTTAAAACATGAGTTGGTAAACTCCAATCTGATTAAACATATGTCGTTGGGTGAGACTATTTTAGGATCTTTGCATGTCTCAAAAATTTAACAAAATCTGGTTACCAACTTAGCATATGGTCTAGACTAGAGAGACATCTCTTAATTTAGGTTAGTTCAAGAAGTAAATGTGTTCCCAATTTCTTTAACAATGGAAAAGTGCCCAGGACCCAGATCTATACCAATTGGTTCTTCTTGGGCAGTTGTCTACCATGCAACTATTTCTTTTAAGGCGCTTAGTAAACCATATTAAAGTATGCATACTGGTTGTTTTTTTTTTTTTTCTACTATAAACTATTTGAGAAAACCTAGTAGTTTTTGTTAAACATTCATTGAATGAATTAATTTAGTTTGCACCTGGGTAGGTCTCTTAAATTTCCAATTTTATTCCACACGATTTTAAAACAATTTTTTGCTCATAGGATTGTAAAAATAAGGGGGCCTCGTATATGGCAATTAGGATGATGATAAGCGTCTTCCTTTAGGGTAGAATAAGCTTCATCAATTCTAATTCCATGGAAAAGATATAAAAGGCCTTCTGCTACAAGGAAAGTAAGTTGGTTTTAGACTTGGTAATTTTTAATGGTTAAAGAATACAATCACAATGGCTGCCATACTGAGTACTTTAGCATGTCAGACACTGAGCTAAATGCTTTACTATCCTCACAACTCTGTGAAAATTTTGATGCTCCAAAATGTCAACTAAATTTCCCAAAGCTGCAGGGCTAGTGAGTTGCTGAAATGGACCTTAAGTGGGATCTGATTATCCCTTAGCTTTTCCCTGTTCACCATGCAACAGTGACATCAATTAGCTAAAGTGAAATATTGAGCAAGAGGTGATGTTTTGGATAATATTTTATTACTTGCTAGAATATATTTAAATCTTCATCAAATTAGAGCAGCAGAAGTTTTTTGTTTTTTTTTTTAATGAGGAACAGTTAAAGGGAATTGGAAATAGCTTAGTTCTGACAAGACTTGAGTTAGTGAGGGTTTACAAAGCAGCCCAATTTTTTGAGTTATTAAAAGAGAGGTGGTGAATTACAGTAGAGGAGGTGCTGGCTGGGAATCAGGAACACACTTCTGATATACTTGATTAAACGAAGAAAAAGTCTGGTGGCTTTGCCATTAAGTCTTCAGGAACAGGTTTGAAACTGGCCGTAATGACTTGCCAAAACTCCCTTCCTTCTGTGTGAGAAGAACAGACATTTAACCCTCCAGAGATCTTGGGATTAAAAACACCAAGTAAATTTCCTCAATTCTTGAAATTTTTAAACCAATCATATGAAAATAATCTGCTGATAAATATTACTAGACCTTTAAAGAAGCTGTAATTTTATATATTGGAGGCCTCTTTGGCTTACAGCATACATTTCCCCCTTTTCTTCAGATCTGAATGCTATTCAGACCTGAATATCCAGCTAGAGAATCAAAATGAGATTTATTTAGATGAGAATATCTCCAATCCTACAAATGGTTTTGTATTAATGACTGAAAATCAAGGAAATCTCTTGTAGTCACAGGGTTTATTCTACCAAATAGCTGGTCAGATTAACAAAGAATAGCAGTTTTGGGGTTTCTGCCTGAATTGTTTTTTGGGAGGTTAATTTTATCATTATTAAAATACAGTACTCGCCCATGAAATTTTTGAAATCCAATCCAGTTAGATAGTTCAGGCATCACAAAAAATTTACAAGCCCTTTTAGAGTATCCTCTCTATGGAAGGAGTTTACTTTCTAACTCTTAGAGTGCAACTAATTCATTCTATTTTCAGATTTTTAGAACTTAATCCTATTTCCAGAAAGAGCAGGTTCTAATCAGTCTGCTGATTCAATATATCTGACTTAACAGTGTTTGCAATTCCATGAGAGATGCTCCTTTTGGATGGGTAACACATATTACAGTGTGTGGTCATATATTCTCATAAAGACTTTGATTTACAATGCTTGCTCCTAGTTCTTACCTCTTAATTATAATGTCATGCTGAGCTCAGAAACTATTTTCTTCTAAAAGGAGAGTCACTATGTCTTTTTTCAAAAACTGGGCCCCAAAGTTGGTTGTGCTGAGTAAAATATAACCACTTTTAATGAGACTATTTCTAACCATTAGTTAAGAATCTTTAAAAATAGGATTCAGGGCTTCCCTGGTGGCGCAGTGGTTGAGAGTCCGCTTGCCGATGCAGGGGACGCGGGTTCGTGCCGCGGTCCAGCAAGATCCCACATGCCGTGGAGCGGCTGGGCCTGTGAGCCATGGCCACTGAGCCTGAGCGTCTGGAGCCTGTGCTCCGCAACGGGAGAGGCCACAGCAGTGAGGGGCCCGCGTACTCAAAAAAAAAAAAAAAAAAAAATAGGATTCAAAGCATGTTCCATTTATGCCTCACTTGGCTATCAGCCAGTTTGGTAGAAAATATATGTTTTTTAAATAAAATCTTTAATTGGAGAATATTCTGAGAGAACTTCACTCAAAATGAATAAATCTAAAGAAATATCAGTACAATCCTGCCGGGCTAAGTTGTCAAAAAGCAATCTACGGTCAGGCTTCACATTAATGGAGATTTAATATATTTTCTTTTAATACATTTTTGTACTACAGAGAAAAAACCTACTTTTTACGGCTGCTAGAAGGAGTGGATCAAGATGATATATTTGACAGAGAACTCCTTGTCAATAAAAAAATCAATTCTAGTGAATTTCAAGGCTATTCAAACTTAGAATAATCCCCCTTCCAAATTTTAATGCAGTTCGAGTATTATCTCCATTTCAAAGTTTCAGCATTACTGACTGAATACTAGTTATCTTCCTTAATTTTCCAAGCATTCTGAGTAGATAGTTTTTTCATTCTTTGAGTAAATTTCAATACTTTAAGTAGCATAATAAAAGTTGTGTTTTCCTATAGTAATTTCCCACGAAGTAACCAAGATAATAACCCTATTTGATTTTGGCTGAAAAAATATTTGCTCATTATATTAACATGGATCACATACTCAGATCTTTGATGGTAAACACATTTAATTGAAATATGGGAAAATAAACTGTTACTTAAAATATTCAGAGTTTAAACTTTTTCTCTAGAGCATTTTACCAAGGCATATTAAGATCATATTCTTTCTATGATTCATTTATTCATTTAACTCCATTTATTTGTCAGTCTGCCCTTTCAAGTCATCCTAAAGATCTTTACTGAAGACATATCATGTGTTCTATCCTTAGAACGCCAAGATAAATACCATAGTTTCCTAATTGTTATAGGACAAATGGTCCAGTAGAGAGGAGATACAGTTGAAGAGTAATGATGATACAATATGCTTAAGGCATGTATGGAATGATGCAGTGCCCCAAGGAGGGAGGGGCAGATTTTGCCTGGTGCAAACGCCAAAATATATTATAAAGGAGCTGGATTAGGATTTTTAGGATGAATACGAATTCTAAGTGAGCTGAGGATGGAGGAGGGATAATCTAGGCAAAGTTAATAACGTGTGCTTGGAAGGTCAGCACAAGTTCAAAGAACTCAAGTGATCCATTGTGGTTAAAGAGCAGCATGCAAGTGAGGAGTGGGTAGAAGGTGTTGTTGGAGAGCAAGGAAGAGCTAGACCAAGGTTCTCTCCTAAGGAGTTTGTTGTTAATCCTGGTCACTAATTAATTTTTTTCTTCTTCTTTTTTTTTTTTTTCCTTTTTTAACTTTACAAGTATTTTCTCCCAGTCTATGGCTTTTTAAAATTTTTTTTGAGTATAATTGCTTTACAATGTTGTGTTAGCTTCTGCTCTACAATGAACTGAATCAGCTATATGTATACCTATATCCCCTCCCTCTGGGTCATTAATTTCGGACTTTATCCTTCTCTATAATGATCGTCATAGTTAGAAGCCATGTGTAGTGTAAAGCCTAAAATTAAAGCCCAATACTACCTGCTTGGCACCTGGTAGAATTGGGAGGGCCTCAGCTGGTCTAATTGCAAGCTCACCTCCCCACTCTGCTCCCCCAGATAAGGTCCCCTAACCCTCCCTATCAAACCGACCAGGTGCAGTGCCTACTTATTCAAACAAGCCGACCACACCCTTCTAAGGAAGCAGGGACGCCTCACTCTCTTGATCCTACAAAACCTGCCTTCCACAGCCCCTGTTGTTCACTGTTCCCCGAGCACAGCTCTTATGTGGCCCTGATGGAATGCACAGTTTCTTCCCCTGGGCCGTGACCACCTCTGACTATTAAACTGCTGTTGATTTCACCTGTCCAGTGTCAGGTGTCATGTATTCGGCCATCCCCATCACCACAGAGTGGGAAGCCCTTCCCCTTCCCACCAACAGGGTAAATAGGAGGTGATTAGAACACCATGTCAAGGAAAAATTAAGCTATCTGAATACCAGCAAGGAGTTATCTTTACGACATCTTCTGTTCCCTGCTATTCATTACTCATGATTAATCAAAAATATAGAGGATGGGCTTCCCTGGTGGCGCAGTGGTTGAGAGTCCGCCTGCCGATGCAGGGGACACGGGTTCGTGCCCCGGTCCGGGAGGATCCCACATGTCGTGGAGCGGCTGGGCCCGTGAGCCATGGCCGCTGAGCCTGTGCATCCGGAACCTGTGTTCCACAACCGGAGAGGCCACAACAGTGAGAGGCCCGCGTACTGCAAAAAAAAGAAAAAAATATATAGAGGATGGAGGAGGAGAGGAAAAGAGATTTTTTTTATGGTAGGAAAGAGGCAGTCTCAAGAGTTTCTATTAGGTTATCATAGCCAATATTTTATATTTTATTTAATGCAGAGAAATAGATTTTGAAAAAATGATTTTCAGACAGTACTTTCCTTTGTGAGTTATTGAAATAAGGGGGATAGCTTAACATAATAAATGTTTATTTCCTCCCCACAACACAGTGAGGTATAGCTCAACTTGGCCATTCAGTATGGCTCTCTGTCGGTGACTCAGCGATGTAGACTATTTCCATTTTGCATCTTAGGTATATGCTAATAAAAACATTTGGTTGTATCGTGCAAAATAGAGATTAAGACACAAAGCACTATTAGGGATATAGAGGGTTACCTCATAATGACAAACTTTTAATTCATGAGGAAGGTATACTTCTAATTATGAATGTAGCTAATAAAATGGTTTCAAACTACATTGAGAAAAATTGCTAAGATCACAGGGAGAAATTAACAGACTCACTACAATTCTGTGAGATTTTATGGTGACTTTCAATTAATTGATGATTTTCAATTATTAATAGAATAAAGAAAAAGAAAGTAGTAAAACTAAGATGATTTGAAAAAAAATGAAAAATCGTGATCTGATAGATACACACACACACACACACACACACACACAGCTCTGCAACCAACAGTTAGAGAATAGATGTTTTCTTTAACATAAATGGAATATTTACAAAAAACTAATCGTGTCTTATACCATAAATCTCACACTACATAAGAAATGGCTATTTTGAAAAGTTCTATGGTTATAACTAAATAAGTAGGAAATTTAAAAATTGGGGGAAAAAAACCCTTATATTTTAAAAAAATTAGAAAGAAAAACTACCTTAATGGAAATACCTAAAAATGTATTTAGAATTGAATGACAGTGACCATACAACATATCACAACTTGTAGAATGCAACAAAAGGGATTCTTTGAGGGAAAATAGGATAAATCCAAAGAATGTAGAAGGAAATAAATAGTAAGGATATGAACAGAAACTACTGAAATGGAATGTGAATATGCCAAATAAGATCAAAGTCAAAAGTTAGTCCAATTAAGAGATTAGAAATGGATAATTCTACATGGAACTTGATTAATAAAAAAGCAGGTGGACACAAATAATTATTAGAAATGATGAAGGGGATGGACCAAGATGGCAACATAGGCAGCTTCTGAACTACTCACCTACTAGGGACACATTGAATATAAAGCTGCACATGGAGAAATTCCCTCAGAGAAATCCAGAAACCAGCTGAGTGACTCCAGCATCTCAGATTAATAAGAAAATACCCATTCGAAACCTGGCAGGAATGGCTGAGATACATTCTTGTCATCAACCCCATCCCTGGCACAGTGCCAAACAATTGGGAGGGAAACCCCAGCTCCCAATTTTGCCCTGAGGTTGTAGGCTGTACATCTAATGTCCCAGCTTTTAAGGCTCCCACCCAAGGGACAAGCCCCCAAAATACCTAGCTACAAAAGCCAATGGGGCTCGTGCCCACAAAAACTACGAGACTCCTTATATTGGAGATACTAGTTCCACAGGAGAAAGTAGGCAGTTGTGGGCAATGCCTCCAGGTCAGAGAATAGCTCATCAAATGTTTCAAAGATATTTCTTCTTGGAAACATTGAGACATACAGGGCTTTCTTTGAATTCAGACTTTACTACATGTATATTTGACTAAAATCCTCACATGAGAACTATTTCATTTATTATCACTAGGCACTAGACGAACCAGCCAAGACAGAGAGCATCTCCAAGGACAACACATTAGATCCACCTCTGGAGGTAATGGCTTCAGATCACCTCTGCTTTTGAAATGCAATCCCGAAACTCATTGCTAACCCAGTACCTGGTTTCAATTCTTCCAGTTGTGTTTCCCTGAACAGCTCAGGCAGCAAACTGAAGAGCTCTGTGCTACCATTGATAAGGTCTTACAGGATTCCTTGTCTATGGTAATGCCTTAGACTAGACCGTGCAATTCAAACCTTTGCTTTGCTTCACTTCATTTCCTCTGCTTGGCTAGGATGGATGCATCATAAGCTTGTCCTTTTTTTTTTTTTTTTCTAGCATTCTTCTGATTCTCCTTCAAGTTCCCTACAGACATTTTTGGGTTCTGACACAATGAAAGTATGTATGTATTTAATATAATTTACTGAACCATAATATAGAAATATTAATGATTTTTAAACTGCAGGTCAAGGCCCAGTAGTGATTTGGGAAATTAGTGGATAGCAACTAGCATTGTGTTTTTTTTGTTTTTTGTTTGTTTATTTGTTGTTAGCAAACAGCATATTAAAATAGAATAATAAGAATGTAAACTATCAATCAGACTGTATTATTCCAAGCAGTGAGTAGGTATTGTTGACATTTATTTCAATTCATTTACATGTACAGGTATAGGCATGTGTATATAGGTTGCAGTAAAATCTATTTCTAACTGTAGGTCAAGTTCAAAACAGTTTGAAAGCCAAAGTATTAGACTGTGTTGTTATATGTTGGCATTTAGGATATAGAAATGTATGTAGAATTTGTGACTTATTCTCATCCCAAATCATAGCTTCAGTCCTTATGTAATTCAGAGCCCTTACACTTGTAGAAACTGAAAATGAGGTAGACTAAAGTAGTGTTAGTCTTAGAGCTTTCACACTGGTATTATTTCTGGAATTCTTTTCTTTTGGTTAACTGAATTTATTTCATTGTTCGTTGACTCAGAGGGACAGAATCCTGGATATTTTAGATCATTTGAGAACTACTAAAGCATTGTTATAATTGAATAGTTAAGTACTCCTTTCTTATCATGTAGTCTTTTTCATTTGTTGGGATAAAATATTACATTTCTCCAACTTATTTTTTTTTTGAATGCTTTGTACAGATCTACTTACCCAAATTTCAAAATGATTGTGGTTTTTCTTTTATTGATAGTTGTTAGGTTTTTTTGGTCAGTCTTATTTTCTCTCTTGGAATTAGTATAAATACTTTTTGCATATTCTTTTTCAAAATTGGACATTGTATGTATAAAGTAGATTTTATTGAATTTTACTTATTTAAAAATTTTTATTAGAGTTGATTTACAAAGTTGTGTTTAAAGTAGATTTTAAATGTACAGAATTGCCTATAACTAAAACAGTATTTCTAATTTTCAATTGGAACATTATAGACAAATATCCTTTAATAATGATGTAGAAGCCAGGTAATCACTCATTGTCAGTATTATTATATTTTAGTAGAGAGAACCTGCAAATGGATAGCTATAGCTTCTCTATTTGTAACCTATTTTGTATATTCTTTAAGTCTTTTAATCTAAAGATAGAAAAGTTTGATTTGCCAGAGACTATATAAATTTTAAATGTATTTTTTTCTCATTTCATTTGTTGAACATATAAAAATATCCTATATTACATTAAATGTAATAGGAATAAGACTTAAGTAACATGTGAGTAATAACCTGTATTATTGATTTATTTAACAAATATTTAACGCTTATAGTGTTAAAGATACATTATTCTAGGCCATTCAATTTAAGGCAATTTTTCATTTAACAAATATTTATTAGTACTTACTATGGGCTTGGCACTGTGAGGTACTATGGTGATAAGTGTGAACAAGGCAGAGTAATCGGAGAGGCGTATTTCTTTTTTTCAATTGAAGTAGATTTACAATGTAGTGTTAGTTTCAGGTTACAGCACAGTGATTCAGTTATACAAATATACATATATGTATTCTTTTTCAGACTCTTTTCCCTTATAGGTTATTACAAAATATTGAGTATAGTTCCCTATGCTATACAGTAGAGCCTTGTTGTTTATCTATTTTATATACAGGAGTATGTATATGTTAATCCCAGCTTCCTAATGTACCCCTCCCCACACCCCCTTTCCCCTTTGGTAACCATAAATTTGTTTTCTATGTCTGTGGGTCTGTTCTGTTTTGTAAATAAGTTCATTTGTACTTGTTTTTTTTTAGATTCCACATATAAAGTGATATCATACGGTATTTGTCTTTGTCTGACTTACATCAGTTAGTATGATAATTGTTAGGTCCATCCATGTTGCTGCAAATGGCATTGTTTCATTATTTTTTATGGCTGAGTAATATTCCATTGTCTATATGTACCACATCTTCTTTATCCATGCATCTGTCAACAGACATTTAGGTTGCTTCCATGTCTTGACTATTGTAAATAGTGCTGCAATGAACATTGGGGTGCATGTATCTTTTCAAATTGGAGTTTTTTCTGGATATAAGCCCAGGAG
Source organism: Neophocaena asiaeorientalis asiaeorientalis (assembly GCF_003031525.2). Taxonomy (NCBI): domain Eukaryota; kingdom Metazoa; phylum Chordata; class Mammalia; order Artiodactyla; family Phocoenidae; genus Neophocaena; species Neophocaena asiaeorientalis. The sequence goes on along the minus strand of NW_020175393.1, from coordinate 391,720 downwards.
TGGGATTGCAGGATCATATGGTGGTTCTATTTTTAGTTTTTTAAGGAACCGCCATACTGTTCTCCATAGTAGCTGTACCAATTTACATTCCCACCAACAAGGTAGGGGGGGTTCCTTTTTCTCCACACTGAGAGGTGTACTTTGGATATAACGATCTGAAAGTAGGATTCAAACTGAGACCATGAGGGAAAAAAAGCCAGTCATAGAAAGATCAGGGAGAATGGCTTTCAGGAAGAGGATTAAGCACGTGCAAATATCCTGGCAGGAAAGAGCTTAGTGTGCATGAAGAAGGCCAGTGTGGTTGCAGTATGGTGAACAGTGTGAAATGAGGTGAGAAAGGGGTGTAGGGACGGCGAGGATACTTACATGCCATGCCATGAAGTTTGGATTCCAGGGAAAATGGGAAGATATAAAAATATGGGGGGGATAATATGAAACCATTGAGAAAGCTGGTTGATGGCTGCTGTGATGAGGCTACCAAGGTCAGAGGAACCATGATGGTGGCCTGGTGCAGAGGAGCTGCAGAGAAGCACTGAGTATGAAAGAGATATTGCAGCCTTGCTTGGGTTTGGATGTGTGCAGAGAAGGAGAAGAGAATCGTGGAAGAGCTCCTGCTCTTTGCCTCGACGGTAGACAAACGTGAAGGAGGCTCAGTGTGGTAGAGGGAAGAGGGTTATGTTTATTTGGATAAGGTAAGTTCAAGATGTGTGTCAGGGGGGCCTTAACCTGTGTGGCTGGAGCTGGTACGAGAGATCAGGGAATGACTGGTACGTCGATGCTGTGGACACCCGGTACGGAGCTCCCAGGAACAAAATATTGCAGGTCCAATCAAGGAGAATGAAAGTCTATTGTGCTCAGAGCAGTGTGGTAACATGGAAGCTACAAGAGCACAGTGTTTAAGAGAGTGTGATCGTGGTGATTGTTGCCAAGAAAAAGAACAAATAAGGCTAGAGAAGTGTTCATAAGATTTGACTTTGATTTTGAAACTATATTGCTATTGCTTATGTGTTTATTCTCATCATTTTGATTTTTCTAGCCTTTATTAGCCTATAAAGTCCTTGTGAACCTGAGGCTGTTCTTTTTAGTCTCATATGAAAATTGTGACCTTATATATTGATACATAACATATATGTAATTTTTAATTCATGTTTTCCTAGATGTATCTTTTATTACTTTTTTCTACTATTATTTTTTTTACTATTTTCTATTACTTTATTTTTTTATCTTTTTGTACACTCATCTTATTTTCTTCAAGACAACATATTTCTGGATATCACTTTTATATTTGATCTGAAATTCTGTTTATCTGGGACCTTAAGCCATTAGCAATTACTGTAATTCTTCTTATATTAGGACTAATATCTCCCATCTTATTTTATATTTGCTACTTGAATTGTTTTCTTTTTTGACTTTCCTGCTTTCCTTTGGATATTTTGATATTTACTGGTTTGAAAATTTTACTTTGCTTTTTTGTTACTTTTCATATTTACCTCTAAATTATTAAAGGCAATAATTATGCTTATTTTCCTATCAATTTTAAAGCTTACATATATCTTTTTCTAAACTTAAGTACCACAGGATTTTTCACTTTCCTGTTGTTTTTAATCAAGATCTATCTGTCTATCTATCTATGCATATGTATGTAGACGTAGTTTGTTAGTAGTTTTTGGACTTCTAGATCTGAATTTTATATGGTTATATTTTTCTTGATTTCTTCTTTATTTAGACACATACTTTATTTAGATCCTTATTTCTTACACATTCATAGCTTTCTCCTGGATTTATTTTTCTTCTTGTTGACCTCTTGGTTGTATTCAATAAGGTCTTTTTGTATTGATTCTATTGCCTGTGTTCCTGAGATTATCATTATTTTGCCCTTTCTTTTATTTATTTTTAGTTAAATTTATTTATTTATTTTTTAATAGATCTTTATTGGAGTATAATTGCTTCACAATACTGTGTTAGTCTCTGTTGTACAACAAAGTGAATCAGCCATATGCATATATGTATCCCCATATCCCCTCCCTCTTGAGCCTCCCTCCCACCTTCCCTATCCCACCCCTCTAGGTTGTCGCAAAGCACAGAGCTGATTTCCCTGGGCTATGCTACTGCTTCCCACTAGCTAGCTATTTTACATTTGGTAATGTATATATGTTGATGCTACTCTCACTTTGCTCCAGCTTCTCCCTCCCCCACCCACCATGTCCTCAAGTCCATTCTCTTCTATGTCTAAGGCTTTATTCCTGCCCTGCCACTAGGTTCATCAGTATCATTTTAAAAAATTTTAGATTCCATATATATGCGTTAGCATATGGTATTTGTTTTTTTCTTTCTGACTTACTTTACTCTCTGTGACAGACTGTAGGTCCATCTACCTCATTACAAATAACTCAACTTCATTTCTTTTTATCGTGAGTAATATTCCATTGTATATATGTGCCACATGTTCTTTATCTATTCATCTGTGGGTGGACATTTAGGTTGGTTCCATGTCCTGGTTATTATAAATAGTGCTGCAATGAACATTGTGGTATGTCTCTTTTATTTAAGAATTTTAAAAATTATTTATTTAATTTATTTATTTTTGGCCGCATTGGGTCTTCATTGCTGCACGCAGGTTTTCTGTAGTTTGGTGAGTGGGGGCTACTCTTTGTTTCAGTGCGTGGTCTCCTTGTTGCAGTGGCTTGTCTTGTTGCAGAGCATGGGCTCTAGGCAGATGGGCTTCAGTATTTGTGGCATGTGACTATAATTAGTGATGTTGAGCATCTTTTCATGTGCTTCTTGGCCAGCTGTATGTCTTCTTTGGTGAAATGTCTATTTAGGCCTTCTGCCCATTTTTAAATTGGATTGTTTGTTTTTCTGATATTGAGCTCCATGAGCTTTTCGTATATTTTCGAGATTAATCCTTTGTCCATTGATTCGTTTGCAAATATTTTCTCCCATTCTGAGGGTTGTCTTTTCATCTGGTTTATGTTTTCCTTTGCTGTGCAAAAGTTTTAAGCTTAATTAGGTCCCATGTGTTTATTTTTGTTTACTATTTTGTTTTCTATTTTGTTTTTATTAATCTAAGAGTTGGGTCCAAAAATATCTTGCTGTGGTTTATGTCAAAGAGTGTTTTTCCTATGTTTTCCTCTAAGAGTTTTATAGTGTCCAGTATTACATTTAGGTCTTTAATCTATTTAGAGTTTATTTTTAGGTACGGTGTTAGTTAGTGTTCTAATTTCATTCTTTCACATATAGCTGTCCAGTTTTCCTAGCACCACTTATTGAAGAGGGTTTCTTTTCTCCATTGTATGTTCTTGCTCCTTTGTCATAAATTAAGTGACTGTATGTGTGTGGGTTTATCTCTGGGCTTTCTATCCTTTACCATTGATCTATATTTCTGTTTTTGTGCCAGTACCATACTGTCTTGATTACTGTAGCTTTGTAATATATTTTGAAGTTGGAGAGCCTGATTCCTTCAGCTCCGTTTTTCTTTCTCAAGATTGCTTTGGCTATTTGTGGTCTTTTGTGTTTCCATATGAATTGCAACATTTTGTGTTCTAATTCTGTGAAGAATGCCATTGGTAGTTTGATAAGGATTGCACTAAATCTGTAGATTGCTTTGGGTAGTATAGTCATTTTCACAATATTGATTTGTCCAATCCAAGAACATGGCATATTTCTCCAACTGTTTATGTCATCTTTGATTTCTTTCATCAGTGTTTTATAGTTTTCTGAGTACAAGTCTTTCGCCTCCTTAGGCAGGTTTATTCCTAGGTATTTTATTCTTTTTGTTTCAGTGGTAGATGGGATTGTTTCCTTAATTTCTCTTTTTGATTTTTCATTGTTAGTGTATAGGAAGACCAAAGATTTCTGTGCATTAATTTTGTATCTTGCACCTTACCAAATTCATTGATTAGTTCTAGTAGTTTTCTGGTGGCATCTTTAGGATTTTCTATGTATAGTATCATGTCTTCTGCAAACAGTGAGAGTTTTATTTCTTCTTTTCCAATTTGTATTCCTTTTATTTGTTTTTCTTCTCTGATTGTTGTGGCTAGGACTTCCAAAACTATGTTGAATAGGAGTGGTGAAAGTGGACATCCTTGTCTTGTTCCTGATCTTAGAGGAAATGCTTTCAATTTTTCTCCATTGAGTATGTGGTTTAATGTGGGTTTGTCATAAATGACCTTTATTATATTGAGGTAGGTTTCCTCTATCCCAATTTTCTGTAGAGATTTTTGTCATAAATGGGTGTTGAATTTTGTCAAAAGGTTTTTCTGCATCTATTGAGGTGATCATATGGTTTTTCTCCTTCAATTCGTTAATATGGTGTATTACATTGATTGATTTGCATATATTGAAGAATCCTTGCATCCCTGGGATAAATCCCACTTGATCATGGTGTATGATCCTTTTAATATGTTGTTGGATTCTGTTTGCTAGTATCTTGTTGAGGATTTTTGCATCTATGTTCATCAGTGATATTGGTCTATAATTTTTTGTGTGTGATATCTTTTCTGGTTTTTGTATCAGGGTGATGGTGACTTTGTAAAATGAATGTGGGAGTGTTCCTCACTCTGCACTTTTTTGGAAGAGTTTGAGAAGGATAGGTGTTAGCTGTTCTCTAAATGTTTGATAGAATTCATCTGTGAAGCTATCTGGACCTGGACTTTTGTTTATTGGAAGATTTTTAATTACAGTTTCAATTTCATTCCTTGTGATATGTCTGTTTATATTTTCTAACCCTTCCTGGTTCAGTCTTGGAAAATTGTACCTTTCCAAAAAATTTTCCATTTCTTCATAGTTGTCCATTTTATTGGCATATAGTTGTTTGTAGCAGTCTCTTATAATTCTTTGTATTTCTCTGGTGTCAGTTGTGATTCCTCCTTTTTCATTTCTAATTTTATTGATTTGCATCCACTCCCTTTTTTTCTTGATGAGTTTGGCTAAGGGTTTATCGATTTTGTTTATCTTCTCAAAGAGCCAGTTTTTAGTTCTATTGATCTTTGCTATTGTTTTCTTCATTTCTATTTCATTTATTTCTGCTCTGTTCCTTATGATTTCTTTCCTTCTACTGAGTTTGGGTTTTCTTTGTTCTTCTTTCTCTAGTTGCTTTAGGGGTGGTGTTAGATTGTTTATCTGAGATTTTTCTTGTTTCTTGAGGTGAGATTGAATTGCTATAAACTTCCCTCTTAGAACTGCTTTTGCTGAGTGCCATAGGTTTTGCATCATCGTGTTTCCATTGTCATTTTGTTTCTATATATTTTTTAAATTTCTTCTTTAATTTCTTCAGTGATCTCTTGCTTATTTAGTATTAGTAGTGCACTGTTTAGCCTCCATGTATTTGTGTTTTTTACAGTTTTTTTTCCTGTAATTGTTTTCCAGTTTCATAGTGTTGTCATCAGAAAAGATGTTTGATATGATTTCAGTTTTCTTAAATTTTCTGAGACTTGATATTTTTTATTTTCTATTTTTATTTTATTTATTTATTTACTTATCTGTGGTATGTGGACCTCTCACTGTTGTGGCCTCTCCCATTTTAGTATTAGTAGTGCACTGTTTAGCCTCCATGTATTTGTGTTTTTTACAGTTTTTTTTCCTGTAATTGTTTTCCAGTTTCATAGTGTTGTCATCAGAAAAGATGTTTGATATGATTTCAGTTTTCTTAAATTTTCTGAGGCTTGATATTTTTTATTTTTTATTTTTATTTTATTTATTTATTTACTTATCTGTGGTATGTGGACCTCTCACTGTTGTGGCCTCTCCCATTGTGGGGCACAGGCTCTGGACGTGCAGGCTCAGCGGCCATGGCTCACGGGCCCAGCCGCTCTGCGGCATGTGGGATCCTCCCGGACTGGGGTACGAACCTGCGTCCCCTGCATCGGCAGGCAGACTCTCAACCATTGCGCCACCAGGGAAGCCCTGAGGCTTGATTTTTGACCCCAGATGTGATCTATCCTGAAGAATGTTCTGTGTGCACTTGATAAGAAAGTTTATTCTGCCACTCTCAGGTGGAATGTTAAATAAATATCAGTTAAATCTATCTGGTCTATTGTGTTATTTAAAGCTTTTGTTTCCTTATTTATGTTCTGTTTGGATAATCTGTCCATTGGTGTAAGTGGGGTGTTAAAGTCCCCTACTATTGTTGTGTTACTGTCGATTTCCCAATTCATGGTTGTTAGCATTTGCCTTATGTATTGAGGTGCTCCTATGTTGGGTGTATAAACATTTACAATTGTTATATCTTCTTTCTGAATTGATCCCTTGAACATTATGTAGTTTCCTTCCTTATCTCTTGTATCTCTTTAAAGTCTATTTTATCTGATATGAGTATTGCTACTCCAGCTTTCTTTTGATTTCCATTTGCATGGAGTGTCTTTTTACAACCCCTCACTTTTAGTCTGTATGTGTCCCTAGATATGAAGTGGGTGTCTTGTAGACAACATATATACGGGTCTTGTTTTTGTATCCATTCAGCCAGTCTGTGTCTTTTGGTTGGGGCATTTACGCCATTTACATTCAAGGTTATTGTTGATATGTATGTTTATTACCATTTTCTTAATCACTTTTGGTTTGTTTTTGTGGGTCTTTTTCTTCTCTTGTGTTTCCCGCCTAGAGAAGTTTCTTTAGCATTTGTTGTAAAGCTGGTTTGGTGGTGCTGAATTCTCTTAGCTTTTGCTTGTCTGAAAAGCTTTTGATTTCTCTGTGGAATCTGAATGAGATCCTTGCTGGATAGAGTAATCACGGTTGTAGATTTTTCTCTTTCATCACTTTAAGTATAACCTGCCACTCCCTTTTAGCCTGAAGAGTTTCTGCTAAAAAATCAGCGGATAACCTTATGGGGATTCCTTTGTATGTTATTTTTTGTTTTTCTCTTGCTGCTTTTAATATTTTTAGTTTGAATTTAATTTTTGTTTTTCTGATTAATGTGCATCTTCATGTGTTTCTCATACAGTTTATCTTGTAGGGAACTCTGTGCTTCCTGGGCTTGGGTGACTTTCCTTTTCCATGGGAAAGGATTATAGTGGGAAGTTTTCCACTATAATCTTTTCAAATAATTTCTCAGACCCCTTCTTTTTCTCTTCTTCTTCTGTGACCCCTATAATTTGAATGTTGGTGTGATTAGTGTTGTCTCAGAGGTCTCTGAGCTTGTCTTCAATTATTTTCATTCGTTTTTCTTTATTCTGCTTCTTGGCAGTTATTTCCACCATTTTGTCTTCCAGCTCACTTACTCATTCCTCTGCCTCAGTTATTCTGTTATTGATTCCTTCTAGTATATTTTTCATTTTAGTTATTGTATTGTTCATCTCTGTTTGTTTGTTCTTTAGTTCTTCAGACCTTTGTTAAACATTTCTTGTATTTTCCAAATCCATGCTTCCATTCTATTTCCGAGATTCTGGATCATCTGTACTATCATTACTCTGAATTCTTTTTCAGGTAGATTGCCAATTTCCTCTTCATTTATTTGGTCTTGTAGGTTTTTGCCTTGCTTCTTCATCTGTGACATATTTTTTGCCTTCTCATTTTTTTTTTTTTTTTGATGAGTAGGATTGTGTTCCTATCTTACTGGTTGTTTGGACTGAGGCTTCCAACACTGGAGTTTGTAGGCTGTTGGGTATAGCTGCGTCTTAGTGCCAAGATGATGACCTCTGGGACATTACTCCGATGAATATTCCTTGGGGTCTGAGGTTCTCTGTTAGTTCAGTGGTTTGGACTCAGATCTCCCATCACAGGACCTTTGGCCTGACTCCCGGCTTGTGAACCAATATCCCACAAGCTGTGCAGGGCAGCAGAAAAAGAAAAAAAAAGAACAATAACAAAGTAAAAAATAAAATTAGACTAGGAAACTAACAGATATGTTAGAAAGAATATAAAGATAAAAATATAGATGAAACAACAACCAGAAGGCAAAACAGAACCACAATAGTAAGAAAGAGGAGGAGAAAAAATCCAAAAAGGTGGAAATGGCCTTGGCTGTGGAAGGCATGTCCTAAGCAAGGGTGGGGTTTGAGCAGTGGGTGGGATCTATGCTTAAGACCCACAGGGCTGGCAAAGGCCCTGGGAGGTATGGAGGGTGGGGCTTAGGCTTAATGGAACAGAAGGGGCCCAGGTGTGCCTCCTACCTCTGGTCTCAGAGAGCAGGGGCCCCACCTGGGAGCCCAGCAGGCTTCTCAGGCTCAAGTAGGCAAGGCAAATGCCCTCTGTGCCTCTCCTTCTCCTCTGGTCCTGGAAGGTCTCTCCCTCCTGCCTCTCTTGTTCTCCCCCCAGCCTCCATCCTATGCCCCCAGGACCAACGTAGCCCAGAGGGTGACTCTGAATGCTTAGGACATGGCCCAAGAGCCAGGCAGACTTCCCCAGCCTATTGGGCAGGGGAAACTCTGGGTGCACTCCCCCCAGTCCAAGCCCCTGAGTGTCCCTCCACTTGGGAACCCCTCCCCTCTCTCAGCCACCCCTCAGGGCCACCCATCTTGTCTGGCCTCCACTTCTCCTTCCCCCTCAGTCCCCCCACATCCTACCAGTTCGCTTGGGGGCTCCTCTCATTTCCTTGGGCATCGAGGTCCCCCACCAGTGTCCAGCACGTATCCTAATTGTGGGGAGACACGAACTCCACATCTTCCCACACTGTCATCTTGACTCTGCCCTCCCATCTTTTAAATTATGGTTTTGCTGGATGTAAAATTATAGGTCCCCTCTTTTCAGCAGTTTTTGCCCTAGGTTCTTTTTTTTTCAACAACATAACTTGTGAAGTATTTTGTCAGCATGATATTTACTCCTCTGCTACAGAGTGATCATTTACAGAGTGGCACTGTGATCTTTTAGAATTTTATATTTATCTATGATGTTACTGATTTTTCCTATTATGTGTCTAAATGTGCTTTGTTTTTCTCTTATGTATCTCTTTGACCTTTCATCTGAAGTTTTCACTCTTTTTTCCCCCCTTACATTTAAGATAGTTTTAGTCATTATTTTTTTTCAAACACTTCTTTCCTCCTAGGACTCTTACTAGACTGATTTTGTCACTTTTGCTTCTGTATTCTATATCTCTTAATCTTTAAATATTATCTTAATTTATTGCTTCCTAATGCCTCTAAGAGGATTCGTCAATCTGATACTCCAGTTCAAGAATCTGTTCAGTATCTACTATATTCTTCAGTCTCTATGTTCAGTTCTTTACTATAGCTTATATAGTTCTGTTTTAAAAGTCAGGTTTATTGAGGTATAATTTACCTACTGTAAAATTTTCCTTTTTAGTATACAGTTCTATGAGTTTTGACAAAGCATAGAGTTGTGTAACCTCCACCACATCCAAGATATAAAACTTCCATCAAAAGAAAAAGTTTCCTTGTGCTCCTTTGTAGTCTATTCCTCCCTGCAACCCAAGTGTACTTGCATGTATCCATAGCTAATTTCTTATTTTTTATTGAAATATAGTTGATGTACAATATTATTTCATAATTTTTAATGAAATCAGTTAGCTTAATTGAGAGAGTTTCCTCAGCCATGTTTTGCATCTCCAGTACAAATTTAGAGAAAATATATGATACGGTCCATCCAGGTTTTTGTTGTTGTTGTTAGTTTTTGTGAGTTTGTCACAAGGAGAGAAGGAAGCAAGATAAATTAAGGTACTATTAAAATGGCTGAGAATATGAAACATGTAATGAGAGAGGCAGTAAAGCCATAATGGAGCTGGGAAGTCTCATTGATTTGGAAGTCTCAGTGAGGCTGAAGAAATGTTGTTTTGGGATATTTGAGAAATGAAGATGGTAGATGAGAAGTAGAGTTCTAAGAGGAGGATGTGAAAATGAAATTTCAAAAGTTTTCCATTTTATTTGTGAAGGTGACATCTAGGGATGGTCCTGGCAGCGGATGATTGAAAAGGAGTGGATAAGAGTATCTTTGGAGTTGAGCAGCTCAAAGAATTGAGGGGATAGAGACTTATGTGTGAATTTTGAAATTGCCAAAATTACATAAGGAACTATTATGATCCATGAATGAACATCATCAATAAATAAGATAAAACTTCCTAGAAAGCTGATCAATAACAGCAATGAAAAAAACAATAAAGTGATAGTGTTTAATGAAATAATTTTCAAAGGGACAGGGGGTTTTGTAAAGAAAAGAGGGAGCAATGGTTAGAAAGTCTTAATAGGAAAAAAAAGGTGAACATATTTATCCCAGAAGTTGAATCTTTTAACATTTTCTTGATTACTTCAGTAATGTAATTGTTTTTATTTTCATACAGATGCCTACAACTCTTCCAAGAGCAGCTGGCCGAGAAACCAAATATGTAAGTCCCTTCATAATTATACATACTGCTTTTTATTTTATTTTATTTTTTTTGCGGTACACAGGCCTCTCACTGTTGTGGTCGCTCCCGTTGTGGAGCACAGCTCCAGACTTGCAGGCTCAGCGGCCATGGCTTACAGGCCCAGCCGCTCCGCGGCATGTGGGATCTTCCTGGACCGGGGCACGAACCTGTTTCCCCTGCATCGGCAGGTGGACTCTCAACCACTGCGCCACCAGGGAAGCCCCATACTGCTTTTTTAATGGGTGCATGTGCATGCTTTGGAGGAAACTCAATTATATAGTCATTTAAATTGAATTAGTTGAATTTTTCATAAATGGAAGGGGTAGGATGGTATGATTGGCCCAGAGGTGGAAAATCACATTATGTCAGGTAAGTTTATTGAATAAATTCCTTCTTAAGTGAGGTCTCATTTGATTAGTTTGGCTGAATCAAACAGAATTCTAACACCTGCTTTCTGTCTTTCTAATTATCAAGGCTTAGATGACATTTTCATTTCTGTAATGGTTTATCATGCTTATTATGAAAGAGTCAACTCACATAGCTGAAACATTAAGATTTGTCTGTTTCTAATGGGATTGCCAATTTATTTGATTTGGACTAGTTTGTTGCTTTCTTTCATTTAAATTTTCAAATAAATCGATTTCCACCTATGAGCAAAAATATAGTAATAATGGGTACGTAGGTATAGACTCACACACTTGATTCAATTAATTGTGGAGATCTGGCTCCAAACATCCTAGATGCACACTCACACACATAGCCTCATCCCATTCCTATTCTTTATTTACCTAATAATCCATCATGTGGCCAACTTCTGCTTCTGACCCAACATATTCTAGTATAAGCAAGATTGTCTCATAAGCAAGTGTTTAGCTTTTAGTTTAAAACAAACCAGTAAACTATTCCCTTTAGTTTATACTTCATATTTTCTACTATGTAGTTTTCATCATCATCATCATTCAGAGTCAATAATTAGTAAATATAAATTTTGTGACGTATCTTCTTTGCAATTTATACATTTCTGCCTTCTTTAGAACCTCCCTAAGGCAGATAATAAATTGGGTGAAGTTACTGAGCTTCATCACATTCAGAAAATAATGTTTGGAAGGTATGGATAGGAACACTACTTAGAACATTTTCTAGAAGCCTTCACTGTTATTTTCTGTTATTACTGGAAGTCATTTGGAGTAATACTTAAAAGAGTGGAGGCAGTTAGCGGGCTATACCCAAGTTTTAATCACAGTGTTGCTGCTTGTTAATGAATCCTGGAAAGTCACTTAACCTCTCTATGCCTTAATTTTTTTCATCTATAAAATTGAGATACTAATATTTAGTTGATGTAAGATTTATAACTGTTAACATATGAAAAGCCCTTACTGTAGTCTGACACATAGAAATGATTCAATAAATAATGGTTCTCCCCTTTTTTCCCTCTCTTTTTCCTTAGTTTTTCCCTTCATCCATGTCTCCCCCCTTCTCTTCCCTCTCCTTATCTTGGAAAGACTAGATGCACCATGATTTAGCTGAGTTCCTTGATTCTTCAGTTGGATATAAGAAAAGAAAGTCCCTAAAAATGCTTCTATTTTTTTGGGACTGAGACATTCTACAAGAGGCAGACCCAAGAAAAGTAGCTAGAATATTCTTTACTCTCACCTTCCTTTCTCATCTACTCCTAATTTGCACCTAAGTGCATCTGATTTAGACTCATTTATAATGAGGTACAGAGAGCTGATGCCTCCTCCCACACCTCCTGGAGGTGGATAATTTGATAACAATGGAAACAATTCTGGAGGGGCTGCTTCAATCTCCATAGTTAGAGGTTATGTCACATTGTTCTTCTGTCAGTTATCCGACTTGATTAAAGGAGGTTAACATTTGCCGCAAACTTTGTGAGAGCATTTGAGTCATTCAAAGTTAACAGTGAATCATCAAATAGATTTAATATAGCCTCGAACAAATATAAACTCTAATTCAGATAAAATTATTGGCTTTGATTAAATTTGGTTTCTTGGAAAAGCTTTGTTTATTAATTTCTCTCACAAAATGACATTTGAATTGTTGTTTGTGACACCTCAAATATGTCCATGTCTTTTGAAAGACTAGATGGGATGATTTTATGGTGGAATAGGAAAACCAGTTTTTGGTGCCATCAGAGAAAAGTCACACTTGTAAATATTTGGCTTCAGTTATTACATTTACTAAGTGATGTCTGATGCAGTGTTTTTGAGGAGAAAAATGAAATTTTAGAACAGAAGTGTTCCTTAGCTATAAGCCTTAATCATATGTCAACAATTGACCTTGAATACACTAAGTCCTGATTTTTAAAAAAGAATGATACTGTAATATTTTCTTTCTTAAAAACTTTTTAAATTTTTAAAATTATTTTTTATTAAATTTTTTTTATTTTATACTGGAGTGTAGCTGATTTATGATGTTGTGTTAGTTTCCAGTGTACAGCAAAGTGATTTAGTTATACATATATCTATTCTTTTTCAGGTTCTTTTCCCATGTAGGTTATTACAGAGTATTGAGTAGAGTTCTCTGTGCTATGCAGTAGGTCCTTGTTGATTATCTATTTTATATATAGTAGTGCGTAAATATATGTTAATCCCAACCTCCTAATTTATCTCTCCTCTTGACACTGTAATATATTTTTCTAGAAATTCTAATATTCATATTAGCAGAGATACAAATGCCTCATATTAAGTGCAACTTGAATAGTTTTCCCTTAATTAATCTCCACATTTTTCTCCCTTCCTCTCCCATGGAAACTCAAAAGCAAATCTGAGAATCCTACAAACTGTAACATTTCAATATTCCTCCATCTCTCTTCAAAACTTTGAAGAAAGTAGGCATCTTCACCATATACAGCTGCTGGGACTTGGTGTATCATTGCCTTTGTAGAACTTCTTAGATTCTATTCTAAAGCAGGGATCATGCAGTTTACCAATGTCTGCACCACAGAGAAAAAAAAGGGAAGACTTAAATTAGAACCAAGAAAAAAAGTTTTGTTACACTTGAGGGTGGCCTCAGCTGCTTAGTACAGTCCACTCAAAATCCCTATTTCTGGGGGCTCTTTAAAAGTATAGTATATAGTCTGTGAATTGTGATGAGTAGAAATTGTAGTCAGTTCCTAGCTCTATTATTCAATTTTCCACTGTTTTGACAAATATTTGAGTGTCTGCCATGCCCCAGTACTCACGTGGAGTCACTGAGGTGTGAGGGATGAATAGAACAGCAAGGCCCCCATTTCTGGAACATACCATGTGGGAGACAGTAAACAAAATAGGAAAGAGCAATCTTGCAGAAATTGGAGGAGAGCTAGCCAGAGCACTGGCTCATGTTAAAACAAATGTACAAAGTTGCTAGTTTTCAATGTGTCAGTATGTCCATTGGATTTCCAATTTTCCTGGGATGATGAGAGTGGTTTAATTAAATAATGAGAAATGATATGACTAATTCCTCTTTAGGGGACTTTGATAAAAAGCTGACTTTCCTTTATCAAAAAAAAAAATCCATGTAAAACAATTCATTTCCTTTTCTTAATCTTGATTGCACATATTGTTACATTTCACTTAGTCTTTTTTTTAGGATGAGCCAGATACAGTAAAGGACCTTCAACTTAGACTAATTAAAGTCCAGGTTTTTCTTCAATTCATCATGTACTTGAATTGCAGTTTAAAGTAATTTAATTGAGGTTCTCTTAAGTGTCATAGAATTTAAACAAGGCGAACAAACACGTTGAGTGGTCCTGATCTCCACAGGTCACCTGTGGGATTGATAATTTATCATTCGTATTTCACTTGATTGTTTTTAACAGATGCCAAATTCAACAATCATAATAACTAGTGTTTTGAGTTCTTACCTTGCAAATCAGTTTTAACTATCTCATTTAACCTTATACCAGTCCTATGAAGTGGGTATGATTATTTCAAATCTCCATTTTATGGAGGAGGAAACAAAGTCACAGAGAAGGCAAAGTCCAACCCAGATCTTCCGCATGTCAAAGCCCCTGTTGTTATTATTTGCGTGTACCAACAGGGGCTAGAAATAATTTGTCTTCCTTAAATATTTTATCCATTAGTATTCATATTCTGGGTTTAAATTAATTCTTCATCCCCAGTAAACTCCAGCTTAAACTTTGAATGAATAATTTCATATTTGGTGACAACTTCTAAGATGATAATGTTTAGCATATTTCTAATGTTTTAAATTATTGCTTACATGTAAATTAACTCATAAGTTATCAGTTAATCTACAAGTGATTGTTTCTCATGGCACTCATTTTTAGAGTTTCCTTCCCTCTATGTAATGGAATGAATTTTCTAATTAAATTTCTATTTCATTCTGTTTTCACTCTATCATCTTTGGAGGGGAGTGTTATTTTTTTTTCTTTGCATTACACTTGCCTTAGTAAATGTTTATTATTTTTCATTAACTGCTACCAGTATAAATTCATTTCATTCATGTAATTCAAAACCACAGTATGCTTTCTTAATAAAGAGCAACCTCAGAAAATAGGGCAAATATTTGGACCTATTACTAGTTTATCAAAAAACTGTCATTTGGAGTCACATTCTATTGATAACAACTTATTTAATAAACTCTCTACATTTAAGAAGTTACTTTTAAGTGCCAGAGAATTAACAAAGACAGCTTTGTTGAATATGATATAGCATAGAGGTAAAATCTCATTTTAATGAGCTTGAGGGACAGAAAAATATCATTACAGTGGAAGCATATTGCTTTAAAAATATCACAGAATATGAAAAATGTGTCAAACTTTATTAAGAATATTTCCCTCTATATACAGATGTTCAAATAAAGGTCATCTTCTCCAATTAAGCCACCTCACACAGTCCCCTTGTTGCTATGCTTGGAAACGTTGCTATGCTGGAGTGTTTCAGAGGTGATGTGCCCTAATGCAGCCATAGATCTTAAGAGTAAGAGGTGAAAAATCCAATCTACTTAAATCCAGACATGGATCCAAATC
Organism: Neophocaena asiaeorientalis asiaeorientalis; assembly: GCF_003031525.2. Classification (NCBI taxonomy): domain Eukaryota; kingdom Metazoa; phylum Chordata; class Mammalia; order Artiodactyla; family Phocoenidae; genus Neophocaena; species Neophocaena asiaeorientalis. The sequence goes on along the minus strand of NW_020175393.1, from coordinate 376,436 downwards.
TGCTTCTATAGGTTGTGACCAGAGATTTGATGAGTTGTGAATAATATAAGCAAGAAATTCTACTCTACTGATCATTCTTCATTCTGTCTTTCTTTCCTTTTTTTTTAATTTTTTTCCACTGTTCAGAAATGTTTCCAAGGTATGCATGTGTGAGAGGGGATGAGGAGGGAAAGGAAGGTAATTATATAGGCTGAGCTAAATGAGGAAGAAGAGAAATGATTTAATGAGACATCCTTTATGCCTTGGTCCTTCCCTTCATCATTTTAGATGTCACCAAAAATGAAGGCGCCATATTTCAGCCACACTTCCCTTGATCTGATTTTTTATTCCTCTTTTGCACATGTAAACTGTGACTGTCGCTGGTCACTATGACCTTTTATTCTGCCTACCAATTATGTTCATAACAATGTGGCATCATCATTCCCTAAGTTACTGAGTCAAACTTTTTAAATACTTTCAACTCTACTTTTTATATTTAGACCTTTTGGGGATATATCACTAACTCATAATATAGCTCTTAGTGAGATATTCATATAGGGTAAGGTCTACAAGTAGAATAAACAGTATGAAGCAAGAAAAATATGATGTCTCATACATATATCTCTCTGTCCTTGGTGCCTAAAATGCTCACCATTGGATTCAACTTTTTAAAATTTTATTGAAGTGTAGTTGATTTACAATGTTGTGTTCACTTCTGCTGTACAGAAAATTGAGTCAGTTATACATATATAGATTCTTTTTCATATTATTTTCCGTGTTGGTTTATCACAGGATATTGAATAATTCCCTGTGCTATGCAGTAGGACCTTGCTGTTTATCCATTCTATATAGAGTAGTTTGCATCTGCTAATCCCCAACTTCCAATCCTTTCCTTCCCCACCTCTCCTCCCCCTTGGCAACTGCAAGTCTGTTCTCTATGTTTGTGTGTCTGTTTCTGTTTTGTAGATATATTCATTTGTGTCGTATTTTAGATTCCACTTATAAGTGATATCATATGTTATTTGTCTTTCTCTTTCTGACTTACTTTGCTTGGTATGATAATCTCTAGGTCCATACATGTTCCTGCAAATGGCATTATTTCATTTTTTCTATGGCTGAGTAATAGGCCATTGTATATATGTTCCTCATCTTCTTTTGGATTCAATCTTTTGAGTAGTGCCTTATGTACAAATAATAGGAATGCTCTCTAGCTAAAGGGTAAGACAGTGTCTTATCATCTTATACTTTTATATTTCCTCAATGCCAAGCTCAGCAACTCAGGGATTATTAGGGGCTCTGTTGATATTTTAAGTTTTACCTTTTTCCTTGTCTGTAGATCAGTCTTATCTGGGAGAACTAAAATAATTCAATTAGCACATTATCACTAACTAGAGTTCTTTGAGCCTTAAGAAAAGAAAATTCAGGACAATTAAAGTCAACAGGGAAAAGGTCAAAGAGAAACATTTTAATCCTATTGAATTGGATGTTATATTCAGGGAAGAGGGACATGACTGCTGAAAGGGAAAAAAAATATTGCCCAAAGTAGAAGTACATAGGGTAGAAGGCAAAAGTAACTGTTCAACACTTTTTACCTGGTACAATTTGATTTTGTCCCAATCTCCCAAAAGGTGTCTGCTAGTGTGATGCCTGACACCCATGAGTCGAGAATGGGGAAAAGCTGCAGATTGCAAGGAAAAGCAACTCTAGACAATAGCTGAGGAGCTTGGATATACTTTATGTGCCTCTGGCATGAAGTCTTTGGAAGAAGAAAATGGTTTCTCCAAAGTGGGCTTGGCCTAAGTGGTGGCTTTGTGTAGCAATTTATTTTTCAGTGGTTCTTAAATCTTCATTTCTTTCCGTAGTCTTAACTCTTTCAGTTTGCATATAACCTACCGCTTTAATAGGTTTTCTTTGAAATACAAAATTTTGACTTCCCAATTTTTTGACTGCTCTGTTTGTGTTAAAGTTTTGTTTGTTTTTTAATGGTGATATGCTGGTTAAAATCCTCCTACTCTATCTTCCTCTCACTTTTTTTCTTTTGTAATTAAAATGATGTCAAAGGCTATAGAATATAGGTTATGGGATCTTGTTTCACACAAGAGTCATTCTTATACTCATCTCTAATGTTCTCCATGGTTAGTATTAGCGTGGATAGAACAAATGACTAAAAACATCAGTGCTGTTCAAGTCCAATTTCAAGTTTATTTTTAGGTACCTCTTGTTGCTTCTCTTCCTTAGTTTAGTTGACCAACTGGCAGTTTTTTAAATATAGTAGCCTTCTCTTGCTACTCACCATTCCAATCTCAGCTCACCAGACAATCTTTCTTTACTTTTCAAAAATCATTGCTGCAATATTGTAACATAACTATAGCTACAGAATTTAATAAACATTAACATGTATTGGGCAAGCAGAGGGAAGGGAAGCTTCTCAAAGAGTTTGACACAACTGGGTTAGTTGAAAGCATCTGGTTATATTTGTGATGATACACATAAGCCAATATTCTTTTTCTTTGATAAAGGATCTGCAGTAGCTTTATAAATATTAACTCTACCCTGAGGTTCAAATTTAATTCTGTTTTTTCCTCTGGGAATAGTTTCTCATAATAGTGATATGAAGTCCATTATATTAGATGAAATAAAAATATACTGGGGATGTGTAAATCACCTTATTATTATGTCATAATTCGCAGTGAAGAAATTTTGGGGACTTATGGAGACTGGATACTAAGATATTTGTGTTTTTCCCTAATTTAATTAATGTGTTTGCCTGAGCACTTTCTCTTTTTTCCCTATGATAGTTGGTATTATTTAGCACAAAGTACTGAAAAATGTTAGTAATATAGTTAAATTGTGCAAATATTTTATTTTTAGTGTGTGACTTCTTTTTTCCTATAAGTATTAAGGTAAAAATATAACTATATTTTGTTCCTGTCAAGATACATTCAGTTCAGCATATTTCATAGAAGTCATTTAACTTAGGGAATTCATAGAGAATTCTCTCATTACTGCAATAATGAAGAATTAACCAAAAGGAAAAGATCCTAAGACATTAGAAGAAATCGTTATTACTCATATTACATTATGAGGTTAAAAATGAAACCCTAGGTGAATTGAAAAATCACTGGGATAGGCATTCTGCAGGGTAATTTTCTGCAGCACAGAATAACCATGAACCTCAGTGCACGGTAACCTGGTCCACAGCAATTAGAGGTGGGGAGCAATTATCCAGGACATACTGCTGCTGTAGAGCAAGCAGAGATGGCAGTGAGCAGTGACCATCCTGGTGAAGAACGTCGTGAGTCAAAAAATCAAAAACAAACCATGCTGGACACAGTATGAGAAGGACAGCAGGCGCCTGGTCATTATGTTTGGTGACTCACACTCTTATGTACTTGGCGATACCATAGGAACCACTCAGCTTTCAGTTATCATTCACTTCTCAGAGAGTAAAAGCAATATTGACACATCTGTCATAACCCCGAAAATATCTGCAATTTCAAAAAGAATAGAGATAGTGTAGGGACACAACTTTATCATGTGTTAGCCAAGTGTATTTATGATTGTGCATCTGTATGTTGACCACTTCCCTGATGTGGAAGCCTGGTCTCCCATTCAAGGGCAGAAAAGCTTGAGAAAACATAACTATTAAAATATATGTATGTAACCCAATCTACAAGAAAGAAAGAGTAACTGTGAATGTCAGAAATGAAGAGGGAGCTCCAGGTGGGAAAGTTAAGAAGAAGCTTAAGCTCTGGGGGAACACAGGTATGTCAGAACCCAGGTGACAGTAGCCAGGAGCTTAGAGTTTAACTTTCACTATATAATGAGTCAGAGCTGTGGATGAATCCTTTGTGTGCATCCACGAGCCTAGAAGGCCACATGGCCATGAAGCATGTGATAGAAGTAGACATAAATCCTCCCACCATCTTTAATCTACACTCTTGGGTGGTAATATAGTCATCCATGAGAAAATGGGTCCTAAACTTGTGAAAGTTGAAGATGTGGGGACCTGCCACCCTGTAAGTTCAGGAATATGAGGGAGATGAAATAAAATGGAAACTGGTCCAGAATCAGTAAAATACCTGGGCCCCCCATTAGGGCAAATGTGAAATGTATTGTAGGCATGGTTTCCCAACCCAGGGTTTCTCAGATACCTACAGAAATCATCACTGAAATTATCCTGACTGAAGAGGAGCTCAAAATCAAAAGTAAAAAGCCATCAAATGAGTAAAGAACATCATAGGGCAGAGGCATGAAGGAGAGTCAGCAGATACAAGAAACAAGGGATTTAGCCAAGAGAGATTATAGAAAAATCTGGAATGAATTTATAAATATAATAAAATGTTGAAATAGTTAAAAGGAATTACAGATACCATAAACAAGATTTGATAAGGAACCAAACTGAACTTCTAGAAGTTAAAAATAATGTCATTAAAATATAAAATTCAATGGCCATGTTAAATGTATTAATATACTGCTGAAGAAAAATGTGTCAACCGTCAGGCTTATATGTGGAAATGATCAGGAATGCAGCATAAAGAGATAAAAAATATGACAGGGAATTTTATAGAGATGGAGAATGGATTCAGAAGACCCAACATATATTTAATCAAAGCTCCAAAGAAGAGATTAGATATAATGGGAGAGAGGCAATATTTGAAGTAATTCCTGGAGGATTTTCCAGAAATGAAGAAAGATATGTATTCTCAGAATGAAGGACTACACCAAGCCCCCAAAAAGGGTACATAAAAAGAAGTCCATGCCCAGACACATCATAGTGGAATTACAGAATGTCATGGAGAAAAATCTTAAACACTAAGCAAATGTGAAGACAGATGATCCAAGTTATGACGTTTACATTGATAGCAGTAACAGAAGTCAGAGCAAGTGGGCAGTCTTCAGAATGCTGGGAAATAGTAACTATTACCTTAGAATTCTATGTCCAAGTAAACTCTCATTCAGGATGAGAACAAAATAAAAACATTTTCAGACAAAGCCCAAGACAGGAAGTTCTGAAAAAACTACCAGAGCATTTACTTCAGCAAGAAGAAAACTAAATCCAGAAGAAAGGAGTGAAATTCAGGAACCAAGGATGATGAAACAATATTAGCCTCCTCTTTAATTTAAAGCAATTAAATAATTTTTTTCATGAAATCGTGAAAACTTTGTTTTCTAATATGAGTAATTTAATGAAAAAATCTGTTATTTGTTTCATTTTGCTGTACATAAATATAAGTAGCTAACAATGTTGGTAAGTTTGAGTAAAATACGGAGTATACAGAGCATGACATATTACACCTTGAAGAATTTTTGATGTCTTACGCTAGTACTTGTGTTAAGGTGCTAAGGAAAAGCAACATAGAAAACATCATATTTACTATTATGTGAGCTGAATAAAAATGTGTAGGAGAAATATTGTAAGGCAACGTACCAAAAATGTAAAAAAAATCATTTTTTGGTGGCATAATGATATTTTTTCTTTTACTTAATACCTGTCAAAATTCTACAAGGGACATGTGTTATTTTAGCAATAAAAAACTTCAGAATACTTAAAAACATAGATATGTTATCTTACTAAATTATGAATTTCACTAAATAAACACTACGTTTATAATTTTGCAGGCAAACCTCGCCTCACCATCTTCTACGGTATCTGAGAGTCAGCTGGTACGTATCCTCTTACTAGACATAGACCTGGTACTTTAGAAAATTCTGATCTTTTAAGACAGCTTTATATGAACAAATGTGAACTGAGAACAAATTGACTGTATATAAGTTTATTTGCTTACTTGTCTAGTAAAAGTTCACCGATGCTTTACTAAAGCTCCATGTGGTTGTTTTGCAAGTCACAGACATACATAAAAACATATATAGAACTTATTTGCCAGTAACTTGCATCCTAGTAGTGGTGTTAGGATAGAATGGGCAAGGCCAGAAGGAAGATGCCGATAGAGGTTAGAGACAAGGCCTCACTTCCGGATGGGAGAGATCAGAAAAGGGTTCAAGGACAATGTAGCCTTTGATCATGTAGAGTAGGTTCTGCAATTGAGGAAATGAGATATTTCAGACAGGAAGATTAGCATGTGGATGATCTAGACCAGGGACGAACAATAGAAATATAGTGTGAACCTCAAATACAAGCCACATTTGTAATTTAAAATTTTCTAAGAGCCACGTTAAAAAAGTAAAAAGAAATAGGTCACATTAATTTCAATAATAAATTTTATTTATATACACATTATCATTTCAATATATAATCAGTATAAAATTGAGATTATTTTACATTCTTTTTTGGGGGATAAAGTCTTTGAAATCTGCTATGTATTTTACATTTACAGCATACCTCAATTCAGGCTAGCCACATTTCAAGGACCCAACAAGGGGGCTGGTGGCTACTGTGTAGGACAGCACAGATGTAGGCTCTAGAATCTGTTATTTATAGATAAAAATTTGATTAAGTAGGAAAATTACTTTTTCTAACAGTGTTTTGTGTTATTGTTACAGTGATGAGCAAATTGGAACCATGATATGTTACCTAGATATTACTAAATATTTTCTTTATTATCTTTTAATTTTTATTGTTTATAATTAATTATAAACACCTTCAGTAAAATTGAATGAAAATATCTAGTAAAGCACTGTAAGACATTAAGAAGACAAAATCAGTTTAATACTAATTTTTCCCCCTATTTTAAGCAATTATTTCTGTGTCCTACATCCATAGCCAACAAGTCATCTTGTCATTATCATGCCAAAATGACAATGATATTTTTATTTGTAGTCTGGGAAATCATAAAAAGTGTAGTTTGACTCTTAAAATAGCATGATTGAAGCAAATGGCTTAGGCATGTTGGTGTTTATACATCCAGTGTGTATGTGGGGTGTGTTTGTGTGTGTGTGCATGTATGTATGTGTGAAGTGTAATTTTAGTGTCAGTTGATTTAGAATAGTGGGCAGCAGTATAGGATAGTTGAAAGAATGCTGGAACGGGGCCAGGAGACCCATCTTTTACTTCCTGCTCTAACGCTAACTACTGGGCTGACAGTGGAGAAGTCAAGAATCTGGGAGACTGGGTTTCAATCTTCTAAATGAACAACGATTACACTCTGTCCAAGCCTCTCTAAGGCAGTGAGTCCATGGTTACTAGTTCAGGGGAGCAAAGGAGTTGCCATGGAGATAAGAGGTACAATAACATTGTGAAGTTGAACAGTTTCCCACTTTAGTATGGAACTATTGTTACAACTATTTTAATATTTAAAATAATGACATATGTACTTGTTTCTTGAGAGTAATGTGTGAAAAGTAAGAAATATTTTGTATACTCAACATAGATACAACAGATTTTAGATGTTGAATGTGTGTGAATATATATTATCAGACTGACATATACATATATAGATAGATAGATAAATATCAGTTCTTGACAATATTTTGAGAAACTATTTCAAAGAAGCAAATATAGATAATGATTTCATAAATTAAGACATAGTATAAATGACCCATTGTAAATGTAATAAGTGAATTTTTTTGCCAAATAATTCTATGAATTTGATGTTTGTGTTCTGAGAAAAGTATGAAGTGTTGCTTTGACTGACTTTGATGATATTATTTTTGCATTTACTTTAGACATTTTCTCTAGAGAGTTCAAGGAATTTCTTAACCAAGTTTTAAATTAAGTTTTAATTCCAAAATTCACTTGAGATCTAGGTAGATTTGTGAAGGGATTATTATCAAGCAGGCTATCACACGTAAAAAGAACATCTCTTGGATGGATGTAATTATTCAATTCAATCACTGACTTCTACTTCATGATATTAACCCTGTATTTACATTCTGTGAATATAGAATAGAGTAGAAGTAATTACATGCAAGGGATGCTATATGGATTTGCTTTTTTAAAGATTTGTAATATTTTCACTCTTACGCATTGTAATTTATGAATGAATTATATTTTTATTAATGGATTTCCAATATTTGCCATCATGAACTCTCTTCAGGGTTAAGTTCTGAGTAATTTCAGTAAATAAGTATGCCTTTGAAAAACAAATATGTATATATACACACACAGTATGTGTGTGTGCTTATAACATATACTATACATATAGATGCCATATGACAGGTAATTCTGATAGCACACACACACATATACATATTGCTTTCTGTTTATATGTGTGTGTACATGTGTATAGCACATAAATACAAGATTTTGGGGAACACATGATAGATTATAGTTAAATTATGTAAGTAAATATTGTATATTTTGCATAAAGTAAGGAATTAAAATTTTTTGATTCCTATTTTAGGGGAGAAATGTAATAAATTGAAGTGAAAATAAATGTTGAATCACTATGATAGCACAAGCTTAACACAGAAGCCATTTTGCTTTTGAGCTTTGGCTTTTTAAGAATATAACATTTTTTCATATTTTTTCTTTTTAACGTGGCTTAGCTATTTGCTTGTTTACATTGCAACTGTCCCCATTCAACACTGGAAGGAAAAAAGAAATATGACCTTGCCCATTACTCTTAAAATATTTCCACTGTTTACTCTGAAAACCAAATTATGTAGCATTAGGCTCAGAGAGAAGTGTTTTGGGGGTCCTTATGAAACTAGTTCACCATTTTGTGCCTCAGTTTCTCTTCTTCTATTAAACAGTAATGCAGTACATCAAAACTGGGAAGGACTTAGAGATGAGGATGTTTTAAATACACATCTAGAAAATGGAGGTTGGGACAACTACCCTGTCAACCTGAAAGCGTTTTTGTAAGGCTCACATATCATAAAATGTAAAGTTGCCAATGTAGCCCTGTACCTATGGGGTGGGGGGTGTTATTATTGCATATAAAGTCTCTGAAATATTATCTCTGAGATTTAACGAGTGGCCATTTTCTACAGATAAAGAAACAGAGGGTCACAGAGTTTGAGTAGATCAACTAAGATCACAGCGTTCGTGGTCATCTTTGTTCCGCATGACTTTCAAAAGGAATCATTATTGATTTTAAATAATTCAAGGGGAATAAAAAAGGCTGATGAAGGAGTTGGGAAATAAGGCCTCTACGGAAGTGTGACTTCCACCGGTGCATGTGATCATTTTCTGAAGAGAAGGGGCTGAGTAGGATCAGTTAGGGTCCTGAGGCTTCACACCTGTGGATAGTGCATCCCCTGGCATCAGAAAGGGAACAAAAGGAAAGGAAGATCCCTGATCTAGGCTGAACCTTCACAAAGCTTTCTTAATTGCTGAGCTGACTCATCATAATATTAACAGAGGCTGGTGGGGTCTCTTTTCTCTGGGTAGGAAAACAGGTTGGGCTTTATAAGATGGGTAAACACTGGTCTTCCTTGGCAATAGGTAAGGGAACCTGGTTTAGGAGACATTTGGCTTTTGCTTTTGAAATTTCATGCCACTACAAAATGCTCATTGTTGCCCAAGATGGAATACTGAAGTACAAAACAATAGATTTGAAAAATAAACCACATGGTTATATATAGGTAAAAGCAAAATGGAGCTTACTGGAACACTGTACAGAAGAGGCGCTTAACCTTGCAGATACTTTGTTCCCAGTTCTGAAAGCCAACTGACGTGTCCTGTTTTAGTGGTGCATGACTGATCTTTCTAAGGGCCGTTGAGGTCTCTGTTGTTCAGAAAATGCAGCCCTGAAAGCTTTTGCATAGAACTAATGTCTTCTTCAAGCTTGAAGGCGGTTTGTCCTTGACTAATTTTCTTTGACACTACATGCTCAAGTGCTACAGCATTTATCATGTATGCCTCTTCAGGTCTGAGTCATGCTATTTTCTTTTAACTGTTGAAATATTTTAAACTAGCCAATCTGCGTTGTGTACATTCCAAAAAATATTTTTGGAGTTGTGAGCTGTGGTTTATAATTATTGAAATCCTGCATATGTTTATTTTAATACAGCTATCATAAGTAATTATAAAATATATTTTTGGAAAAAGCTCATCAGATAAGTATTTTCCTGTAGTCTAGATCATTTGATATCTAGATAGTCTAGATCTAGATAGTCTAGGTAGTCTAGATCATTTGATATCAATATTCTGTATTATATAATACAAAGTACAAAAACAGGAAAAAGGAAAGGTTTTTTTTTTCCTTTCAAGTTCCTTTTATGATATTTTTTCTTTACAAATTTCTGTCACGCATATGATCTCGTTAGAGTCACATAATCATGTTGTGAGTTAGTATGGCATTGATTGTTATTTCCATTATTCTGATGGAAAAAACCCTGAAGTCTAGATATCTACCATGTGTCAACAGTCTCACACCTAATTGGTGGTATTAAAAACTGTCTGACCCCTCCTCCCTAATCTTGGAAGCTTTACTCTGTACTATAGTGTTTTGAAATGTTTCTTTGAGGGGAAAAAGAAAGCTTAAGTATTTGCTTCAAGCATATAATATTTTTATTAAAAAAAAGAATTAGAGTTAATAAATTTTTATTAATTGGAGTGAATCAGCTAAATAATTTAGAAAATATTGCTTTTGTCAACAGTCTTGACTAGGAGACTGTTTTTGAGTTTCTCTGAGCTTGTTGCCACAGAAATTCTAAAGAAAAAAAAATAACACTGGAGAATATAGACAAGACAGAAGCAAATGGCTAAAAGAAGCAGTGATGGTACTTTCACAAACTCCTTGGATCCATCAAATTAGTCAGACTCACAGAATTTTCTGTATGATGTGTTTTATTACTTTCTTGCTGTTTTTTTTTTGGTTTTTACACATCTTATTTCTTCAAAAAGATAGAAATAAACCCTTGAAAACTGGGATCCTATTCTTTATTTCTTTTCTTTTCTTATCACATGACTCCAGAGCTTACTACCTCAGTCAAAGGCAATTAAAAACACCAGTCCACTAGTTGGAGTTAATTTATGAAAGATGTGGTTCTAAGAAGGCATTATCCGTATAATGGATTCTCTAGGTCAGTGTTGACAGTTAATTTTCAACTTTAGTCTCCAGCCAGAGGCAGTACCAACTTGTTGTCGTAGAATTATGATTATAAGTTCCAAAGGACAGAAACAATATCTATTTTCACAGTGCCCGAATAGCAATATTCAAGGATAAGTGTATACTTGATGAATTATAAACACAAATGAATAGTGGGATCAGTGCCCTACAAACCATTAAAACCTGCCCCCAGGCCCCGGGACTCCACATACTGTATCTCTTGGACTTTTTCTCCCTTAAGACTAATAATAGAGTTAGATGTGATCTCCCAAGTTCCACCCACTCTTGAATTCTCCAAAGAAGATGATATCATTTTCTTCCATGTTAAGACTTATTGCTTATCACTGCAATCAAACAGGGGGAAAAAGAAATGATTTTTTAAAAATAGAGTTAAAATCTTGCAAAGTCCTTAAAGATGTGGCCTCTGGTCCCTGGTCTTGACTTCCTGTATCATTGGAGATGATAACTTCGGCTTTCTACTCTTTCTTATCTCTGAGGGTGGAGGTCACCAGCTCACATTCATTCTTCTAGTCCCCTAGGGGTGAAAGGCATGTAGATCTTCTATCTGGTGAAGTTCCTTCTTCCTGGTTATACTGTAATCAAAAAGTCAGTCCAGGAAAAATAAGGGGAGACCCATATTAGATCATAGCCAGCATATTAAACTTCTGCCTGTCAATTAGTTTATTCATCCTTCAAATGTTTATTTAGCATCTATTAGGTTCCCAGCACAATTCTAGGTTTTGGAGAGATAACAGTGAACAAAACAATGATCTCTGGTCTCACAGATCTTAAATACATTCTAGTGGAGGAAGGAAGAAAATAAACATAAACTGAGTTCAGATTGTGTTAAGTACTATGGAAAAAAAATAGGGCGAGTAAGAGGAGGTGGGGATTGATATTTTACATGGATCGTTAGGGAACACCTGTCTGCTAATAAGGTGGCATTTGAGCAGAGACTTGAAGAATTGAAAGAGAGAGTCCTGGAAAGGGAGAAGAGAGTTCCAGACAACACAAAGAGCAAGTTCAAACTCCCAGAGTAGGGAACACACTGTGTGCCAGAGTGGAGAGTGAGGGAGAGAGAGGGGCAGTAGCAGGAGACAAGATTGGAAAGGGAGAAGCTAGTTGGAGAGTGAAAGATTAGGTCATATGGAGCCTTGTAGGCATCACCCTGCAGGCATTGTAAGGGTTTGAGTTTTTACTCAAAGTGAGAAGATGAGGCATTAGAGTGCTTTGACTGGAGTCCTGTGATGTGGTTTGATTTACTCAGTGATTGTTCTGTGCTTAACTCACCTGAATTGTGAGCCCTCTGAGTACAAGTGTTCTGTCTTATTCATCTGGGTAGACACTACAGTTACTGACATAGAATAAGTCTCACTTGGCAAAATGCCTGCAGAGAGCATCTGATAGATGGTCTGATAGAGGAATGCTTCAGAGCTCCAAGACAATGGTTGCTTTGTATTTAAGGCACTTCAAAAATGTCAAGAATACATACATATACATATATGTCATACATACGTATATGTCAAGAATACATACATACATGTATATATGTATACATACACGAATACATATATGTATACATATATATGTATAGCAACATATACATATATATGTATAACTGAATCACTTTGCTTTACACCTGAAATTAACACAACATTGTAAATCAACTATACTTCAGTTTTTAAAAAAAGACTTTATCAGTATTGTGTGAACTACTCTTCTCTTCAAAGCAAATGGAGAGCAGAGTTGTCCATGATTGTTGGGATCTAGCACTCTTGGAATTGTGTCAAGAAGAATATAAACAGGCAGACTCCCCATCCGCTAAAAGCCCATATGTACTCCTGGCTCTAATGAGGTTCTCAGATTTAAAAACTTACAATAACAGAATCACAGTATTCTGTTATCAGAATCACAGTATTCTGGTTCCAGTTAAAAATAAAACATCTGCCTACCCTTTTCTGCAATGATAATGCTTTTTTTCTGAAGGTGGGGGAAATATTTTACTAGCAAGAATGAAAGATTAACCTTTTTTTTTTTCAAAATATAGCTCCAAAAGAGGGGGGGTAAGTCTTACATCCAGTGTCAATCAATTCTCAGGAGGTTCATCATAATACATTGAAATTTGCTATTTGGAGAACCTTCTTGTTGTTCTTTCTGTGCTCCTTTTGCTGGCTATGGGAGTCATTACATGTTTTTATTTCTCCACGTAGGCTGGAACGAAAATTATCATGTTGCTTTCCCTGGCATTGTAAGAATGACATTTGTTTGTATCACTCACGAGTCTAGCTGGATCTTTCGATTCTTTAGCAGCTAAAAAATGAAGGAAGGGCCTCCTTGGGTGAGTTTAGTTGTCATGTTGCCGGCAATGATCGTCTTAGAGTAGCTCACCTTTTTAGAGTCTTCTCACTTGTTAATCTAATTTCCTTTGTTTTTGTTTGGATGCAGACGTAGCAAATTAGGTTTGCCAGAATTAGCGAACCAGTCTACTTGGAGTCTAAAGATACCGGGTGACTATGAGCAAGGATGCAGCATAGATTAGGAATTGATAAAGGGCAGTCTGTTCTAAGCCTTATGCAATAACTTTGTGTGGTGTGGTTCTTGAGGAGGCAGGAATGTAAATAATCAAATGTGCCATTATTCATTATTAAAGGACCTAATCAGGCAGGAGGATTAGGATCCTTTAGTTGATGGTCCAGACAGGTCGAATGGCTTTTTTCCAAGGTCATACAGTCTATTAACACTATTGCAAAAATCAAAATCTATGTCCTTATACTTTCCCCCCACAAATATCATGCTGCTTCTTGGATTTTATACCAAGTCCAGAGAAATATCAGTATAAATTTTGATGTCTGGCTGTGGAAACTACAGAATCCTTTAGGAGGCTGAATGTAGTGTTTGTGCCCTGCTTAAGGTAAGAAAAACTGGATTTACTAAGACTAGTGAAAAAAACAGTAAAATGACATGTGATGAGTTAACCATGGCCTAAGTCATGAATGTGGCAATTGGCAGTGGAAATAAAACAGAAGCAATGGATTTAGAAGGAATCAAAAACATAAAAATACTAGGACTTTGTTAGTGATTGCCCAGAGGACGTTATAGAGAGGTGGGTGTTTTAAAATCATTTTAAGTTTCTCTCTATGCTGTTTCTCTCCCTGTCTCTATCTCTGGAGTAGGCAACAGAGTAATTAAAACCCTGGGTTTATGATCAGACTAGACCTGGATTAAACCTCAACTTGTTCACATATTAACTGTATGGCTTTGGCACGTGACTGATTCTAAGTCTCTCACAGGGTTGTTGATAAGGAATTGATGAGATAATCAATTTAAAATATTGAATGTAGTGCCTGTAAGATATGGAATCTGGGTCTACGGGATAATGATGATGTCATTATCTGCAATGAATCCTCAAGTGTTTTGAGGCTGGTTTCAAAGCACGTGGAATGGTATGAGCAAGGTGTAGAGGCTGCCATAAACAGGATTGATCAGTGTACCATGGTTTATGGAGAGTACATGAGGCTCAGAATTGGGCCAACAAGGTTTGAGTTTCAATTTGACCAAAGGCCGAGACACAGTTAGGTGTGAAGGGTATGGTTAAAGGTTATAGGGCAGGGCTTCCCTGGTGGCGCAGTGGTTGAGAGTCCGCCTGCCGATGCAGGGGACACGGGTTCGTGCCCCAGTCCGGGAAGATCCCACATGTCACGGAGCGGCTGGGCCCGTGAGCCATGGTTGCTGGGCCTGTGCGTCCGGAGCCTGTGCTCCGCAGCGGGAGAGACCACAACAGTGAGAGGCCCGCGTACTGCAAAAAAAAGGTTATAGGAGGAAGTGTGAACAATGTCAAAGGCAAACTATGTTTAGTCTTCCTTTGCCTGGAGTTGGCTTCCCTGTCCATGAAATGCTGGCTGGTAAGTGACAGCAAGTTATGGTGCAGGAATAAAAACAGGACTAAGGAAAGAAGTAATGAATATAATGGAAGAATTGGGGCAACTGTACTGAGACCAAATAAGCAAACTAGAATGAGGAAAATTCAGGGATTTCAGGTAGACCAAAGCCTAGGAACACAGAGTCCAAGAAAAGAGCAGGTGGAAATAGAGGAAATAGGGAAAGAATCCTTGTTCAATTGCCAGACAACTATCAAATCCAGGAAATTCATAGCAAAAAAAAGCATCAAACCTGGCAGAGAAATAAGCATGAAGGGTCAGTAACTGATTCTGATATTAAAGCTACTTGATATCCAGCCAACCAGAGGACTGCCTTTTCTGGATTCACCCTGGAGGATGATGATCCCGAGACAGATGATCTGAGTGGAAGTTTCCAGGCCAGGATGACCCAAAACATCCACCTGCTAGCAATGCAGGAACCAGGGCATCAAGTTTCTCTGGCAGGGGGATTCTCACAGCATATCAAGTGCTTCTGGTCAGGTTTCTTCCCTCTGCTTTCATCTTTTTGCTGGTGCCGCCAAGTTTAGTTTCTAAACTTCCGTGTTGGTTTTAGAAACTGGTAAGCCCTGAGTACCGGAGTTGTACTGATTGCCTGCTTCCCAAAGGAGCAGGAGAGAAGGTACAAGAGTAGGAGCAGCAGGAAGGAGAAATGAAACAGGAAGTCACGTGGAAAAGAGAGACAGGAAATCTGGACAGTTTCGGATCATGACCCAGGTATCAGGCGTCTCCCTATGACAGGTGGCTGTAGAAATCAGCACCTGCTTGAGCTTTCCTCTCGTGCTGAGTTCATTGGAGGATATTACTCTCATATGTATACTCAACTGTGTGATGTCATGCATAACTGGTTGTTACTTGCTCATCTTTTCCCCTGGAGAGAAATCAGAGTTTCTTAAGTGGGAGATATTTCCCTGCCTGGGGAAGATAGAGATTTTTTTCTCAATCTTTATTCCCCCAGTTGGCATAGATATGAAAGCCAGCTGGGAAAATATGGGTTGAAAAAAATATTGCAGAGTGGCATTTATTCAAGACTCAAAACATAATGGGTGGCTTATAGGGCAGAGAGATAGATGTCCTCCCTTAAGGCTTAATTCGAGAGCATCAGCACAGACTGAGGAGAGCTAATTTACTATTTTCTGAAAGGAAATGGGCTTGAGAAGAATGATTACAGCAAAATGCTCAAACAGAAAAAGCATCACAACTTTTTACTGAATTCTTGTTTGGGATGTTTTTTTGTAAACTTATCAATCATTTTGTGACATTTTACAGTGTAATGAGATTTTGGTGTTTGTGAAACATCATTTTGAAATTGCCCCAAACTAGATTCCTCTCTCTCTCTCTCTCGTCAGACTGACATTGGGTACAAATCCATGAATCTGAAATGACTGGTCTATTCACTCAAACTCTTTTGATTGCAAGTTATAGAAGTCAACCTGAGTTGGAAAAAAAAAAAGAGAATTTTGTGTAAAAGAAAAGGAAAATCTTAGGAAGCCTCAGAGAAGAAATTCAGCTGGGTCCCAGGAATGTTTTGGAATTCAATTCTGGAAAGCCCTCAAGTGTGTCTCTTCTCCATACACTTTGCTGTATTTTTCTTGATCTCATCAGATCTGCTTTTATGGCAGATTAAGTCTTTCCCATAGCTCCCAAATCCACGTATTATAATTTCAGTCTCCCAGCATGGCCGCAGAGCAGTTTAAAGCAGTGTTCCATATTCATGGAAGAGAATATCTGTTTGCTACCCAGCCCCCATCCCCTTGTGTCAGAAAGCCACCCTTGGTTTCATCATACACAGTCTGAACATGGCTTCTGGGATTTTAGGCTTTCCAGAAAATGAAAGTTGTTTTGGGCTTGCTGAATTGTCCTAGATTTGTCTATACTATCATGCCCCAAATGAGTACGCTGTCTGGCACCGAGGATGCTCTCAATAAATATTTGTCAAATGAAATATTTATTGACTGAATACACTGGCAAGGACATAGGAACATGTTTGACTAGATAAAGGAAGATGTTTTTGCATTTTGAACGTCATAATAGTAGATCTTAATGAGTTGATTGTGCTGTAACAGGTAACTATAACTAGTTACATTAGTTAAAAATCATTTGATTTCTAGCTGTTTTTATGTATTTATAAAATAATTTGAAAACAAAAAAAATTGCTGTGAGAATATATGAATGACTTAATATTCCTATGTATTCATTTTAATAGTATTTTTTCCTTTATTTTTTAAAAATTTGATATTCATGAAGACGAAGCCTGGAGTAATTCGCCCCGTACCTGTAAAATCCAAAATATTACTGAGAAAAGAGGAGGAAGTCTATGAACCCAACCCTTTCAGTAAATACCTGGAAGAGCACAGTGACTTCTTTTCTGATCAGGTGAGTGTGCATATGAGAAAGTCTTTGATATTTGGATAAATAACTGTACAAAACATAGAGATGCCTCTATGAATATGGTGTGTGCAAGAAAATGTTTGTGATTGGAATATCCTTAGTAATAAAAAAGATCTATTTTTTTACATAATAAAACAATTCTTAAGTATTTTCAGGATGATATTTTGAAGTATTTAAATGCTTTTTCCTAAAATTTTTCTACCTATTGTTTGTATTGTTTTGGGGAACAAGATATTACTTCCTATAAAGCATCATGGAGTCACTGATTAAATGGTCATACAGGTGCTGCAGTCTTAGTTCTAAAATCCTGCTTCCTTTTGAAGCAATGCAATGCTTTAGGTTTGGTATATTAGTCAGAAGATCTATTGCTTGGATTCATATCAACGTAATAGAGATGATGTGATACCCTAGATTGAGTGTTACTAGATAGGGAATAAGGGCTTAAGTTTTTTTAAGGCATCATTGTTTTTTCGGTTTATGTGCAAAAAAGGTATACTATCTTCCCCTTATATATCCTATATGTTGAAGAAGGTATAATGGAAGGTTGTTGATGGTGCTTTATAAGATATTCAGGAAAAACATGAAAATACACATTTATGCAATATAAAATTTCATAAATTATCTCAAAGGGAAACCTTACATCCTTATTTGTCTTCTTCAAATGCAACAAAGCGACATGGGTTATATATTTTATATCTCAAACATTATTACATGCTTCAGCAATGCAAGCAATCCAGAAACCTTTGTGGGTACAACCAGGATGTGCAAGATCACCACCACATTTGGTAATCTATAATAGAATAGACTTGCAAAAGAATGTAAGGTGCTATACTCTTTTTAAAGTTCAGCTGGAAAATGATAACTAACAATATTCTTGAAAATAGAAATTATGGTCATATTTGTGAAACATAAGAAATATCTTGTCTCGTATTATACTAGCTCTATGACACTGAGCAAGTTATTTCATCTCACCCAGTTTGTGTCTTAACGCATAAAATGAGGCATTCAGAAGAGGTACTTTTTAAGGATCCTTCAAATTCTAAAATCTGGGTTATTTAAAATCTAAGAACTGTGAGTAGGCTAAAAGCCTTGAAAAAGTTCATTATAAATACTTTCTCATGCTTAGCTACAGTTTTTATTTATAAAATGGAGATGATAATGTTTTCTGCTTATTTATATATACTTTGTGAAGACTGATAGGATTTCAATAAGTTAAGCATTTTTAGGAGACACTAATATCATTGAAAATGATAATTAGAGGCAATTATTCTCATTTTATAGAATAAAAGGGAGCCCTTAATTAATTAAATTAAATAGGGAAATCTTATTGATATATAAGGTGTGTTCACTAAATCTGCACATAAAAGAAACGGAAATTCCTGTTTGGAAGGCATATTTCCATCATCAATGAAAATATTCATTATATATCTATTGCTTATATGACACTGATATTTTAGAGGCTTAATGTGACATTTTAGACAGTATGGGATTATTATAAAAATTTATAAAAGTAATCTAGTATTATATGACAAAAATGCCAACAGTTAAAATAAATTTCACATATTATCCATGCAACATATTCTTCAAATATGATCTAATTCTGTAAAATAAAAATTTTGTTCTTTTGTATTAGTATAATTTTAAATTCATGCATTTTACCTTAAACAAGATTCTTTGTAGAATGTCAAGTTAACCTAACTATAATTTATCACAATTTATTGTCCTCTGGAATGATAAACTCTATTTTCCACTGTAAGAAATTCTTTTCATTAAAAGGAGTTGCCAGTTCTTTTCATAGCTTTTCCTGACTATACAACAAGTTTAAAGCTCTGTTTATGTACACCATAAACCTATGTATTTTCAGATAATTTGTAGAAAATTTGAGCTCTTCTGCAAGTATTTTCGTGGTGCATAGACTTATTTATATTTTCTTTCAATCAGTTTATTCTTGTGTATATCCCAACTTCTGTGTCAGCAGACTGTCAGAATTGAAAGAAGTCTAGCAGAGCACTTAAAAGTGAATTCCAGACCTTCCCTGATCTTATTCATTGACCTTGCAGGAGAGGAAAAATGAATATACTAGGAAACTGGGAAGCTGCATATACTATCAACTGGCCTCTACATGGAGCTATAACCACCACTTCATTGTGGCCAAAATCTGCAATGGAGGCAGATACAAAAGACAGCTCACAAGCATAAATGCTGAAAGCTCCTTAAATAATGAATTGAGTAATAACAATTTATGATCTCAGCATGGCTACTTCATCAGAACTTAACTCAAATTCAGTTCTGGTCGCTATTGCGTTCTCTTTTGCTGCTGCCACAGAATAAATTGAATGGTTCTAAACTCAGTTGATCTCACCATCCATCCATGTAATGGGAAATTCTTTAGCCTGACAGTTGAGCCAAACTGAAACACCTCACATTCACTGATCTGCCCTGTCCTGGGGACAGTCCCACATGACAGGAGATGTTGGATAGGATTGTTAAGTCCATGAATTTCCCCTAGAAGCTTCACTGCCATAAAATATGATTTCAAAACTCTGTTACAAAAAGTTACACACCAAAGATGATGAGACAAGACAAAAATGTATTTACTGTAGCATAAGAAGGTACAACCAGGCAGACTTTTGAACTTATAATGAACTGAAAAGTTGCCTGGAGATAGCCCCTGAGCACTAAAAGCAAAGTTTGAAACCAAATGCTTAATCAAGTAATTGAAACTTATTAATCAACAACTTTTACATCAAAATGGCATAGGCCAGGAAGCATCATTCTATTTTTTTTTTTTTTAATTTAACAACTTTACTGGAGTATAACTGCTTTACAATGGTGTCTTAGTTTCTGCTTTATAACAAAGTGAATCAGCTATACATATACATATATCCCCATAAATCCTCTCTCTTGCATCTCCCTCCCATCCTCCCTATCCCACCACTCTAGGTGGTCACAAAATACTGAGCTGATCTCGCTATGTTATGCGGCTGCTTCCCACTAGCTATCTACTTTACATTTGGTAGTATACAAAAGTCCATGCCACTTTCTCACTTCATCCCAGCTTAATCTTCCCCCTCCCCATGTCCTCAAGTCCATTGTCTACATCTGTGTCTTTATTCCTGTCCTGAACCTAGGTTCATCAGAAACATGTTTTTTTGTTTTTTTTTTTTAAGTTCCATAATATGTGTTAGCATGCAGTATTTGTTTTTTTCTTTCTGACTTACTTCACTCTGTATGACAGACACTATGTCCATCCACCTCACAATAAATAACTCAATTTCGTTTCTTTTTATGGCTGAGAAATATTCCATTGTATACATGTACCACATCTTCTTTAAACATTCATCTCTCGATGGACACTTAGGCTGTTTCCATCTCCTGGCTATTGTAAATAGAGCTGCAATGAACATTGTGGTACATGACTCTTTTTGACTTATGGTTTTCTCAGGGTATATGCCCAGTAGTGGGATTGCTGGGTCATATGGTAGTTCTATTTTTAGTTTTTTAAGGAAGCTCCATACTGTTCTCCATAGTGGCTATATCTATTTACATTCCCACCAACAGTGCAAGAGGGTCCCCTTGTCTCCACACCCTCTCCAGAATTTACTGTTTGTACATTTTTTGATGATGGCCATTCTGACTGGTGTGAAGTGATGCCTACTGTAGTTTTGATTTGCCTTTCTCTAATGATTAGTGATGTTGAGCATCCTTTCATGTGTTTGTTGGCAATCTGTATGTCTTCTTTGGAAAAATGTCTATTTAGGTCTTCTGCCCATTTTTGGATTGGGTTGTTTGTTTTCTTGATATTGAGCTGCATGACCTGCTTGTAATTTTGGAGATTAATCCTTTGTCAGTTGCCTCATTTGCAAATATTTTCTCCCATTCTGAGAGTTGTCTGTTCGTCTTCCTTTGGTTTCCTTTGCTGTGCAAAAGCTTTTGAGTTTCATTAGGTCCATTTGTTTATTTTGTTTTTATTGCCATTTCTCTAAGAGATGGGTCAAAAAGGATCTTGCTGTGATTTATGTCACAGAGTGTTCTCCCTATGTTTTCCTCTAAGAGTTTTATAGTGTCTGGCCTTACATTTAGGTCTTTAATCTATTTTGAGTTTATTTTTGTGTATGGTGTTAGGGAGTGTTGTAATTTCTTTCTTTTACATGTAGCTGTCCAATTTTCCCAGCACCACTTATTGAAGAGGCTATCTTTTATCCACTGTATATTCTTGCACCCTTTATCAAAAGTAAGGTGACCATATGTGTGTGGGTTTATCTCTGGGCTTTCTATCCTATTCCATTGATCTATATTTCTGTTTTTGTGCCAGTACCATACTCTCTTGATTACTGTAGCTTTGTAGTATAGTCTGAAGTCAGGGAGCCTGATTCTTCCAGCTCTGTTTTTCTTTCTCAAGATTGCTTTTTCTACTTGAGGTCTTTTGTGTTTCCATAGAAATTGTAAAATTTTTTGTTCTACTTCTGTGAAAAATGCCTTTGGTAGTTTGATAGGGATTGCATTGAATCTGTAGATTGCTTTGGGTAGTATAGTCATTTTCACAATGTTGATTCTTCCATTCTAAAAACATGGTATATCTCTCCATCTGTTTGTATCATCTTTAATTTCCTTCATCTGTGTCTTATAGATTTCTGCATACAGGTCTTCTGCCTCCTTAGGTATGTTTATTCCTAGGTATTTTATTCTTTTTGTTGCAGTGGTAAATGGGAGTGTTTCCTTAATTTCTCTTTCAGATTTTTCATCATTAGTGTATAGGAATGCCAGAGATTTTTGTGCATAAATTTTGTACCCTTCTACTTTGCCAAATTCATTGATTAGCTCTAGCAGTTTTCTTGTGACATCTTTAGGATTCTCTATGTATAGTATCATGTCATCTGCAAACAGTGACAACTTTACTTCTTCTTTTTTGATTTGTATTCTTTTTATTTCTTTCTCTTCTCTTATTGCAGTGGCTAAAACTTCCAAAACTATGCTGTATAATAGTGGTGAGAGGTTTCCTGATCTTAGAGGAAATGGCTTCAGTTTTTCACCATTGAGAATGATGTTGGTTGTGGGTTTGTCACATATGTCAATATACAGCCTTAATTATGTTGAGATAAGTTCCCTCTATGCCTACTTTCTGGAGGAGTTTTATCATAAATGGGTGTTGAATTTTGTGGAAAGCTTTTTCTACATCTGTTGAGATGATCATATGATTCTTCTCCTTCAATTTGTTAATATGGTTTATTCCATTGATTGGTTTGCGTATACTGAAAAATCCTTGCATTCCTGAGATAAAGCCCACTTGATCATGGTACATGATCCTTTTAATGTGCTGTTGGATTCTGTTTGCTAGTATTTTGTTGAGGATTTTTACATCTATGTTCAATAGTGATATTGGCCTGTAGTTTTCTTTCTTTGTGACATCTTCATCTGGTTTTGGTATCAGGGTGATGGTGGTCTCATAGAATGAGTTTGGGGGCAACTCATTCTGCTATATTTTGGAAGAGTTTGAGAAGGATAGGTGTTAGCTCTCTCCTAATGTTTGATAGAATTCACCTGTGAAGCCATCTGTTCCTGGGCTTTTGTTTGTTGGAAGCTTTTTAATTACAGTTTCTATTTCAGTGCTTGTGGTTGGTCTGTTTATATTTTCTATTTTTTCCTGGTTCAGTATCAGAAGGTTGTGCTTTTCTAAGAATTTGTCCATTTCTTCCAGGTTGTCCATTTTATTGGCATATAGTGGTTTGTAGTAATCTCTCATGATCTTTTCTATTTCTGTGGTGTCAGTTGTTACTTCTCCTTTCTCATTTCTAATTCTATTGATTTGAGTCTTCTACCTTTTTTCTTGATCAGTCTAGCTAATGGTTTATCAATTTTGATTATCTTCTCAAAGAACCAGCTTTTAGTTTTATTGATCTTTGCTATCATTTCCTTCATTTCATTTTCATTTATTTCTTATCTGATCTTTGTGGTTTCTTTCCTTCTGCTAACTGCAGGTTTTTTGTTCTTCTTTCTCTAATTGCTTTAGGGGTAGGGTTAGGTAGTTTATTTGAGATGTTTCTTGTTTCCTGAGGTAGGATTGTATTGCTTTTACCTTCCCTCTTAGAAATGCTTTTGCTGCATCCCATAGGTTTTGGGTCATCGTGTTTTCATTGTCATTTGATTCTAGGTATTTTTTGATTTCCTCTTTGATTTCTTCAGTGATCTCTTGGTTATTAAGTATTGTATTGTTTAGCCTCCACGTATTTGTAGTTTTTACAGATTTTTTCCTGTGATTGTTAAGTAGTCTCATAGCATTGTGGTAAGAAAAGATAGTTGATACGGTTTCAATTTTCTTAAGTTTACCAAGGCTTGATTTATGACCCAAGATATGATCTATGCTGGAGAATGTTCCATGAGCACTTGAGAAGAAAGTGTATTCTGTTGTTTTTGGATGGAATGCCCTATAAATATCAATTAAGTCCATCTTGTTTAATGTATCATTTAAAGCTTGTTTTTCCTTCTTTATTTTCATTTTGGATGATCTGTCCATTGGTGAAAATGGTGTGTTAAAGTCCCCTACTATGATTGTGTTACTGTCGATTTCCCATTTTGGCTGTTAGCATTTGCCTTATGTATTGAGGTGTTCCTATGTTGGGTGCATAAATATTTAGAATTGTTATACCTTCTTCTTGGATTGATCATTATGTGGTGTCCTTCTTTGTCTCTTGTAATAGTCTTTGTTTTAAAGTCTATTTTGTCTGATATGAGAATTGCTACTCTAGCTTTCTTTTGATTTCCATTTGCATGGAATATCTTTTTCCATCCCCCCACTTTCAGTCTGTATGTGTCCCTAGGTCTGAAGTGGGTGTCTTGTAGAGAGCATATATATGGGTCTTATTTTGTATCCATTCAGCCAGTCTATGTCTTTTGGTTGGAGCATTTAATCCATTTACATTTAAGGTAATTATCGATATGTATGTTCCTATTACCATTTTCTTAATTGTTTTGGGTTTGTTATTGTAGGTCTTTTCCTTCTCTTGTGTTTCCTGCCTAGAGAAGTTCCTTTAGCATTTGTTGTAATGCTGGTTTGGTGGGGCTGAATTCTCTTAGCTTTTGCTTTTCTGTAAAGGTTTTAATTTCTCTGTCAAATCTCAATGAGATTCTTGCTGGGTAGAGTATTCTTGGTTGTAGGTTTTTCCCTTTACCACATGTCCTACCACTCCCTTCCGGCTTGCAGATTTTTTGCTGAGTCCCTTTTATGTTATTTGTTTTTTTCCTCTTGATGCTTTTAATATGTTTTCTTTGAATTTAATTTTTGACAGTTTGATTAATATGTGTATTGGCATGTTTCTCCTTGGATTTTTCCTGTACAGGACTCTCTGTGCTTCCTGTACTTGATTGACTATTTCCTTTCCCATATTAGGGAAGTTTTCAACTCTAATCTCTTCAAATATTTTCTCAGTCCCTTTCTTTTTCTCTTCTTTTCCTGAGACCCCTATAATTTGAATGTTAGTGCATTTAAAGTTGTCCCAGATGTCTCTAAGACTGTCCTCAATTCTTTTCATTCTTTTTTCTTTATTCTGCTCTGCAGTAGTTATTTCCATTATTTTTTCTTCCCAGTCTCTTATCCATTCTTCTGTCTCAGTTATTCTGCTACTGATTCCTTCTAGAGAGTTTTAAATTTCATTTATTGTGTTGTTCATCATTGTTTGTTTGCTTTCTGTTTTTCTAGGTCCTTGTTAAATATTTCTTGTATTTTCTCCATTCTATTTCCAAGATGTTGAATCATCTTTACTATTCTTACTCTGAATTCTTTTTCAGGTACACTGCCTCTTTCCTCTTTATTTGTTTCGTCTGTTGGTTTTTATCTTGCTCCTTCATCTACTGTGTGTTTCTCTGTCTTCTCATTTTGTTTAACTTATTGTGTTTGGTGTCTCCTTTTTGCCCACTTCAGGTTTGTAGTTCTGTTGTTTTTGGTGTCTGCCCCCAGTGGCTAAGGTTGGTTCAGTGGTTTCTGGAGACTTCCTGGAGGAGGGGATTAGTGCCTGTGTTCTGGTGGATGAGGCTGGATCTTGTCTTTCTGGTGGGCAGGTCCACGTCTGGTGGTGTGTTTTGGGGTGTCTGTGGCCTTATTATGATTTTAGGCAGCCTCTCTGCTAATGGGTGGGATTGTGTTCCTTTCTTGCTAGTTGTTTGGCATAGGGTGTCCAGCACTGTAGCTTGCTGGTCGTTGAGTGGAGGTTGGTCTTAGCATTGAGACAGAGATCTCTGTGAGAGCTTTCGCCGTTTGATATTATTTGGAGCCAGGAGGTCTCTGGTGGACCAATGTCCTGAACTCGACTCTCCCACCTCAGTGGCACAGGCCTGATAGCTGCCCCGAGCACCAAGACCCTGTCAGTCACATGGCTCAGAAGAAAAGGGAGAAAAAAGATAGAAAGAAATAAAATAAAGTTATTAAAATGAAAAATATTAAAAATTAAAAAAAAATTAAAAAGTAATTTTAAAAAAAGGAAAGAAAGAATGAAGGGAACATCCAAACCAAAAAACAAATCCACCAATGATAACAAGCACTAAAACCTATACAAAGAAAAAAAAACAACAACAGACAGAACCCTAGGACAAACGGTAAAAGCAAAGCTATACAGACAAATCACACAAAGAAGCATACACATACACACTCAGAAAAAGAGAAAAAGCAAAAAATATATATATATAAACAGGAGGAAGAAAGCATCCAAATCAATAAAACAATCTACCAATTATAATAAACTCTAAATACTAAATTCTGATAAACATAAAACCAGAAACAAATTAGATGCAGAAAGCAAACCCCAAGGCTACAGTTGATCACAAAGTCCCCTACCTCAATTTTGGGATGATTCTTTGTCTAGTCAGGTATTCCACAGATGCAGGGTACATCAAGTTGATTGTGGAAGTTTAACCCGCTGCTCCTGAGGATGCTGGGAGAAATTTCCCTTTCTCTTCTTTGTTCGCACAGCTCCTGGGGTTCAGCTTTGGATTTGGCCCAGACTCTGCCTGTAGGTCGCCTGAGGACATCTGTTCTTGCCCAGACAGGATGAGGTTAAAGTAGCAGCTGATTAGCGGGCTCTGGCTCACTCAGGCCCGAGAGAGGGAGGTGTATGGAATGCGGGGTGAGCCTGCTGCAGCAGAGGTCGGCATGACGTTGCACCAGCCTGAGGCATGCCATGTATTCTCTGGGGGAAGTTCTCCCTGGATCACAGGACCTTGGCAGTGGTGGGCCGCACAGGCTCCCAGGAGGGGAGGTGTTGATAGTGACCTGTGTTTGTTCATAGGCTTCTTGGTGACTGCCGCCACAGCCTTAGCATTTCCTGCCCATCTCTGGGGTCCACGCTGATGGCCACAGCTTGTGCCTGTCTCTGGAACTCATTTAGGCAGTGCTCTGAATCCCCTCTCCTCATACACCCTGAAACAATGGTCTCTTGCCTCTTAGGCAGTTCCAGACTTTTTCCTGGACTGCCTCCTGGCTAGCTGTGGCACACTAACCCCCTTCAGGTGGTGTTCATGCAGCCAACACCATTCCTTTCCTTGGGATCTAACCTCTGAAGCCAGAGCCTCAGCTCCCAGCCACCTCCCACCCCAGTGGGTGAGCAGACAAGCCTCTCAGTCTGGTGAGTGCTGGTCGGTACTGATCCTCTGTACGGGAATCTCTCTGCTTTGTTCTGTGTACCCTGTTGCTGCACTCTCCTCCGTGGCTCCAAATCTTCGCACCCACCCAGCCCCTGTCTCCTCCAGTGAAGGGGCTTCCTAGTGTGTGGAAACTTTTCCTCCTTCACAGCTCCCTCCCAGAGGTGCAGGTCCTGTCCCTCTTCTTTCATCTATGTTTTTTCCTTTTTCTTTTGCCTTACCCATGTATGTGGGGAGTTTCTTGCCTTTCGGAAAGCCTGAGGTCTTCTGCCAGCGTTCAGTAGGTGTTCTGTAGAAGTTGTTCCACATGTAGATGCAGTTTTGATGTATTTGTGGGGAGGAAGATGATCTCCATGTCTTACTCCTCTGCCATCTTGAAGGTCTCCTCTCATCATTCTATATTAGATGGATTTTTAAACAAAGACATTTCAGAATGAAGTTTATGCTTCTCTGAAATTACCTTTCAATCCATTATTATATCAATTTGTGGTCCTTTTGAGTTCTTACAAAATATCCTTACACTCCACCTATGGATATAAAACTATGGTGATGTACTTTGAGGCATAGTTCTATTGATAACTAAAGGCAGAGTTAAATAACTAATAGAACTGATTGGACAAATGGGCATCCAGAAGACATAGAAGCTTAGAAAATCAATTCACTAATTAAAATGAAGATACCAAAAAGAGGAATGGTGTTTTGTTTATCTGACTACTCGTGAGTTTGCAAAATATACTGATTGCTTTCTGGTCATTTAATGTATTTAATTAGACAAAAGTGATTTCTGCACTGAAGAGTCTCAACTTAATAGAAAAAGCAATTGCTAACCTCAGTTATATAAAATGTGGTATAAAATATTTTTCTCTCATTCTTTATAAATTAGTAATTCAACCCATGATATTAGGTATGTCATTTCTCTCTTGAAGCCCTAGAAAAATGTATAAAAATATTGTGGACAGAATTGAAAGGGGGTTGTATTGTAGTTTCATCTCATTTTCCTGGAAATATTTTCATTTTTTCTTTTTGTTAAAATGAGAAATAGTGCTTTCCAGCATGTATGCCTCTTAAATTTTATTTTCCTCCTAATTTGCTTCAATAGGGAAAAGAGCATGTTTTTGTGTGAAAATGACCATTTAACGAGTGTCCTTCACACCAAAGAGAATGTAAACGGGTAATTACAGGGAATTTTCTTTATTGTAGTATTTACATTCTTTCTTTTCTTCTGAGTTTTCTTAGACATCTGACTTCCCAACCAAACTATCTGTTTGACTTTCAACTCCACTAACTATCTGTTTTACATTTGGTAGTGTATATATGTAGCTGTGACAAAGTGAGAGAGTGGCATGGACATATATACATCAGATTATATTTTTACTGTGACCTTCACCTGCACTTCCTTATCACCCATGTGTTACAATTATAGAGCAAACACCTTTGTTAAAAGGTGAACTAGATAATATTGCCTTTTATTATGAATGACTACTGGCTTTGTCACAAGTTGCTACCTTTTCAACATTTGTTTCTCAATCAAGATGGCTCAATCTCTTTGTCATAAAATTATCTTTTTATCATTGCTAACCTTTTATCAAGAAATTTTTTCAGTTTAAAATGTTCAACATTTTTAGATGTAGAAATGATTAAGTGGTTTACTGAATAGTTTTGAGGGAAGAGAATCAAAATTGCTTGCAGGGTTACATTTCTTTTGGAAGAGTTAAGACCAGAGATTTGGCTTCTCCAACTGTTACCAGGTTGTTTTTGATTATTCAAGTAATGAAATCCTTGTGAGTTTTTCTCTTCATCTTTTCCCCTTACTCCCTCTGTCCCTCCCTCCCTACTCCTTCCTGCCTTCCTTCCTTCCCCCCTTCTTCCCTTCCTCTATATGTAATAGGTAATAGACAATTTATCATATACAGGTTATGTATGATATGTAATAGATAATTTATCAACACAATAAACTTTTTAATGTTAAAGAAATTTTCCTATAGAGACAATATTTACTTTTTCTTCCAGGATATAATCATATAGGAGCTCTTCGTCAAACTTAGGCTTTTATCTCTCCCATTTATTATTTATTTATTTATCATTATTTTTATTATTATTGCTTTAAGATTTCTCTTGACTTGTGTATGTACCAAGGAAGACAGGAACTAAGGGGTGCAGGTTTCCACATTGCTAAGGGTAAGGGTTTCCACAGCAGATTTCTTCTCCTGCCCCTCTTCCATTGCTTTATGTAGGTTTAAAAATCTTAGATTTTTACTTGCTTTATTTATTTATCTTTTTCAATTTTAGAATTTTCTTTAATTTTTTATATAGCAGGTTCTAATTAGTTATACATTTTATACATATTAGTGTATATATGTCAATCCCAATCTCCCAATTCATCACTCCCCCCAACACTTCCCCCCTTGGTGTTCATACGTTTGTTCCCTATATCTGTGTCTCCATTTCTGCCTTACAGAATATTTGTTTTTCTCTTTCTGACTTACTTCACTCCATATGACAGTCTCTAGATCCATCCACCTCTCTACAAATGACCCAATTTTGTTCCTTTTTATAGCTGAGTAATATTGCACTGTATATATGTACCATATCTTCTTTATCCATTCCATCTGTTGATGTGCATTTAGGTTGCTTCCATGACCTGGCCATTATAAATAGTGCTGCAATGAACATTGGGGTGCATGTGTGTTTTTGAATTATGGTTTTCTCCGGATATATGTCTAGTAGTGGGATTGCTGGGTCATATGGTAATTCTAGTTTTAGTTTTTTAAGGAACCTCCATACTGTTCTCCATTGTGGCTGTATCAATTTACATTCCCACCAACAGTGCAAGAGGGACCCCTTTTCTCCACACCCTCTCCAGCGTTTGTTGTTTGTAGATTTTCTGATGATGCCCATTCTAACTGGTGTGATGGGATACCTCACTGTAGTTTTGATTTGCATTTCTCTAATAATTAGTGATGTTGAGCAGCTTTTCATGTGCTTCTTGGCCATCTGTATGTCTTCTTTGGGAAAATATCTATTTAGGTCTTCTGCCAATTTTTGGATTGGATTGTTTGTTTTTTTAATATTGAGCTGCATGAGCTGTTTATATATTTTGGAGATTAATCCTTTGTCCATTGATTCGTTTGCAAATATTTTCTCCCATTCTGAGGGCTTTCTTTTCATCTTGTTTGTAGTTTACTTTGCTTTGCAAAAGCTTTTAAGTTTCATTAGGTACCATTTGTTTGTTTTTGTTTTTATTTCCATTACTCTAGGAGGTGTATCAAAAAAGCTCTTGCTGTGATTTATGTCAGAGTGATCTTCTGATGTTTTCCTCTAAGAGTTTAAAGAGTCCACTCTTATATTTAAGTCTCTCCATTTTGAGTTTATTTTTGTGTATGGTGTTAGGAAGTGTTCTAATTTCATTCTTTCACATGTAGGTGTCCAGTTTTTCCAACACCACTTATTGAAGAGACTGTCTTTTCTCCATTGTATATCCTTGCCTCCTTTGTCATAGATTAGTTGACCATAGGTGTGTGGGTTTATCTCTGGACTTTCTATCCTGTTCCATTGATCTATATTTCTGTTTTTGTGCCAGTACCATACTGTCTTCATTACTGTAGCTTTGTAGTATAGTCTGAAGTTAGGGAGTCTGATTCCTGCAGCTCCGTTTTTTTCCCTCAACACTGCTTTGGCTATTCAGGGTCTTTTGTGTTTTCCATACAAATTTTAAGATTTTTTGTTCTAGTTCTGTGAAAAATGCCATTAGTAATTTGATATGGATTGCATTGAATATGTAGATTGCTTTGGATAGTCTAGTCATTTTCACAATGCTGATTCTTCCAATCCAAGAATATGGCATATCTCTCCATCTGTTTGTATCATCTTTAATTTCTTTCATCAGTGTCTTATAGTTGTCTGCATACATGTCTTTTTTCTCCCTAGGTAGGTTTATTCCTAAGTATTTTATTCTTTCTGTTGCAATGGTAAATGGGAGTGTTTCCATAATTTCTCTTTCACATTTTTCATCATTAGTGTATAGGAATGCAAGAGACTTCTGTGCATTAATTTTGTATCCTGCAACTTTACAAAATTCACTGATTAGCTCTAGTATTTTTCTGGTAGCATCTTTAGGATTCTCTATGTATAGTACCATGTCATCTGCAAAAAGTGACAGTTTTACTTCTTCTTTTCCAATGTGTATTCCTTTTATTTCTTTTTCTTCTCTGATTGCTGTGGCTAGGACTTCCAAAACTATGTTGAATAATAGTGGCAAGAGTGAACAACCTTGTCTTGTTCCTGATCTTAGAGGAAATGCTTTCAGTTTATCACCAGTGAGAATATTGTTGGCTGTGGGTTTGTTGTATATGGCCTTTATTATGTTGAGGTAGGTTCCCTCTATGCCCACTTTCTGGAGAGTTTTTATCATAAATGGGTGTTGAATTTTTTCAAAAGCTTTTTCTGCATCATTTGAAAAGATCATATGGTTTTTATTCTTCAATTTGTTAATATGGTGTATCACATTGATTGATTTGTGTATGTTGAAGAATCCTTGCATACCTGGGGTGTGTGATCTTTTTAATGTGTTGTTGGATTCTGTTTGCTAGTATTTTGTTGAGGATTTTTGCATCTATATTCATCAGTGATATTAGTCTGTAATTTTCTTTTTTCTAGTATCTTTTTCTGGTTTTGGTATCAGGGTGATGGTGGCCTCATAGAATGAATTTGGGAGTGTTCCTTCCTCTGCAATATTTTGTAAGAGTTTGAGAAGGATGAGTGTTAGCTCTTCTCTAAATGTTTGATAGAATTCACCTGTGAAGGCATCTGGTCCTGGACTTTTGCTTGTTGGAAGATTTTTAATCATAGTTGCAATTTCATTACTTGTGATTGGTCTGTTCATATTTTCTATTTTTTCCTGGTTCAGTCTTGGAAGGTTATACTTTTCTAAGAATTTGAAAATATCTTCAAGGTTGTCCTTTTTATTGTCATAGAATTGCTTGTAGTAGTCTCGTAGGATGTTTTGTATTTCTGTGGTGTCTGTTTTAACTTCTCCTTTTCCATTTCTAATTTTATTGATTTGAGTCCTCTCCCTCTTTTTCTTGATGAGTCTAGCTAATGGTTTATCAATTTGGTTTATCTTCTCAAAGAACCTGCTTTTAGTTTTACTGATCTTTCTTATTGTTTTCTTTGTTTTTTTTTCATTTATTTCTGCTCTAATCTTTATGATTTCTTTCCTTCTAGTAACTTTGTGGGGTTTTTTTCTTCTTTCTCTAATTGCTTTAGGTGTAAGGTTAGGTTGTTTATTTGAGATTTTTCTTGTTTCTTGAGGTAGGATGTTATTGCTATAAAGTTCCCTCTTAGAACTGCTTTTGCTGCATCCCATACAGTTTGGATCATTTTGTTTTCATTGTAATTTGTCTGTAGGTATTTTTTGATTTCCTCATTGATATCTTCAGTGATTTCTTGGTTATTTAGTAATGTATTGTTTAGCCACCATGTGTTTGTGTTCGTTATGTTTTTTTACCTGTAATTGATTTCGAATCTCATAGCATTGTGGTCAGCAAAGATGCTTGATATGATTTCAATTTTCTTAACTTTACTGAGGCTTGATTTGTGACCCAAGATGTGATCTATCCTGGGGAATGTTCCATGTGCACTTGAGAAGAGAGTGTAATCTTCTGTTTTGGGATGGAATGCCCTATAAATATCAGTGAAATCTATTTGATCTATTGTGTTATATAAAGCTTGTGGTTCCTTATTAATTTTCTGTTTGGATGATCTGTCCATTGATGTAAGTGAGGTGTTAAAGTCCCCCACTATTATTGTGTTACTGTCAATTTCCCGTTTTAAAGCTGTTAGCAGTTTCCTTATGTATTGAAGTGCTCCTATGTTGGGTGCATATATATTTATAATTGTTATATCTTCTTTTTGGATTGATCCCTTGATCATTATGTAGTGTCCCTCTTTGTCTCTTGTAACATTCTTTATTTTAAAGTTTAGTGTATTTGATTTTTGATTCCTATTTGCATGGAATATTTTTGTCCATCCCCTCACTTTCATTCTATATGTGTCCATAGGTCTGAAGTGGGTCTCTTGTAGACAGCATATGTACGGGTATTGTTTTTGTATCCATTCAGCGAGCATGCGTCTTTTGGTTGGAGCATTTAATCTGTTCGTGTTTGAGGTAATTATCGGTGTATATGTTCCTATTACCAGTATTTATTTGTAATGTGTTTTTGTTTTTTTTTTTTGGCCGTACACGGGTCTCTCACTGTTGTGGCCTCTCCTGCTGTGGAGCACAGGCTCTGGACATGCAGGCTCAGCAGCCATGGCTCATGGGTCCAGCCACTTCGCGGCACGTGGGATCTTCCCGGACCGGGGCATGAACCCATGTCCCCTGCATCGGCAGGGAGACTCTCAACCACTGTGCCACCAGGAAAGCCCTGTAATGTGTTTTTTTTTTTTTTAGGTCCTTTTCTTCCATTGTGTTACCGATTTAGAGAAGTTCCTTTAGTATTTGTTGTAGAGCTGGTTTGGTGGTGCTGAATTCTCTTAGCTGTTGCCTCTCTGTAAAGCTTTTGATTTCTCTGTCACATCTGAATGAGATCCTTGCTGGGTAGAGTAATCTTGGTTGCAGGTTCTTCCCTTTCATCACTTTAAATATATCATGCCACTCCCTTCTTGCTTGTAGACTTTCTACTGAAAATCAGTTGTCAACCTTATGGGAGTTCCCTTGTATGTTACTTGTCATTTTCCCTTGTTGCTTTCAATAATTTTTCTTTGTCTTTAATTTTTGTCAGTTTGATTACTATGTGTCTTGGCATCATTCTCCTTGGGTTTATCCTGCTTGGGACTGTCTTCACTTCCTGGGGTTGGGTGGTTGGGTGGCTATTTCCTTTCCCATGTTAGGGAAGTTTTCGACTATAATATCTTCAAATATTTTCTCAGGTCCTTTCTCTCTCTCTCTTCTCCTTCTGGGACCCTTATATTGTGAATGTTGTTGCATCTAATGTTGTCCCAGAGGTCTCTTAGGCTGCCTTCACTTCTTTTCATTTTTTTTTCTTTATTCTGTTCTGCGTCAGTGAATTCCACCATTCTGTCTTCCAGTTCACTTATCCGTTTTTCTGCCTCAGTTATTCTGCTATTGATTCCTTCTAGTGTATTTTTCATTTCAGTTATTGTATTGTTCATATCTGTTTGTTTGTTCTTTAATTCTTCTAGGTGTTTGTTCTTTAATTCTTCTAGATCTTTGTTAAACATTTCTTGCATCTTCTAAATCTTTGCCTCCATTCTTTTTCTGAGGTCCTGGATTATCTTCACTATCATCATTCTGAATTCTTTTTCTGGAAGTTTTCCTATCTCCACTTCCTTTAGTTGTTTTTCTGGGGTTTTGTCTTGTTCCTTCATCTGGTACATAGCCCTCTGCCTTTTCTTCTTGTCTATCTTTCTGCGAATGTGGTTTTTGTCCCAAAGGCTGCAGGACTGTAGTTCATCTCTCTCCTGCTATCTGCCCTCTGGTGGATGAGGCTATCTAATCCTCATCCACTGAGGATGAAGGTGGGGCTGATGGGTGGGGCTGGATTCACTCCCTTTTGGTTGTTTTGCCTGAGCTGACCCAACAGTGGATCATACCCAGCTCTTTGGTGGGGCTAATGATGGACTCTGGGAGGGTTCATGCCAAGGATTACTTTCCAGATCTTCTGCTGCCAGTGTCCTTGTCCTCATGGTGAAAGACAGCCACCCCCTGCCTCTTCAGGAGACTCTCCAACACTAGCAGGTAGTTCTGGTTCAGTCTCCTATGGGGTCACTTCTCCTTCCCCTGGGTCCCGAAGCACACACTATGTTGTGTGTGCCCTCCAAGAGTAGAATCTCTGCTTTCCCCAGTCCTGTCAAAGTCCTGCAATCAAATCCCACTAACTTTCAAAGTCTGATTCTCTAGGAATTCCTTCTCCCATTGCTGGACCCTCAAGTTGGGAAGCCTGATGTGGGGCTGAGAACCTTCACTCCAGTGGGTGGACTTCTGTGTTATAAATGTTCTCAAGTTTGTGAGTCACACAACCAGCAGTTATGGGATTTGATTTTATTGTGATTGCGCCCCTCCTACCATCTCATTGTGGCTTCACCTTTTTCTCTGGACGTGGGGTATCTTTTTTGGTGAGTTCAGTGTTTTCCTGTCAATGATGGTTCAGCAGTTAATTGTGATTCCGGTGCTCTCACAAGAGGGAGTCTTTTTACTTGCCTTAAAACAGACACACAAAGAAGACCTTTGCCACTTCTGTCATAATAAATGGAATAATTCTAATAATTAGTTAAGCAACTGAATTCTAATAATTAGTTAAGCTTTGAAGCATTAGTAGTTTAACAAATTGGTGAATATGTAGTGTCTGACTGTACCCCAGTCTATTGGGAAACAATGATAATCTGAAAGCTTTATATAAATATGTCCTATGTTTTGTTAACTCGTGATGTCCCCAGATATCTTTATTTATGAGAGGTGATGGTTACCATATTTAGAACCTCTCATGTAAATTATATTCCTTTTTTTTGTTTTTTGTTTTGGTTGAATTCAATCTTTATTTTCATTTTTATCTACATCTAATAGGGTTGAAGTTTATGAAATAAAAAGCTGTAGTCATTATATCTAAACTTTTATTACTTCTATTTGGAAGGCTTAGTTTCTTTCTTCAAATTTTTAAAATTAAAAAAAAATTGTTTTATTTTATTTTTATTTAAACATTTTTGTATATTATGGTTTTAAAGTAAGGTTTTATTTCCTTTATATTTGTGTGAGAAAAGCCAGGGAATGGCAAGACAAATAGTACTTAAAATAAGGTTCTGTTAAAACAGAGTTTAAAATTCTCTATTGGTTTCACCTGAAAAGTATCAGACAACAGAATTTTAAGAGGAGAAGGTAGCTGCGTAAAAATAATTTTAAGCAATAGCCAAAATAAATATTATTCGAAGTTTAGAAAGTTCATTTTATTTGTTGGCAAGAGAAAAGATGTGTTCTTATGTTTTACTTCAGAGGAGTCTATTTCTCAAAACTTCTTGAACTTTAAGTCAGTGACAGCCTGTGAATAGAACTATATGGTGACAACAACATGGCTTTGGTATAGTTTTGTCTTTTATACTGTATGTCACACCTCTCCCAGGACATTGTCTACAATGATCTCCTCTCTCCCCCTCTAATTGTAGATTCAATTCTACAACTTCCTTAACATATCTGGGGGGCTAGTTATCAATAAGTGTACGTAGGAAATGCAACCTGGGTGAGGGGCTTGTGGTTTTCTTTTCTCTATGAACATTTTCTTTGACCTATGAGAAATGGACTCTAGGTAGAATATATTTAGAGGAGGATGTAGTAAAAAACTATATGTATTCTTTGAATATAAATGCTAAGATTGATGTGTTTAGAATAAATGTTATAATCTCTAACCATTGGAGAGATTGTTAGATATTTTAAAATGTGAGTGAGATTAGACCAGCTTTGCATGATGACAAATGTAAAGGTCACAGCAAGATATAGAAGTTTGAAGCTGAGTCATATGAAGAGACTTGGAAACTTTCTCTTCCTCACTGTGATCTAAGATAAAATAACTGTGAGTTTGTCATTCTGGCAGAGAAAACAATAAATCCAAATGAGAAGAGCAATCAAGAGGGTGCACAGGACAGAATGAAACAGAGAGCTAAAACTGGTAAATAAACTATTTTTTAAGTTCCGTTAAAGAAAACAAAGACAGCTTTAGAAGTCCAATCTGTGAAAACTGAAATCAGGTTAGTGAAGCAATTGATTTAAAATAAATATATGGAAAAAAAGAAAGCCAGGGTTAAAAATGTATTTTTCTTTATCACAAAGGCTGTGTGAAAAGAACAATCTGTAGTTAAATTTGTAAGTTCAAAACTGGTTATTCCTTTGAGATGGGAGAGCTGGTAGGTTTATAGGGTTTTTAAAAATAATGTTCTAACCTCCAAATCTAGACATCCTAAGTGAAATTTAATCTACTGTAACCCAGCCATCCAAATACGAATTTGTTTTTTGAACCTTTAGATCTTTAATATTTTTTACCTTACTTTTCCTTGAAAACAGAAAATGCATTTGGTAAGAAACAACTTACCAGGACCCAGATTGTCAGTTATCTTTGTCCAGTAGAGCTGAGAGGCTTAGCATCTTTTACCTGCTCAAGTAAAAGCAAGTATATATGATATTTATCCCATAAGGTAGGCTCAGAAAAATAGAGGTGTTTTTCTCAATCTGTGGCTTAATGGCTTTTGGGAAGTATTAGGCCCTCATGAATTGCATTTGATAGAAGGACTGGCCCTTTGCAGCATATTCTAAGGTCAGGCTAGTTTCACTTCACATTTCAGAAACCACATTCATGCAAGATCTGGATGCCCTTATTCATTATGATACATAATTGAACCAAAGGGAAACTAGGGCAGGTTGGTGTTTCAGAAAGAGCTCTGAAGTATGTGTTCTAGTTGTGATTGTGTGGTTAACCAGTTCTACTCAGTGCATTTGTGAAACGAGGGGACCCGTGGTTCTCAACTGGCATGACTTTGCCCCAGATATTACTGTCATGACTGGGGCTGAGCATGCTGCTGACACCCAGTGGGTAGAGGCCAGGGATGCTGCTAAACATCCTACAGTATCCAGGACAGTCCCCCACAGCAAAGACTTATCCTACCCTAAATGTCACTAATGCTGGGGTTGAGAGACCCTGGGCTAGCCCACCTATTGCCTCCCTTCCAGCTCCAAGAATTCTATGACTAATGATGCTCAAAGCTACCCCTGCCAGGGGCATTTCCCTTCAAACAACATTGATTAGGTGTCTTCTTTTGTGTTTGAACTAAGAACTTTTCCATATTTGATTTACACAAAAGAGGTAACTAAGCCTCCATTTATGAGAATTTCCACATTCCATAGAGCCACTACTCATAATGATAGCCCTGTTTGACAAGGGACATACATTTTCCTTGGCTCTATGTCAGCAAAATTATGGCTTTACCACTTTTCTAGACATTTCTCTTTCTTGTATTTCCCCAATTGTTAGGTGTAAAGACAATTAACTGAAAGAGAAATTTAAAAAAGTCAGGCAGTCTGATGTTAAACTCTTAAAATGCATGCTGTTAGACTAAGTCATTCCTGATCCTGGATTTAATTACACATCTTCAAAATGAGTGTGTTGTATGAAGTACTTTCAAAGGTACCTCCTTACTATGAAATTCTGTGTTCGTGCCCTTAAATATTGCTGGAACCCTTCTGATATTTCACATCCTTAGATGATCCAAAAAAAAAAAAGCAAGTATTAATCATGTCATAACTTTGGAGAGATGGAAAATCTTATAATCTACTGTCTAGGTCAAAATCATGACAAATAAGACTAATTCTACCCCCATAGTTTACTTTGATTCTTTTCTTTTTGATTGAGAAAATTGGAGTAGGGAATATTTTCTTTTATTTTGATTTTTTTCCTTTTTAAAAAAATCATGTCCTATTTACTTCCTATTTGTGGAGTAATAAGAAATTATCAATATGATTCATTGTCATTATTTCCCTTTGAATAACTATACTTTGTTTTGCTTTTCCTTAAACTAAAATCCCTGGGAGAGAAATGATTTCTTTTCAAAGTTAAATTTATATATACATATATAAATGTATATATAACATATATACATTTATATATATGTGTGTGTGTGTGTGTGTGTGTGTGTGTGTGTGTGTGTGTGTTCATATAAAAGACACACATATATAACAGCCTGTGTCAGGGTCCTGGTATTTGCTACTTAAATTACTTTTTTCCTTTTTTTACATTGGCAAACTTGACAACTATTTCCGTTGCAAATATCCTGAATAGGAAGGCTAAGTAGGCAACCTAAAATTTAAACAAAGGTGCTTTCTATAATGAAAGTGAAGTCTTGGCTGTGTCTGGATTTCTTGTTTCTGCATCCTTTAAGTGTAGAAGACACCATGCTTTGATTCCTTTGTTTCATAATCACAAAAGACTCTGGGATAACACTTGTAATGAACTTTGGGGACAATTTTTGCCTTTCTAGATCTCTCTGAAAGGTGATTTTAGACTGGGTGACAGGCTGTGTACAGGAAACACAATTTAGTTGGTGAACATCAACACTTTCACTTAAATTTCTTGGTAAAACCATAGTAGAGTCAAAGGAACAAAACCTCAGGATATTAAAAACCACAAGATCATTTTTCTTTAAAATTATAACACTTTGTTAACATGAACAATATGAAGGATACATTTAATGTATCTTGTACATTAAATGTACTGAATTTCTCTTTGAAATTCAGTTTTAACAATCACCACCAAAATCCTACCCTGAGATATGAAGATGGTATTAAGCCTTAGCTGCCCATGTTGGTGGAAGGACCACAGAGCACAGGAGTGTAGGGGAGAAGGGACTGGAAAGTATTCCTGGGCTTGTAGTCCTTGCTGTGGATGGTGTCCCTGATGAATGGTGTCGTTACTTCTGTCCACATTCACTTCCCTTCTGTCTCTTCTTAGCATCCAGCCATTTATGTTTGTGCCAATAAAGATATGGGTGCTTTCTCAGTAAACAGAGCAGACAATATCCTTGATCCCATGAAGCTTATATCCTAGTGGGTTCTAAATATCTGAACCTTGGTCGCTGTCTCCTTCCTGCTACTCTTAACCTTCTCTGCAACCCTCTGTACTTTCTCGCCCTTACCTGTCTACTTCACACTCAGGCTACAGACTCCAAGGCCTGGCCCTCTGGTTACCTAATCCATTAAGGGACCCTACCTTCACTATTGGTTACTGGAGCCTACTGCTCCAGCAGTAACTTTCCTGCTTCCTGCAAAGGAAAGAAACATTACGATAGAATGCAATGGAAAGAACATGGGTTTGGTGTGATCCTGGGAAGATCAGTCAACTCTCTGAACTTCAGTTTCATCCTAGAAAAATGGGGCTACTAATCTCATTTCTAATGGTACCCATACTCATACCCATTCATGATTAAATGAAACAGTCACTGTGAAAGAGCTCTGGACACTTTAAAGAGAATGCAAATTTTTAAATGTTTACTGTTGTTATCATTTCTTTTAGGAGCATTATAATTTTGGAAGAAAGGAGTTGACTTCCTACTAAAGGGCCGCCAAATACATTCTCTTCTTTCTTCCCACCATGATGAGAAATCAGAGAAGCCTCTTTTCTGTGTTACTTTCTAACTTCTTCAACTTAAATTGCACCTTTTTCCCCAAATGCATCCATGTCAGAATGTAGGATGAAAATTAAACTATATGTATAGAGAAACATAAAACTCAGCATTTTCATGCTCTAGTGCCCACTGTGATTGATTATAAAATACTTCCTCTTTCTTTTCTCTTGAGCATGTCTTAGTCAAATATCTTCACACTTTATCTATGTTATCTGCTCTGTGAAACTTGCTTTCAGACAACCACAAACTTTCAGAACTGAATAATCCAAATCCTATCTTCACAATTATGTTTTAGTCCTTTAATTTTTTTAAATAGGGAATTTGAAGTAGCTAAGCATATGCTAACTTTTTCATATTTAACAAGTTCAAATTTTTTTGTTCAAGTCAGGGTCTGAAATAGATGTGTTGCTTTAAGTATGTCTGTTTTTAAAATTCACATGGATGCTTTAAAATTAGGGCTGATAAGCAAGAAGTTATGCCATATGTTCAAAATTAAGAGACCTAAGTTATCTTGGCTTGATCTTAGTGAAATGTAGATGATTAGAATCTCTTAGTAATTTGGAGTTTCTGAGACCATGTCTGTAAAATGTCGATAGCTCTTTGGCCGAAGGAGGCACTCTTTAAGAAATACATTGTAATCGTCCTTGACTTTATGAACGGGGTGTTGTTTTAAATTAAAACTTTAGCAGAAATGCTAAAATTCTGATTTTGGATTACTATAGGCTCCAGGCAGAAAAGAAAAGCTGACTATAAGTGCTGCATTTAAAAATGTGTTGTTAAAAAAAGAAAAAAATCATTTTCCCAAAGAGGTGGGAAGAGGGAAGAAAGTATGGAGTTAAAGCCTCCAGTAATTTCACGCAGTGGTGCTCTGAGTTTCAAAAGGCACAGATAACTGTGTGTGGTGTGTAGAGGGGACAGTGAGAGCAAAGGGAAAATGGATTTTCACCTTTCACTACCAAACCACAGGAAAGGAGGTTTAAAAAAACAGATGGAACAAAAGAGCCTCAGATGGGTAGGCTTTAATGAAGAGCCCATATGCATTCCAATGTCCTTTTGAGTGTTGCAATGGAAAGAGCTTTTATGGTTAAACAATTTGACTTGATGGCTGAGTAGAAAGTGGGCTTCTTCTAGAGTGATGAATGCATCAGATATTGCTATAGCATTACTTTTATGATGTCTCTGTCAATATCTAATTCTACTGGCTCTGTAGTTCTTTTAACAAATAAAGCTAAATAAATTTATTCTCTGCATGTTTTTGGTAATCTTTCTGTAATGAACAAAGATGTTATTTGCTTCATAACTTCGTGTGTTCTTGAAGTTTTGCAGGATATGATAATCAAGCCAAATTGTCAATTCTTTTTTAAAAATAAAGCTCTTAAATAAAGCTTCTTTTCTTTTGAAAAATTTGTTCTAAGTATTTTTACATTGAAAAAGACAATTCTCAAGTAAGTGAAAAGCACTGTAAGGATTTTATGGGAAATAACTATGTTACATATCTCACTGATTAAAAACACATACAAGAGAATTTTACGATTCCTGTTCTTCCCTCAAAAACTAGAACCTTATGAGATTCATCTATTGAATATCAAAGCAGCGTAGAATGATGCTCATTTTCAAGAATCATTTTGAATAGTGATCTCCAAAGAAAAATGTACCAACCTCAAGATAATTCATTGGAAGGGAGGTAGGGTGCAGGTCAAACGTTAAAAAGATTTTATTAATGTGTGTTGTTTTCAAACCTTTAGGTTTAGAAGCTATAGCCTGTGGGTCAGATCTGATTCACCACCTCTTCCATAAAGCATTATTGGCACACAGTCATGCTTATTCATTTATATATTATCCGAGGCTGCTTTCACACTACCATAGCAGTAGTAATTGTGACAGAATATATGGTTTGCAAAGCCTACAAAATACGGTACCTGGGGTTTTTTTGTTCTTCTTTCTCTAATTGTTTTAGGTGTAAGTTTAGGTTGTTTATTTGAGATGTTCCTTGTTTCTTGAGGTAGGATTGTATTGCTATAAACTTCCCTCTTAGAACTGCTTTTGCTGCATCCCATAGGTTTTGGATCATCGTGTTTACACTGTCATTTGTTTCTAGGTATTTTTTTATTTCCTCTTTGATTTCTTCAGTGATCTCTTGGTTATTTAGTAGTATATTGTTTAGCCTTCATGTGTTTGCATTTTTTACAGATTCTTTTCCTGTAATTGATATCTAGTCTCATAGCATTGTGGTCAGAAAAGATATTTGATATGATTTCAATTTTCTTAAATTTACCAAGGCTTGGTTTGTGACCCAAGATATGATCTATGCTGGAGAATGTTCCATGAGCATTTCAGAAGAAAGCGTATTCTGTTGTTTTTGGATGGAATGTCTTATAAATATCAATTAAGTCCATCTTGTTTAATGTGCCACTTAAACCTTGTGTTTCCCTATTTGTTTTCATTTTGGATGAGCTGTCCATTGGTTGGAATGTAAATTGATACAGCCACTATGGAGAACAGTATGGAGGTTCCTTAGAAATCTAAAAATAGAACTACCATATGACCCAGCAATCCCACTACTGGGCATATACCCTAAGAAAACCATAATTCAAAAAGAGTCATGTACCACAATGTTCATTCCAGCTCTATTTACAATAGCCAGGACATACAAGCAACCTAAGTGTCCACTGACAGATGAGTGGATAAAGAAGATGTGGCACATATATACAATGGAATATTACTCGGCCATAAAAAGAAACAGAATTGAGTTATTTGTAGTGGGGTGGATGGACCTGGAGTCTGTCATACAGAGTGAAGTAAGTCAGAAAGAGAAAAACAAATACTGTATGCTAACACATAAATATGGAATCTAAAAAAAAAATAATAATGGTTCTGAAGAACCTAGGGGCAGGGCAGGAATAAAGACGCAGATGTAGAGAATGGACTTGAGGACACGGGGAGTGGGAAGAGTAAGCTGGGGCAAAGTAAGAGAGTGGCATGGACTATATACACTACCAAATTTAAAATAGATAGCTAATGGGAAGCAGCCGCATAGCACAGGGAGGTCAGCTCAGTGCTTTGTGACCACTTAGAGGGGTGGGATAGGGAGGATGGGAGGGAGATGCAAGAGGGAGGAGATATGAGGATATATGTATATGTATAGCTGATTCACTTTGTTATACAGCAGAAACTAACACACCATTGTAAAGAGATTATACTCCAATAAAGATGTTAAAAAAAATATACAGTATCGGGACCTTTACAGAAAAAGTTGGCTAACTCCTAACCTAAAGCAGTAAAAAAAGATTTTAAGCTTTCCTGATGTATATGGTTTCACATTGGTCTCTTTTGTAGTTCTGAATGCTAGACACAGCTCATGTATATTCTAGGTGAGATTTCCTGAGTAAGGGTCTCTTGCCTCATCCTGTACTTTCCATCATCATTGAGCTTCTTTCAACTACAAGAATCTAGTAAGTATAGTCCTGAGGGTGAAAAAAAGAGTCATGGCTCTCCAACTTGTTGCAATGGACAGAGAGTCCTTAGTTGGCTATTCCTTAAGCCTGTTGCACCCTATTGCTGTTCATGTGCCCAACTGGGTATATGACTTATCATTTCAATTATTTTTGACTAAAATAATCTTCAGAGAGTGAGAAGATAACTTTACTAAAAAGACTCCTGCAAAATAATCTAGATTGAATATTCCACTATTCATATAGACATAAACAATAAGAAATGACAGAGGTCATCACGTAACACCTAGGTCTAGATAAGCTATGTTATCAACCATAAATATAAGTTATATATTTATGAGTGTTAACCTACTGGAATTTGACAAGAAGTAGGCTAATTTTTTGAAATTTTTGAAATTATTTGCAATAAGATTTTATATCTGCTTTCATTATTTTTAAAAATTTTATTGAAGTGTAGTTGATTTATAATTTTGTGATAATTTCTGCTCTACAGCGAAGTGATTCAGTTATACACTACATTCTTTTTCATATTCTTTTTCATTATGGTTTATCACAGGATACTGAATATAGTTCCCTGTTCTATATAGAGTAGGACCTTGTTGTTTAACCATCCTACATATAATAGTTTGTATCTTCTAATCCCAAACTCCCAATCCATTCCTCTCCCCCACCTCCCACCCTTGGCAAACACAAGTGTGTTCTCTATGTCTGTGAGTCTGTTTCTGTTTCATAACTACTTTCATTTTTAACATACCTAGCCCTAACCTTATATTTTTACCTTGAATTTTAAGTAAAAATTGTATTATGACAACATAATTAGTAAGAC
This sequence comes from Neophocaena asiaeorientalis asiaeorientalis, assembly GCF_003031525.2. NCBI lineage: Eukaryota > Metazoa > Chordata > Mammalia > Artiodactyla > Phocoenidae > Neophocaena > Neophocaena asiaeorientalis. Next base: position 332,086 of record NW_020175393.1, on the reverse strand, counting down.
ATTTCCAAAGTAGGCATCTGGGGCTTGGAAATGATGTTCAATTTTCAGGAATGTTTGAAGACAAAGAGTACTCAATATTATAATTTTTAAAGTTTTGCTTAAGTAAATGTTGAGAGTCTTTTATGAGAAATCTTAATAAGGGAAACATTGAAAACCCAATTTAATTGGGGATACATGTGTTCTTCCTGCTACAGTAAACATCATAATATAATACATAGAAAAACAAAAGAATGATGAACTGAAATTCATTCCTTTGTATCAAATACCATTAGAAAATGCATAGAAAATGCCACTGAAGATTTGAAAAAGTAAGAATAAGCAAATTACATTATATTGGAATTTTATTATTCAGCCGGATCAAAGTATAAATTTAAAAATATTCTCAATTTATAGCATTTGTGTTCTAAATATGAAATATATGAGTGACATTTTTTTCAGACGTAAAGGAAAAATAAGTCAGCATGTATTTTATTTTCTAAAATAAGTGACTTTAATAAAATCATTTTTTCAGACTTTAAAGGAAAAATAAGCCAGAAATAAGTCAGAATATATTTTATTCTCTAAAATAAGTGAATTTAATGAAATCACTGTTCTTTGGGAAAATACCCATCTTGGATGTGTGGGATAAACCTTAATATGCAAACCCCCAATCCCGTGTCTTTGCATGGGTGCATACGTTGGCAACAGAAGATCCCTGAACTGATTTTGTTCTAGGAATTGGAGGAGGTAAGGCTATAGAGTGAATCACAGAGGAAGTCATATTTGCAGGAGGCTCTCTCTTTCTGTGACAGCCTGGACACAGATAAGTTGCTATGTGAAATACTGTATAGCTGACAGTCTTCATTGTTTGAGGAAAAATAAAGACTAAACAGACTCACACCCCAAAGCCTGTATCTTTGGAGCACAAAGACAATCTCAGGCGGTGGTCCCTTCCTCATATGAACCTCTTGCAAAAATTTATGGTCTAGGAAAGATTCCTTTACTATTGAGATAAATAAATTTTTAAAAAAGGGAAAAGAACAGTTCCTAGATTAGATAACAGAAAAAGCAGTCTTTAAGCTGGGACTGTTAAACCAAGTGATTGAGAACAGCTGAGGATAACAAAGTGTTCTAGGTGCTACAAACAAAAGGAAAGGAGAGGTTATAATGTTCAGAATGGGAAGGTTGAATTCAGGCCAAAATTTCCTTAAACAAGACAAACAAGACCCCCTTATATGCTAAAGGATAAACTTTACATGGAAAATACAATCATTAGAGTATCTAAACATTAAAATATAACATCAATGCTCATAATGCAAAAGCAAGAGATAGGATGAGAAAAAGTGAAAATATATTGGTGGTAAAATAACTCATTTTATAGTTGTTGATAGATTACATAGGACAGTAAAAATAGATCCTCTAAAGTAAATTGAATTAATATATATGTAGTTGGGCTCTGTATCCTGCAAAAAAGCCAAACCAAAACAGAAACTATTCTTTTGCATATCTGTGGACTCTTCACAAAACCCAACCATGTATTGAGGTTAGGCCCAAAAGGAAAAGCTTTTAGTTGCCATGATAAAAGTAATACAGGATAGGGGTAGAGAATTAAGAGTACAAACTACTATGTAGTTATTTATTTATAAAATAAATAAGCTACAAAGATACATTGTAGAGCACAGGGAATATAGCCAATATTTTATAATAACTATAAATGTAGTATAATCTTTAAATTGTGAATCACAATGTTGTACACCTAAAATTTATATAATATTGTAAATCAACTCTACCTCAGTAAAAAAACGATTAACTACCAAGATAAAAATAATACAGAGAAATTTCTCTGATCACAAAAATTTTATAAATTAATAACAAATTTAGAAAACACAAAAAGTCCCTGCCATCTGTATGTTGAAAAATTTGCTCTTTAACAAATTATTTTACTAAAGGGGAAATCAAAATAAAATTTCTATGTGGAGAAAAAGACAATGAAAAAATCATCTATTATAACTTATAGAATATAGTTAAAATAGCCCTTGGAAGAAAATTTATAACTCTAAATATGTTTAATGAATAAGAGAATAAAAATAAATCAATTAAATATTCAATTTGGAAAATTAAAGAACAGTAAGATCTCCTGCTCATAAGAAAAGCAAGAGAAAGGAACTGATGAGAATTGACAAAAATAACTGTAAAACAGAAAAGCTGTAGAAATCATACATAAAAAATATGTTTTTGAAAAAATTGTGTAAAATAGTAACAGTGTAGTAACACTATTACAGTGTAACAATACTTTCAAAATTCTGAAGGAAATTATTTTGCAACTTAGAATTTTGGATTTAATTTTAAAAATTAAATGATTTAATCCAAAAAAATTAAATGATTTAGTCCAAAAAATTATGCAAGGACAGAACAAAGTTTTCAACATGCAAGGTGTCACAAATTGGCTTCCCAAATTCCATTTTCCCAGGAAGCTCCTTTAAGTCCCAGTGAATGAGAAGAAACATGGAAAAGAAAAAACATGGGCTACTGGAAACAGGAGATCAAACACAAGAGAAAAGCAAAGCAAATTCCCAGGACGAAGGTAAAAAGAATCGCAGGATAACAACCTACACAAAGCATAGAAGACAAGCAGCACAGATTGGAAAACGTGCCTCCAGTGACATACCTGTAGAGGCTGTCACCACCAACGGTCCTTTCTGCTTTGTACAGTCTTGACCGCAGACAGTGCTCAAGTGAACTTGTCCAAAATTCTTAGCTCTCTTTGGCCTGTGCAAATGCTGATAAAATTCTGCTCTCTCCTCCCTGCCCAGTTGCCTGGAATAGCTGATACCATCTGACCCTACAGAAGTGTTCAGGTTTGACCGACTCCTGAGAGATGGAGGTTAGCCCAGAGAGCTTAGAAGCGTAGAACACAGAGCAGCACACCCTCTTCAAACTTCTCCCTCAGGATTGGTTAGACCTTGGTTAGATTGCTCCCTATAAGGAACTCTTGGATTCCCCTGGATCACTACAGGCTGCCTCCTGACATTTTCTCACAATGGATTCGTGAACCATCTGAGACAAATGATACAAATGAACTTATATACAAAAGAGAAACAGACATAGAAAACAAACTCATGGTTACCAAAGGGAAAAGGTGGGGGGAGGGATAAATTAGGAGTTTGACATTAACATATACACACTACTGTATATAAAATAGATAAACAGCCAGGACCTACTATATAGCACAGGGAAGTATACTCAGTATTTTGTAATAACCTATAAGGGAAAATAATCTGAAAAAAAGAGATATATGTATGTATAACTGAATCATTTTGCTGTCTACCCAAACTAACACAATATTGTAAATCAACTATACTTCAATAAAGATAAATAAATAAATTTAAAAAAAAGCATTCAAGGAAAACACAAAAAGCTGAAGCCAGACTATAAACCAGAGACTGTTCAGCTCCTCTTCCTCGGCACTGTCAACTATCAATAACAATGCTGTCTTTTTCTTACACAGCTAGTCTTTGTGCTTACTACTCAATTTTCATATTAATCCTTTTCCACACTGATTAATTAGTTGTTGATAAAATAATGAAATGGTTGATTGAGAAATAAAACTCAATTAGAATACATTTTAATCTAAAAGCCATCTTTAGTGGGCAAATACTACAACCCTTCCATTAAATTGCATGTTAACGTGACTATTATTTAATAATAATAATGTTAGAGGCAATAGCCAATGGGATTAGACAAAAGAAAGTCCTGCAAAGTATAAAAACTGGCAAAGAAGAGATAAATTTATGACTGTGTTAGGTGATTTAATATTTTAGGTGATATACCTGGGACTTCCAAGAGAATCACTGAATGATGATTATCATCAGTGAGACAACTCAGTAATGTGTGTTATAGGGAATCCATAGCTTTCATGTACTGATATAGAAATGTTCCAAAATTGTAATCAAATGGAAAAAAAAAAAAAAACCTCAAACAAATAAGATGCAGAACACTGTGTATAGGATGCTATCTTTTTAATAAGTGTATTTTTGTAGTCTGTGTGTATGTTTGTAGTCTGTGTGTGTGAAATGAGAATGTATATTTGTAATTGCTTGATATATAAAATAAACACTTGAAGCACAAACAAGAAACTAATAAAACACTTTTAGTCATATTTTCAAGGCACATAAGGTTAAAACCCCTCATTTTTACAAACTTAAAAACCCTAGAATTTAATTTTCTAACCTGCTTAAAATTTTCCAAGCATTTTTAAAAGTATGTTTTGAAGTAAGTTTTTAAAGTAAGTTTGAACCCATTGTGGGGGCATCTACTGACAGCAAACACATTCAGCATAAATTTTAGAAAACCAATTGGTGGCTTAAAAATACATGGCTTTGGCAAAATCAATTCAGCTTACATGAAAAGAAATATTAATTGTATAGTCTTAAAAGTTGAATTTACCTGTTTAGCTGAATGTCATTTTGAGCAATGTGCATTATTTTGTACTGAATTTCCATTTCACACAAAGCCAAACACATTCATTCATTACTAATGGCATTCTTGACCTCATTGAAAATATTATATTCTTTTGAAAACTCAATTGTTACTGCATTAAACATCTGCTCTATTAGGCATTATGCTTGATGCTGAGGTCTCAAAGGTGAATAAAACAGGTTTTATTTTAGAAGTTTTATCCCCTAAGAGGTTTTACTGTAGGATAATCACTGTCAATTTATTACATTACATTAAAAATTTCAGGAATATAAGAGGTGCTTTAAAAAGATCTGCAAAATAGTAGCCCTTTTCTTTTATGATGGGTATATATATATATATATATATATATATATATATATATATATAATCTTTCTTGTGAGTTTTCTTTGTAGATTCATGACTTTCCTCTTGTGGTTTCCTTGTTCTGTTCACATAATTCAAGGCCTCATCTAGCAGCTCTTACTTTCTCAAAGACTTCCTCAGGCAGGCATCCCTTTCCAGGGGATGGAAAGACCCTCTCTAGTTAAGACCTCATTACCTTTCCCCTCTACATTTGAGCACGTCTGTTTGTTCTCCAGTTTCTTTCCAAAGTAACACCCTGCCTGGAATGGACATCTTCGTTCATTCTTTCTAGACTCACCCCTTCCTGAGCCCTTCCCCATACTCAGCTCAACCGGAAACTCATGGCACCATGAATTATACAATGACTTGATACCCTCTATGATGCCCTCCCCCTTTCTGCCCCCAGTTTCTTCCAGACCAAATCACAAGCACCTTTAATTTAATTTCCACTGTTACTACCTCTTCAATGAAAATTCTTCTAGTCCCATCCTCCCCACTTTGGGATGAGCTCTCTCCTTCCTTAAACAAACATGGCCCTGTTGGGAGACTCTGTGGGCACTTGATCAGTTCTGCAGGAGAGGCTGGAGATGGGCGACCAACGGGAATTACTGGAAGAGACAGACAATGCACTATAAAAGCAGGAGTCTTGTGAGGATCCAGAATATGAAGGGAGGTTTTCTTCCAACTAGTAAAAGATTCTGATGCAAAGTCTATAATATTTAGACTTAATTCCAAGTGAGCTTGACCTTTGCCCACTAACATCCTCTTTATGCCTTTCTTCTTCCCAGGATGTGCCTGTCCCTCCCAAGCCTTTTTCTCTCCATCCTTTATATCAAACTAAACTCCATCCTCCTGCTAAGTCTCTGATGCATCCACAGACCCTCCCACATGCTGACTGTCTTACCCCAGGACCCTTCAGTCACTTGTCCTCCTTCTCCCTGAGTGATGAACAGGAGAATTCTCACACCCTGTCTAGTCACAACGCATATAATAAGGTGAGAATGCCCTGTGCTGTGAACCTTCTTCATGCTTAACTTTCGAAACTTATATGTAGACAAAACATATATTAAGAATATTTAAATATATTAAGAATGTTAAATATTTGTGTGAAGACACATGTCCTTAAAAAAAGATAATAATTAATCTTGGGGAATTATGAAATATTTATGTTTCCTTTAAAAGTCATTTCCTAATTTGCATTGCTCATTGTTTCATGTTCTAATCCCAAGGTGGAAATCCCAAGACATGTTTCAAAACCTTAAAAGATGCCATTATTAATTTATCTTCTAGTCTTAGTTTAACATTCTTAAAAAGCTTCTTAAAATGACAATACCTTGATGAGGAAGCATTTATAATTGAAGTCAGTGGGCAAATAAATAATTAGAATTTCTGCAGATATCTGCAATAAATATTAATATTTTATTTAAAAATGTATCTATCTGCTTCATAATGTATAGTGATGGGATATGTAACAAGTAATGAGGTGTTCAGTACCTAAAAAATATGTATATATATTTTTAAAACAGCAAAAATACTTATAGTTGGCTTTGGAATGTAATCATATATATTCTATTAGAAGCAAGCAGTCAATAGCACATAAGGCTTATGTATAAGCATCCTTTGCTCTTCTGAGCATCACCATAAAGGCATTCTGGCTTAACACAGACTCTCAGACCTTGAAACTTTTCTAAAAGAATTGACTAGTCAAAATCAACCTGCAATTAAATCTTTTTTTAAAATGTAAAATCTTGTTTTAAAACATTTGTTTTGCAAATTCTCTATATTTAATGAAATGCACCTCTATATTTGGAAATCAATCAAGGGCATATGTAGTTGAACAATATTCCTTGGGCCTTAAAGCATTTAAAAAAATGTTCATAAACCCAGTCTAAACACAAAGAATCATCTAAAAAGTGAACATAATTATATGAGGAAAAATTATCTATTTATATTTAATAACATTTATCATGACTGAGTTGTCAACCCTGAATTAAATTTTTAAAACATCTGTTTTCTGCAAAACAAATGTTTTTAGGCAAAGTTCAGGATGACATTTGTATGGCCTTTGGTTGCTTCTCATTCTAGGTCTAGAAAAAGAAGTATTTCAGGGAGAGTATGATATTTTAAAATGATTTTATATTATCTGTAATTCTCCCTCTTTTAGTACTAGCCAACGTCTATGACATCCATTTAGCTATTAAATAGAGTTAAAAATTCTGATACTAACAACCATTTTCTTATATAAATTATCATCTACGATAGGATTATAATTGTATTTTATAGATATCAATTGCTTCAAATAGCTCTTCTTTTGACATTTTTAGTGGTGTTTTCTGGAGACATTCAGCAAAGGTAGAGTCAGTATTTCATTCATAATTTAGCCTTTGCTTGGTCAGGCTGTGAAAGACAATATATGAAAGCCATTTGAGGCTAGACAACAGTCTACACAAGCTTCACAATAGATTTCATCTCTCAGTGTCTGAGATTTATTGATATTTTCACACCTGAAATAATAATAATGATGATGATGTTGTAGTTAGACAACATTTCTTGATGGAAGATTCAGTTGCTTAGTTTTGTATTTTAATTGCTCCTATTAAAATGTATGAATTTTACTTAATTTGATATCAATGTTTACAAACACTGTGTCGTAAATATTCAGCCAATAGCATACCAAGTTATCAAGACTTGTGTTTCTTTTTTACTGAAAATAGCTTCTTGTCTGAAATTGTAAAACATAACTGTCATTTAAATTAACTGCTCTCCAATATCCTAACATCCTTCCCAGATCTCACTTTGCAGCTTTATCTGCTGGGCTCATCTCCAAACTCAAACCTTCCCTTCCCTCCCCTCCCCCAGAGGTCCACATTGAACTTGACCTTACATAACTGCCTCTGGGGCTCCCTTATCAACTGGGGCTACAGAAGATGTTTGACAAGTTTTGTTCTTCTGTTTCATCTGTAGTGTGTGCTTCTCTCTTGTCCTAAATACTTACACTAATCCCTGCTCTATTCTCTTACTGTCATTAGTTCATATGATGAACTTCATATGATGTCCTATCATATATGAAGATGCTCAGGTGTTTTCCTGTTATTGTGCTTAAACCAGTATTTCCTCTCTTTTCCCCATCTCATGAAGGGAGTCATTACTCTTATTTCCTTCTTTAACCCTTATAACTAACATAGCCCAATGGATAAGAGCATGGTGTCTTTAGTCAGTCCATCTGAGTTCATTTCTTGAACCCACTCCTTCCAGATGGTGATAGTGGGCAAGTGAGGGTGATAATAGTACTGTCTTAATAGAATATTATGAGATTAAGATGGACTAATATGTATAAAGCACTTAGAATAGTGCCTGGGACATAACAAGAACCATATAAGAGTTAGGTCTTTGTATTAATAAGCCTTCCTGAATTGTCATTGCCATCACTCTCTTACATCTTCATTTGTTCTTTTTCCATTGAACCCATCCTTTTAGTATGCATGTCATCACTCTCTTACATCTTCATTTGTTCTTTTTCCATTGAACCCATCTTCTTTGTATGCAGAAACTTCAAAACACAAAATAAAATGAATACTTCCTTTTCCTTGCTGATGCTACAAACCTAGTAATTTCAAGACTTTCTCTCAAAGTGATCAGTAGCCATCCCTCTTCTGTAAATTACTCTTTAATTCCTTCTTGAAGGCATTTTGTCTTTCACCTCAACCACTCTACTGAAATTTCTCTCTCAAGGGTAAACTGCTTGTCTGCAAACTCAGCTGAATTTTCTGAGTCTTCTATCTCTTTTATGCCTTTTAGCAGTTGACACCGTTGATCATTCACTCTTGAATCTCTGTCATCATTCTGCTCTTGGGATAATATGTACATTTCAACTCCCTGACTGTTCCTTCTTTGTTTTCTTGGTGGACATGTCCTCCTCTACCTCTTCTCTCTAACTGCCTCACTTCAGATATTCACCTACTCACAGGCTTCTGGGGTGATCTTACTTGTACTGATAATCCTCAAATCCACATGTCCATTTCTGCTTCTCCTCTGAGTTCCAGTTTTATACCTTCAGATGCTTGCTTGTCAGTTCCCCCAGGGTGCCATGTTGTCACCTCAGACTTATCATTCATGTCGTCTCAAACCAATTCTGTTCTGGCAGAACCCCAAATACCCTGTATCGTAAACAACCCAACCCATTAAACTCAAACACAATCTCCACCTTCTCACTCTCTAAAACATATAACACTACTAAAAACTCTACCACTAATCCTAAAAGAAATGCTCCTAACACAACCTTATTAGAAACCCAAACCTCAGGGTACTGCTCAGTAGCCATAGCTGTTGTGTAACCAAACACAACCAACATTCCCCCCAGGTAAATCAAAAATACTATTAAACCTAAAAATGAACCACCAAAGTTTAAAACAATCCCACACCCAACACCACCACCCACAATCAACTCTAAACCTCCATAAATAGGTGAAGGCTTTGAAGAAACCCCCATAAAACTAATTACAAAAATAATGCTTATAATACAAACAATGTATGTCATCATTATTCTCACATGGACTTCAACCATGACCAATGACATGAAAAATCATCATTGTCATTCAACTACAAGAACACCAATGACCAACATTCGAAAAACACACCCACTAATAAAAATCCTCAATTACACATTTATCGACCTTACCACCCCATCAAACATCTCTTCATGATGGAACTTTGGCTCCCTACTTAGTCTCTGTCTAATCGTACAAATCCTAACAGGCCTATTCCTAGCAATACACTACACACCAGACACGACAACTGCCTTCTCATCTGTCACGCATATTTGCTGAGACGTTAATTATGGCTGAATTATTCGATATCTACATGCAAACAGAGCTTCCATATTCTTCATTTACCTTTACACCCACGTAGGACGTGGCCTATAGTATGGCTCCCACGCCTTCCAAGAAACAGGAAACATTGGAGTAATCCTACTATTCACAGTTATAGCTACTGCATTCGTAGGCTATGTCCTACCCTGAGGACAAATATCATTTTGAGGCGCAACCGTCATTACCAACCTTCTATCAGCAATCCCCCACATCGGTACCACTCTAGCTGAGTGAATCTGAGGTGGCTTTTCCCTAGACAAAGCAACACTAACACGCTTCTTTGCCTTCTACTTCATTCTCCCCTTTATCATCCTAGCACTAGCAACCGTCCACCTACTATTCCTCCACGAAACAGGATCTAACAATCCCATAGGAATTCCATCCAACACAGACAAAATCCCATTTCACCCCTACTACACAATCAAAGACATCCTAGGTGCCTTACTACTAATCTTAACCCTACTTACACTAACCTTATTCGCACCTGACCTGCTAGGAGACCCCGACAACTACACCCCAGCAAACCCACTCAGCACCCCAGCACACATTAAACCAGAATGGTACTTCCTATTTGCATACACAATCTTATGATCAATTCCCAACAAACTAGGAGGAGTTTTAGCCCTACTACTCTCAATCCTTGTCCTAATGTTCATCCCAATACTCCACACATCTAAACAATGAAGCATAATATTCCGACCCTTCAGTCAACTTTTATTCTGAATACTAGTCGCAGACTTCCTAATCCTAACATGAATTGGAGGTCAACCCGTAGAACACCCATATGTAATTGTAGGCCAATTAGCATCCATCTTATATTTTCTCCTAATTCTAGTGTTAATACCAGTAACTAGTCTTATCGAGGATAAACTCCTAAAGTGAAGAGTCTTTGTAGTATAACAAAATATCCCGGCTTTGTAAACCGGAAAAGGAGAAAACCACACCTCTCTAAGACTCAAGGAAGAAGCATTGCACCTCACCGCCAGCACCCAAAGCTGAAATTCTACATAAACTATTCCCTGAAAAATGTTTATTGTAGAATGACCACAAGGCTACAGTGCTATGTCAGTATTGAAAATAATTTATTTTATAATACTTTTGTTATATAAATCATACACACATGTACCTCCACGAGTCAATAATAGCGTCTTCCTGTAAATGTATATATGTACATGCTATGTATAACTGTGCATTCAACTATTTTCCCCACGAGCAGTTAAAGCTTGTATTAAATTTTATTAATTTTACATATTACATAACATTATTGATTGTACATAGGACATGTCCTGAAACAAATTCAAGTCAGCTAACACTATGGCTGCTCCATTAGATCACGAGCTTAATCAACATGCCGCGTGAAACCAGCAACCCGCTCAACAGGGATCCCTCTTCTCGCACCGGGCCCATAAATCGTGGGGGTAGCTAACGGTGATCTTTATAAGACATCTGGTTCTTACTTCAGGACAATTTTAATTTAAAATCGCCCACTCGTTCCCCTTAAATAAGACATCTCGATGGATTAGTGACTAATCAGCCCATGCTCACACATAACTGAGATTTCATACATTTGGTATTTTTTATTTTTGGGGGGGATTTGCACAGACTCAGCTATGACCTTAAAAGGTCTCGTCACAGTCAAGCAAATTGTAGCTGGACTTGTATGTATTTTTTATTTGACTAGCACAACCAACATGTGCAATTAAATTAATGGTTACAGGACATAGTACTCCACTATTCCCCCCGGGCTCAAAAAACTGTATCTCATAGTGGATCAAACCCCCCTTATCCCATACAAAACTAACCATCTGCTTAGATATTCACCACCTCCCTATACAGGTCCCTCCCTAGATCTATGAACCATTTTATTCATAAATCAATACTAAATCTGACACAAGCCCCATAATGAAATTATACGAACATCTTTTACACCCCATAGGTTAATGTAGCTTAAATTTTTCATAAAGCAAGACACTGACAATGTCTAGATGGGCTCGCCAGCCCCATCAACATAAAGGTTTGGTCCCAGCCTTTCTATTAATTCTTAACAGACTTACACATACAAGCATCCACATCCTGGTGAGAATGCCCTCCAAATCACAAAGATCAAAAGGAGCGGGTATCAAGCACGCTACACTAGCAGCTCACAACACCTTGCTTAGCCACACCCCCACGGGACACAGCACTGATAAAAATTAAGCCATGAACGAAAGTTTGGCTAAGTCATGTTAACTAGGGTTGGTAAACTTCGTGCCAGCCACCGTGGTCATACGACTGACCCAAATTAATAGAGACACAGCGTAAAGGGTGTTAAGGAATCATACAAAATAAAGTCAAATCTTAATTAAGCTGTAAAAAGCCATAATTAAAACTAAGCTAAACCACGAAAGTGACTTTAGTACAATCTGAGTACACAACAACTAAGACCCAAACTGGGATTAGATACCCCACTATGCTTAGTCGTAAAACAAGACTATTCGCCAGAGTACTACTGGCAACAGCCTAAAACTCAAAGGACTTGGCGGTGCTTCATATCCCTCTAGAGGAGCCTGTTCTGTAACCGATAAACCCTGATTAACCTCACCAACCCTTGCTACTTCAGTCTATATACCGCCATCTTCAGCAAACCCTAAAAGGGAGCGAAAGTAAGCATAACTACCATACATAAAAACGTTAGGTCAAGGTGTAACCTATTGGATGGGAAGAAATGGGCTACATTTTCTATACTAAGAACATCCCTCATACCCACACGAAAGTTTTTATGAAATCTAAAAACCAAAGGAGGATTTAGTAGTAAATTAAGAGCAGAGTGCTTAATTGAATAAGGCCATGAAGCACGCACACACTGCCCGTCACCCTCCTCAAGTACCACAGCAAAGCCCCAGCTCACTAGCCCATGCTAAGCTACGAGAGGAGACAAGTCATAACAAGGTAAGCATACTGGAAAGTGTGCTTGCATAAAACAATATGTAGCTTAAACAAAGCACCTAGTTTACACCTAGAAGATTCCACAACCCGTGTATATCTTGAACTAAACCTAGCCCACACCCCCCTCCCACTGCTACTACCATAAACTAATCAAATAAAACATTCATCATACATCTAAAGTATAGTAGATAGAAATTTAATCACCAATGGCGCTATAGAGAAAGTACCATAAGGGAAAGATGAAAGAAACACTAAAAGTAAAAAAAAAGCAAAGCTTACCCCTTGTACCTTTTGCATAATGACTTAACTAATAACAACTTAGCAAAGAGACCTTAAGCTAAATTACCCAAAACCAGACGAGCTACTTACAAGCAGTAACTAGAACAAACTCATCTATGTGGCAAAATAGTGAGAAGACTTATAAGTAGAGGTGAAAAGCCTAACGAGCCTGGTGATAGCTGGTTGTCAAGAAAGGAATTTCAGTTCAACGTTAAATAATACTAAAAACCACATCAAGTCTTAACGTATATTTAATCGTTAGTCTAAAAAGGTACAGCTTTTTAGAAATGGATACAACCTTAACTAGAGAGTAATATAAACATAAACCATAGTTGGCCTAAAAGCAGCCACCAATTGAGAAAGCATTCAAGCTTGACAATAAAACAATGTTTTAATTCCAACAATAAGTAAACCCACTCCTAGCCTGACTATTGGACTAATCTATACAACTATAGAAGCAATACTGTTAACATGAGTAACAAGAAATTTTTCTCCTCGCACAAGCTTACATCAGTAACTGATAATATACTGATAATTAACAGCTAGTAAATATAACCCAACACTAAATTATTTATTAAAAACACTGTTAACCCAACACAGGCGTGCATTAAGGAAAGATTAAAAAAAGTAAAAGGAACTCAGCAAACACAAACTCCGCCTGTTTACCAAAAACATCACCTCTAGCATAACCAGTATTAGAGGCACTGCCTGCCCAGTGACAATCATTAAACGGCCACGGTATCCTGACCATGCAAAGGTAGCATAATCACTTGTTCTCTAAATAAGGACTTGAATGAATGGCCACACGAGGGTTTTACCATCTCTTACTTTTAATCAGTGAAATTGACCTCCCCGTGAAGAGGCGGGGATAACAAAATAAGACGAGAAGACCCTATGGAGCTTCAATTAATCAACCCCAAAATCACAAACCCAAACCACCAAGGGATAACAAAGCTTTATATGGGTTGACAATTTCGGTTGGGGTGACCTCGGAGTACAAAAAACCCTCTGAGTGATTAAAGCCTAGGCCTACTAGCCAAAGCATAATATCACTTATTGATGCAAAGTTTTGTTCAACGGAACAAGTTACCCTAGGGATAACAGCGCAATCCTATTCTAGAGTCCATATCGGCAATAGGGTTTACGACCTCGATGTTGGATCAGGACATCCTAATGGTGTAGCCACTATTAAGTGTTCATTTGTTCAACGATTAAAGTCCTACGTGATCTGAGTTGAGGCCGGAGTAATCCAGGTTGGTTTCTATCTATTACGCATTTCTCCCAGTACGAAAGGACAAGAGAAGTAAGGCCAACTTCAAATAAGCGCCTTCAAACAATTACCCCCGATTCTGATATGATCAATTAATACACCTACTCTGAAAGAATTTCCTTCCCCTAACACTAGTCCTCTGTATATGACACATCTCACTGCCCATTATAATAGCAGGCATTCCTCCCCAAATATAAAAGACAAGAAATATGTCTGACAAAAGAGTTACTTTGATAGAGTAAATAATAGAGGTTTAAACCCTCTTATTTCTAGAATAATAGGAATCGAACCTACCCCTAAGAATTCAAAGTTCTCCGTGCTACCACGTTACATTATAATCTACAGTAAGGTCAGCTAAACAAGCTATCAGGCCCATACCCTGAAAATGTTGGTTTATACCCTTCCCATACTAATAAATCCATCCATCCTTATCATTATCCTAATTACCCTCATCCCAGGCACAGTAATCGTAGCTCTTATTGACTATTCACCTGAATTGGATTTGAAATAAATACAATAGCCATTATCCCCATCATAATAAAAAATTCTAATCCCCGAGCCACAGAAACCTCCACTAAATATTTCCTATCACAAACTACCGCATCCACGCTACTCATAATAGCAGTCATTATTAACCTACTACACTCTGGTCAATGGACCATCACAAAACTATTCAACCCAACAGCATCTATACTAATAACAAAGGCCCTAGCTATCAAACTAGGACTATCCCCCTTCCACTTCTGAGTACCCGAAGTAACACAAGGCATCCCCCTAACTACAGGCCTAATCCTACTCACATGACAAAAACCCGCACCCCTATCAATCCTCTATCAAATCTCATCATCGATCAACCTACATCTAATGCTAATTATATCTTTACTTTCTATCCTTAGTCGGAGGATGAGGTGGACTAAACCAAACACAACTCCGAAAGATTATGGCCTACTCATCAATCGCCCACATAGGATGAATAGCAACCATCCTACTATATAACCCAACCCTAACTTTACTAAACTTACCAATCTATATCACAATAACTTTCACCATGTTCATGTTATTCATCCAAAACTCAACCACCACTACATTATCACTCTCCCAAACATGAAACGTAATACCCGTCACCACAACCCTCACCATGCTCACCCTACTGTCCATAGGAGGACTCCCTCCACTTTCAGGTTTCATACCCAAATGAATGATTAGTCAAGAATTAACAAAAAACGATATTCTTATTATACCAACATTCATAGCCATTACAGCACTACTCAACTTATATTTATACATATGCCTCGCCTACTCCACAGCATTAACCCTATTCCCCTCTACAAACAACATAAAAATAAAACGACAATTTCACTCCACAAAACAAATAACCCTTCTACCAACAGCAATCATAATATCCACAATACTCCTACCTCTCACACCAATACTCTCCATCTTACTGTAGGAGTTTAGGTTAAATCCGACCAAGAGCCTTCAAAGCCCTAAGCAAGTATAATTTACTTAACCCCTGCCTAATAAGGATTGCAAGACTATACCTTACATCAATTGAATGCAAATCAAACACTTTAATTAAGCTAAATCCTCACTAGATTGGAGGGATACATCTCCCACAAATTTTTAGTTAACAGCTAAATACCCTAATCAATTGGCTTCAATCTACTTCTCCTGCCGCAAGAAAAGAAAAGCGGGAGAAGTCCCAGCAGGATTGAAGCTGCTTCCTTGAATTTGCAACTCAAAATGATCATTCACCACAGGACTTGGCAAAAAAAGGACTCTACCTCTGTCTTCAGATTTACAGTCTAATACCTACTCGGCCATTTTACCTATGTTCATAAATCGCTGACTATTCTCAACTAACCACAAAGACATTGGCACCTTATACCTGTTATTTGGTGCCTGAGCAGGAATAGTAGGCACTGGCCTAAGCTTATTAATTCGCGCTGAACTAGGTCAACCTGGCACACTAATTGGAGACAACCAAGTTTATAACGTACTAGTAACAGCCCATGCCTTCGTGATAATTTTTTTCATAGTCATACCTATCATAATCGGTGGGTTTGGAAACTGACTAGTTCCCTTAATAATTGGAGCACCTGACATAGCTTTTCCCCGTATAAACAACATAAGCTTCTGACTACTTCCTCCTTCCTTCCTATTTCTAAAAGCATCCTCAATGGTTGAAGCTGGTGCGGGCCCAGGCTGAACTGTATATCCCCCTTTAGCCGGAAACCTAGCACATGCAGGAGCCTCAGTAGACCTTACCATTTTCTCCCTACACCTAGCCGGTGTATCCTCAATCCTCGGAGCTATCAATTTCATTACAACTATCATTAACATAAAACCACCCGCTATAATCCAATACCAAACACCCCTCTTCGTATGATCAGTCCTAGTCACAGCAGTATTACTCCTATTATCACTACCCATCTTAGCAGCCGGAATTACCATACTATTAACTGACCGGAACCTAAACACAACCTTCTTTGACCCTGCAGGAGGAGGAGACCCAATCCTGTATCAGCACCTATTTTGATTCTTTGGCCACGCCGAAGTATATATCCTAATCCTACCTGGCTTTGGAATAATTTCACACATTGTAACTTACTACTCAGGAAAAAAAGAACCTTTCGGGTATTTGGGAATAGTCTGAGCCGTAGTGTCTATCGGGTTCTTAGGCTTTTATCATATGGGCTCGCCATGTATTCACGGTTGGTATAGACATAACACGCGAGCATATTTTACATCAGCCACTATAATCATTGCTATCCCCACAGGAGTAAAAGTCTTTAGTTGATTAGCATCACTTCACGGAGGGAATATTAAATGATCCCCCGCTCTAATATGAGCCCTAGGCTTTATTTTCCTCTTCACAGTAGGTGGCCTAACTGGCATTGTTCTAGCTAATTCATCACTAGATATTATTCTCCATGATACCTACTACGTAGTCGCCCAATTTCACTACGTACTTTCAATAGGAGCTGTCTTTGCCGTCATAGGAGGGTTTGTCCACTGATTCCCACTATTCTCAGGATACACACTTAACTCAACATGAGCGAAAATCCACTTTATAATTATATTCGTAGGTATAAACCTAACATTCTTCCCACAACATTTCTTAGGTTTATCCAGCATACCTCGATGGTACTCCGACTACCCAGATGCCTACACAACATGAAACACTATTTCATCAATAGGCTCTTTCATCTCACTAACAGCAGTTATACTAATAATTTTCATTACCTGAGAAGCATTTACATCCAAACGAGAAGTATTAACAGTAGACCTCACCTCCACAAACCTTGAATGACTTAAATAGATGTCCTCCACCCTCTCATACATTTGAAGAACCAGCATATGTCAACCCAAAATGATCAAGAAAGGAAGGAATTGAACCCTCTCTAATTGGTTTCAAGCCAACACCATAATCACTATGTCTTTCTTTATAAATGAGATATTAGTAAAGCCTTACATAACTTTGTCAAAGTTAAGTCACAAGTGAAAATTCTGTATATCTCCATGGCATATCCCTTTCATCTAGGCTTCCAAGATGCAACATCACCCATTATAGAAGAACTCCTACACTTCCATGATCATACATTAATAATTATTTTCCTAATTAGCTCCCTGGTCCTCTATATCATCACCATAATACTTACAACCAAACTAACACATACCAGCACAATAGACGCCCAAGAAGTAGAGATGGTTTGAACTATCCTCCCAGACACCATTTTAATTCTAATTGCCTTACCCTCCCTATGAATCCTCTACATAATAGATGAAATTAATAACCCTTCTCTTACTGTAAAAACAATAGGCCACCAATGATACTGAAGCTACGAATACACTGACTATGAAGACCTAAACTTCGACTCTTACATAATCCCAACATCAGACCTAAAACCAGGAGAACTACGACTACTAGAAGTGGACAATCGAATAGTCTTACCTATACAAATAACAATCCAAATACTAGTCTCCTCCGAAGACGTGCTACACTCATGAGCTGTGCCCTCCCTAGGCCTAAAAACAGATGCAATCCCTGGACGCCTAAACCAAACAACCTTAATATCAACACGACCAGGCTTATTCTACGAGCAATGTTCAGAAATCTGTGGCTCAAATCATAGTTTTATACCAATTGTTCTCGAGCTAGTATCATTAGAGAACTTTGAAAAATGATCTGCATCCATACTATAATCTCATTAAGAAGCTAAACTAGCGTTAACCTTTTAAGTTAAAGATTGAGAGCCAAAGCTCCCCTTAATGACATGCCACAACTAGATACATCAACGTGACTCCTTACTATCCTATCTATATTCCTAACCCTCTTCACACTATTCCAACTAAAAATCTCAAAACATTTCTACTCCCCCAACCTCAAATTAATATTCACCAAAACACGAAAACAACAAACCCCTTGAAACATTATATGAACAAAAATCTATTTACCCCTTTCACGGTCTCAGTAATACTGGGCATCCTTATCACCACTCTAATTATTATATTCCCCACTATGTTATTCCCAACACCAAATCGACTAATTAACAATCTCACAATTTCCATTCAACAATGACTAACTAAACTTACATCAAAACAGTTAATAAATACACATAACCTTAAAGGACAAACCTGATCTCTAATACTTATCTCACCTCTCCTATTTATTGCCTCCACAAATCTTCTTGGAATATTACCCCACTCATTTACACCTACCACACAACTCTCAATAAACATAGGAATGGTTATTCCTCTATGAGCTGGCACCGTTATTACAGGTTTCTGCAACAAAGCAAAAACATCCTTAGCCCACTTTCTACCACAAGGCACACCCACTTTCCTCATTCCCATATTAGTAATTATTGAAACTATTAGCCTACTTATTCAACCAGTAGCACTAGCCGTATGACTAACCGCCAATATTACAGCAGGCCACTTATTATTACATCTAATTGGAAAAACAACTCTTGCACTAATAAGCACCAGCCTACTCACAGCTCTCATCACATTCTCCATCCTTACTCTGTTAACCATCCTCGGATTCACTGTCGCCTTAATTCAAGCCTACATATTCACTCTCCTAGTAAGCTTATACCTGCATGACAATACATAATGACCCACCAAACCCACTCACACCACATAGTAAACCCCAGTCCTTGGCCCCTCGCAGGAGCTCTCTCAGCATTTCTTATAACATCAGGTCTAATCATATGATTCCACTTCAACTCAATAATTCTACTAATCTTGGGCTTACTCACAAACTTCCTAACAATGTGCCAATGATGGCAAGACATCATCCGAGAAAACACTTTCCAGGGCCACCACACAACAACCGTCCAAAAAGGACTTCGATACCGAATAATCTTATTCATCTTATCAGAAGTCCTATTTTTCACAGGCTTTTTTAAAGCCTTTTACCACTCAAGCCTTGCCCCCACTCCCGAACTAGGCGGATGCTGGCCACCAATAGGCATCCACCCCTTAAACCCTTTAGAAGTCCCACTCCTTAACACCTCTGTATTACTAGCCTCTGGCGTATCTGTCACCTGAGCCCATCACAGTCTCATAGAAGGAAGCCGCAAACATATACTTCAAGCCCTTTTCATCACAATCATACTCGGCCTTTATTTTACCCTACTCCAAGCATCAGAATACTACGAAGCCCCATTCACAATCTCAGACGGAATCTACGGGTCTACTTTCTTTGTGGCCACAGGCTTCCATGGACTACACGTCATCATCAGATCCACTTTTCTCATCATTTGTTTCATACGCCAAATAAAATTCCACTTCACCTCAAATCACCACTTCGGTTTCGAAGCCGCTGCTTGATACTGACATTTCGTAGACGTCGTATGACTATTTCTCTACGTATCTATCTATTGATGAGGTTCATAGTCCTTTTAATATTAATAAGTACAACTGACTTCCAATCAGTTAGTTTTGGTACACTCCGAAAAAGAACAATAAATCTCCTATTAAGACTACTAACAAATACAACACTAGCCTTACTATTCGTATTTATCACTTTTTGACTCCCTCAACTAAACATGTATGCAGAAAAAACAAGCCCCTATGAATGCGGATTTGACCCTATAGGATCTGCCCGCCTACCTTTCTCCATAAAATTCTTTCTGGTAGCAATTACCTTTCTTCTCTTTGACTTGGAAATCGCCCTCCTACTTCCCCTCCCCTGAGCAACCCAAACAAACAACCTAAGCACGATACTTACTATAACCTTATTCTTAATCTCCCTACTAGCAGCCAGCTTAGCCTACAAATGAACCCAAAAGGGCTTAGAATGAGACAAATATGGTACTTAGTTTAAAACAAAACAAGTGATTTCGACCCACTAGACTGTGATTCAAACTCACAATTACCGAATGTCTCTAATCCATATAAATATCCTAATAGCCTTCACCATATCTCTTGTAGGCCTATTAATATACCGATCCCACCTACTATGCGCACTACTCTGTCTAGAGGGTATAATGGTATCGCTCTTCATCCTAGCAGCCCTCACAATCCTAAATTCACACTTCACCTTGGCCAGCATGATACCAATTATTCTCCTAGTATTCGCAGCCTGTGAAGCAGCCATTAGACTAGCCCTGCTAGTCATAATCTCCGACACATACAGCACTGACTACGTACAAAGCCCCAATCTCCTCCAATGCTAAAATTCATCATTCCCACTATCATACTAATACCCCTAACCTGACTATCAAAAAGCAACTTTATCTGAATTAGTTCCACAACTCATAGCCTACTAATCAGCTTTACAAGCCTACTCCTCCTCAATCAACTCAACAACAGCCTTAATTGCTCCTTAACATTCTTCTTCGACCCCCTCTCCACACCGCTCCTAATCCTAACAATATGACTCCTTCCCTTGATACTAATAGCAAGCCGATCCCACCTTCTCAAAGAACCACTCGTCTGAAAAAACTTTACATTCCAGTACTGATTACATTACAAACACTCCTAATTATTACATTCGCCGCCACAGAACTAATCCTATTCTACCTCATATTTGAAGCCGCACTAATCCCCACTCTCATTATTATTACTCCCTGAGGTAACCAAACAGAGCGACTCAATGCAGGACTCTACTTCCTATTCTACACACTAATCGGATCCCTCCCTTTATTAGTAACATTGACATATCTGCAAAATACAACAGGATCTCTAAATTTCCTATTATTACAACACTGAGCCCAACCACTATCCACTTCCTGATCCAACATCCTCATATGACTAGCCTGTATAATAGCTTTCCTAGTAAAAATACCTCTGTACGGACTACACCTTTGACTACCCAAAGCACACGTAGAAGCCCCTATCGCAGGTTCAATAGTCCTTGCAGCTGTACTACTAAAACTTGGAGGCTACGGCGTACTACGAATTACATCAATGCTTAACCCTTTGAAAGAACATGTAGCCTACCCTTTCCTCATGCTCTCCTTGTGAGGAATAATCATAACCAGCTCTATCTGCTTATGTCAAACAGACCTAAAATCACTCATCCCATACTCCTCAGTTAGCCACATAGCACTCGTTATCGCAGCTATCCTTATCCAAACCCCCTGAAGTCACATAGGAGCTACCGCTCTAATAATCGCCCATGGCCTCACATCCTCTGTACTATTCTGCCTGGCAGACTCAAACTATGAACGAATCCACAGCCAAACCATAATCCTAGCACGAGGCCCACAGATCTTTCTCCCACTAATAGCCACCCGATGACTACTAGCAAGCCTCACAAACCTCGCTCTACCCCCCACCATCAACCTGATCGGAGAACTACTCGTGGTTATATCAGCCTTCTCCTGATCAAACCTCACTATTATCCTAATAGGAACAAATATTGTAATCAGCGCCCTCTACTCCCTGTATATGCTAATCACAACACAACGCGGCAAACATACTCACCATATCAACAACCTCACCCCCTCCTTCACGCGAGAACACGCTTTAGTAGCCCTACACGTCATTCTCCTACTACTTCTATCACTAAACCCCAAAATTGTCCTAGGTCCTCTTTATTGTAAATATAGTTTAAGAAAAACACTAGTTTGTGAAACTAGTGACAGAAGACCAAAACTTCTTATTTACCGAAAAAGTATTGCAAGAACTGCTAACTCATGCCTCCACACCTAACAATGTGACTTTTTCAAACTTTTAAAGGATAACAGTTATCCATTGGTCTTAGGGACGAAAAAATTGGTGCAACTCCAAATAAAAGTAATAAACCTATTCACTTCCTCTGCTTTACTCACATTACTAATCTTAACTGCCCCAATCATAATATCCAACACAAACCTCTACAAAAGCAACAAGTACCAATGCTATGTAAAAAATATTGTCCTTTCCACCTTCTTCACTAGCCTAATCCCAACAATAATATATCTTCACACAAACCAAGAAGCACTTATTTCAAATTGACACTGAATTACCATCCAAACCCTTAAACTAACACTTAGCTTCAAAATAGACTACTTTTCACTCATGTTCATGCCCTTGGCACTGCTCATCACATGATCTATCATAGAATTCTCAATATGATATATACACTCTGACCCCCACATCAACCAATTCTTCAAATACCTGCTCCTCTTCCTCATCACTATACTTATCCTCATCACAGCTAACAATCTCTTTCAACTCTTCATTGGATGAGAAGGAGTAGGCATTATATCCTTCTTACTCATTGGCTGATGATTCGGATGGACAGACGCAAACACAGCCACCCTTCAAGCTTATATAATCACATCAGAGATATCGGATTCCTTATGTCAATAGCATGATTTCTATCTAACATAAACACTTGAGATTTACAACAATCTTCATACTCAACCAAAACTCCTTAAACCTTCCTCTCATAGGACTCGTACTAGCCGCAGCTGGAAAATCAGCCCAATTCGGACTTCACCCCTGACTCCCTTCAGCAATAGAAGGTCCCACCCCAGTCTCAGCCCTACTCCACTCAAGCACAATAGTTGTAGCAGGAATTTTCCTACTTATCCGCTTCCACCCTCTAATAGAAAACAACAGACTCATTCAAACAATAACTCTTTCTCTGGGCGCCCTCACCACGTTATTCACAGCCATTTGCACCCTCACCCAAAACGATATCAAAAAAGTTATTGCTTTTTCCACCTCCAGCCAACTAGGCTTAATAATAGTAACAATTGGTCTCAACCAGCCTTACCTAGCATTTCTACACATTTGCACACACGCCTTCTTCAAAGCTATATTATTCTTATATTCCGGCTCTATCATCCATAACCTAAACAACGAACAAGACATTCGAAAAATGGACGGACTATACAAAGCCCTTCCCTTCACCACGACTGCCCTTATCATTGGCTGTCTGGCACTAACAGGAATACCATTCCTCACTGGGTTCTACTCTAAAGACCATCACTGAAGCCGCCACTTCTTATAACAACACCTGCGCCCTATTGTTAACTCTAACCGCTACCTCCCTCACAGCTATCTATAGCACTCGTATCATCTTCTTCACACTACTAGGACAACCTCGCTTCCCTCCTCCATGAACATTAATGAAAACAATCCCCTATTAACCAACCCTATCAAACGCCTATTAATCAGAAGCATCTTCGCTGGATTCATTCTATCCAACAACATTCCTCCAATGACCACGCCCTTAATAACCATACCCTTACACCTAAAACTAAACGCTCTCATAATAACGACCTTAGGCTTTATTCTTGTATTCGAAATCAACCTCAAAACACAAAACTTAAAATATATACACCCCTCAAACTCCACTAAATTCTCCACTCTATTAGGATATTTCTCCACAATCATACATCGCCTACCCCCTCACCTAAACCTATCAATAAGCCAAAAACTAGCAACCTCCCTACTAAACCTAACCTGACTAGAAATCATCTTACCAAAAACTACAGCCTTTATTCAACTAAAGGCTTCCATACTAACCTCAAACCAACAAGCCCTTATCAAACTCTACTTTTGATCTTTCCTTATCACTATTACCCTTGGTATGCTCTTATTTAATTACTCTGAGTAATCTCCACAATAACCACAACACCAATAAAAAATGACCAACCTGTAACAATCACCAATCAAGTACCATAACTGTATAAAGCAGCAATTCCCATAGCTTCCTCATTAAAAGACCCAAAATCCCCTATATCGTAAACAACCCAATCTCCCAACCCATTAAACTCAAACACAATCTCCACCTTCTCACTCTCTAAAACGTATAACACTACTAAAAACTCTACCACTAACCCTAAAACAAATGCTCCTAGCACAACCTTATTAGAAACCCAAACCTCAGGGTACCAGGAGGTCTCTGACCTTCCTCTGTTATATGTGGATGCAGATATCCTTTGGGGTGTCCTCAGTTCTGGCTGGTACATGACCATCAATCCTATAATACATCACTGCATCTTTCTTTCTTCACCTGCACGATATGACTTCATTGGCTCTAGGTCAGCTAATCCTGAACATCTATAGCATGTATGGGAGCATCTATAGCATGTATTGCTATTGTTACCTACATTCTGGGAGCAGATAAATTCTGAGGCCATCTCAGAACCATCAGCTTAGAGACTCTACATATTCTCTCCTCTTCTGTTCCTGCTCCCTTTGCCATAGGGAACTCCACAAGATTCCATATTTGTGAATTTGCCTACTCACTAAAAAGTCAGTACTCACTGCACTTCTGTGGTCATGTGTGGACATATGGGAACAGTGGAAAACTTGATTGACCTGTGCACATGTTCCCAGCTGAGGTGAACAAGGTGATGTTTTGTTTTGTTTTTCTTACGTTATAAGTAATGGTTCTTTTCACGGACCATCTGGTCCCACGTGTTTGGAATTATTGTGCTTTTTTGTTGGTGATTTTGCTATTTTAAATGGCCCCTAAGCCTAGTGCTGCCGTGCTGTCTAGTGTTTCAAATGCAAGAATGTTGTGATGGATGTGCCTTACAGAGAAAATGTGCATGTCAGGTAAGCTTCCTTCAGGCATGAGTTATGGTGCTGTTAGCTGTGAGTTCAGAGTTAATGAATCAATAATATATATTAAATCAGATGTCTTTAAACAGAAGACAAGGTAAACAAGGTGATGTCTGATTGGCTGATGAAAATGTAATTAGAAGCTCACAGGAACCCAATCCTGTATTTCTTCTCAGAGCTATGGTTCAGGATTTGCTAATTCCATGGTTGTAGTTACTTTATGGGACAGAACTACCACAAGTAATGAGAATCAGTTGTATCTTGGTTTGGATTTCCCTGAGAAAAGGATTCATATATTAGTAGTTAACTTGGGAGGTTCCAAGGAATAGCAATTAAGGTAATGGAGACTGAGACAAGGGTAAAATAAAGGGTGTATCACCAAGCAAGGTGCCACTGTAGATAACTGGAGCTTGAGTTTCCCAAGGGATTCTGGGAGTCAGTGGAGAGCAGACAACTCAGAGTTGGACAACCTGAGGTTGGGGAGGGGAGCATTCCTCCTCAGAAAGAGCCCTCAGGCCAAGAGAAGCAGGGACAGGCTTTTTCAAGTTGAGAGGCTGGTATTAAAATGTCAGGGTCTGAGATGACACATGTGGTTCCATGATTTATAAAATATATATCCACACATATCATGTTTCTGATCTAAATTTGAAGTCCGGGATCCTGAAAACCAAAACTTTGGCTATGAAAAGTAGAGAGAATTTTCTTTATTTTTGATAATTATGATTTGCTACCTATAACTGCTGAAAAAATAAAGGGTACCAAGGAATTTGTGTCTGGGTGTGTGAGGCTACTATCTTAAAATTGTCTCTCATCTAGAGTCATTTTGCCAATTTTTCCTCCATTTTGCAATGCATTTAAAAATGTTTATCTTCAAAGCTAATAAAGTACCACCCACAACACATCTTTTGTGTTTAGGTGTAGTGCCACCCACTCTCTGTTTTTAAGAATTCAGTTCATTTAGAAAGACTCCTCTTCTCTGGCCCCATTAATACATCGTCGTGGGGTCTCAGCTACTTTCTTGACCCTCAGGTGAGAAAACCTACGTGCCTATAACATGCATCTGTGGAAAGTTTATCGCTCTCCCAAATGTTTAACCTTTTCTCCAGCCTCTGCCTCATTTATTCTGTCTTCCACTCTCACAATCTCTGAGGTAGCCCTGTCTTTTTAGTCTAACCCAAATTCTAACTCTTCTGGCCCACTTTCACAGTGGGTACTCAGAAGTACTCACAGTGGGTACTCACAGAAGTACTCAGCTTTGTGCACCTTTTCCTCTTTTCTTATCCCACCTACATTTTTGATCTTTTATTTAGCACAACCATAGGCTATGGAGACAGGATGTTATTTCTTATATTTCCAGCACTTTCAACTTGAATATTTCAGTGCTTGTCTCTGGAGTAGCCTCTGAAAATCCCTTTCACTCTAGCTTTCCCTTCAGAGCAGGAGAGAGGTAGTTATTCATCTCCCACCTCTATTCTTCCTGTCCAGAACACTTCTCAGCCCTGTCTGAGGTAGGAGGTAGATGGGCTCTGGGGATGAGCAGCTGGAATTTGTCAAGCTGAGTAAATTGGGGCTTGTCTCCAACTTCAAGGAAAAAGTTAATGGCAGGAGCTGAGCTCTGCTAGAGTAAAGGGATAAGATGACCACATCTATCATTCTTGGGGTCAAGGGGACCTCCCTGACTGCACATGTGCAGAAAGGCTCCTTGGGGGTCAAAAAAGCAGGGGATGTTATCCCTCTGGGTGCTGTCAATCTCCCAGAGGACTGCCCCCCAACAGTGGCATCCCTCTTGGCTAAAAGATGCATACACATATCGGAAAGGGCCCTGGGCCAGGGCAGATGTGGGAAACTAAGTGAGATGATTTGACAGAGGTAAACAAAGACCCAGAAGAACTGCCCTATATAAGTGATTTAAATCACCTCCCTAGTGCACTCCTCATTCAGGAGGACACCTGCACTCTTCTCTGGATGTGTATTTCTGCCTTGCTTCTGTCTTAAATAAACTGCTTCTTTGTGAGCTCTCCCACATGTTGTGCTGTGCCTCTAATAATAAACTTTGTGCCTATTTTTACAGCTTCTGTCTCCTTGAAAAATTCTTGTTTTCAAGGGGGACAAGAGCCAGGGTGGCTCTAGTTCCAGCCACTATCCCCTGGTGGACTAGCAGTTAGGATTCCTGGTTTTTACCCGGGCTGCCCAGGTTCAATTCCTGGGCAGGGAACTAAGATCTCACTTCAAGCCACTGCTCACTGCTGTCTCCCCAAGGTCATGACCATTCCTAGTGCAGATGCCCAGGCTGCTGTCACCATTGCTAGATGTTAGGGCAAGACTTTAAGGTCTCCCACAGAGAGAGGAAAATGTATACTCCTACATAGGATAACCATTCATCTTGATCTTTCCCAGACATTTTTTTTTAAAGTATACCAATGTCTTTTTCGAAATAATTTTATTTAAAAAAACTTTTTGGTAAGTAAATATTTTATAGGTGTATTAATGTAACAAACCATTTTAATCAATCAATAAATATTTAAAAATGATATGGTTTCAGTTATTTTTACTGAGCCTTCTCATTAGCAGGTGTTTTGATTTGATCAGTGGGCATACCTATAGTGAAATACAGCTTAAAGTTTGTCTGCAGACTTTATAATAAGACATCAGTTACTGACAATTTGGTTGAATAAATGAATTGTTTCATGCCTGTATCTGGAAAAGCAATTCAAACTCTTTCTTTAGTTTCCTTACCTATAAAATAGCAATAAAAATAGAATCTCTAGCATAGAATTGTTACCCTGATCAACTGGTAAATGAAACTTTCACATTCCACCTTAAGTACCCAGTTATATATATTTTTCAACACGCTGTCTATTATTTGTAGAATTTTGGTGCTGGAGTAAAGAAATAATCCATCAACATAGCTAGTAGGACAATACTCTCATCTAATATTGCCTTTTTTTCTTTTATTAGAATCTATTCATTACTTTTAATCCCTCCAAATTTATTCACATATGTATTCTCTTTCATTCTGATTTTTCACTTTGCTTTCCTTCCTCCCCTAGGCAACTATACTGAAGTGTTTTTTTGTTTCCGTTTTTTTTTTAGTATATTTTCTTTCAAAAGTTGCATTATTATTTTGTGTGTCTCTAATTAAATTTACATAAATGCTATTGTGTCACATACTTCACTCTTTTTCTGTGGGTTTCTATTTTTTTTAGCTTTATTTATTTATTTGGTTAGTTTCTGCTTTATAACAAAGTGAATCAGTTATACATACACATATATCCCCATATCTCTTCCCTCTTGCATCTCCCTCCCTCCCACCCTTCCTATCCCACCCTTCTAGCTGGTCACAAAGCACCAAGCTGATCTCCCTGTGCTATGCAACTGCTTCCCACTAGTTATCTATTTTACATTTGGTTCAGTAGTGTATATATGTCCATATATACACTACCACTCTCTCACTTTGTCCCAGCTTACCCTTCCCCCTCCCTGTATCTTCAATTCCATTTTCTAGTAGGTCTGCATCTTTATTCCCGTCTTGCCCCTAGGTTCTTCATGACTATTTTTTTTTTTTTGGATTCCATATATATGTGTTAGCATATGGTATTTGTTTTCCTCTTTCTAACTTCACTCTGTATGACAGACTCTAGGTCCATCCACCTCACTACAAATAACTCAATTTTGTTTCTTTTTATGGCTGAGTAATATTCCATTGTATATATGTGCCACATCTTCTTTATCCATTCATCTGTCAATGGACACTTAGGTTGCTTCCATGTCCTGGCTATTGTAAATAGAGCTGCAATGAACATTGTGGTACATGACTCTTTTTGAAATATGGCTTTCTCAGGGTATATGCCCAGTAGTGGGATTTCTGGGTTATATGGTAGTTCTATTTTTAGTTTTTTAAAGAACCTCCATACTGTTTTCCATAGTGGCTGTATCAATTTACATTCCCACCAATGGACAGCTCATCCAAAATGAAAACAAATAAGGAAACACAAGCTTTAAATGATACATTAAACAAGATGGACTTAATTGATATTTATAAGACATTCCATCCAAAAACAGCAGAATACACATTATTCTCAAGTGCTCATGGAACATTCTCCAGGATAGATCATATCTTGGGCCACAAATCAAGCCTTGGTAAATTTAAGAAAATTGAAATCATATCAAGTATCTTTTCTGACCACAACGCTATGAGACTAGATATCAATTACAGGGAAAAAATCTGTAAAAAATACAAACGCATGGAGGCTAAACAATGCACTACTTAATAACCAAGGGATCACTGAAGAAATCAAAAAATACATAGAAACAAATGACAATGAAAACACGACAACCCAAAACCTATGGTATGCAGTAAAAGCAGTTCTAAGAGGGAAGTTTTTAGCAATACAATCCTACCTTAAGAAACAAGAAACACCTCAAATAAACAACCTAACCTTCTGTGGGTTTCTTTTTTCTCATCAGTAATAGTAGCGTATTGGGTTTGGTTCCAAAACTCTTACTCTTGGAGATAAACTGGGCTGACTGCATCAGAATTACCTGGAGATCTTAGACAAATGCAAATTAATGGGACTTAGTTGGAACTTCTAAACTCAGAACTGCCACTGGCCTGAGTGATCTTAAAGTATTTAGTCCATTGAAAAGTCTATGCTTCCTCCATGATAGCAAGAATTTCCTCTTTCGCTTTTTAAATTCTGTAATGATTCAGCAAGAAAATGAACTTCATTATGAAAAATAACTTTACAAAGAAAAACTGTTTATACTGACATGTTTATAAGTGTTTGATTATAATTGATTTTTTTCTCATAAAACCCCTAGTAAGTAAAAACAACTGTTAAATAGTATATATACATACTTAGGTCATAGGATTTTTTTTTTTTATTAGAGTAAGTTGTAAAATGTAAGGTTGAGTTCTTAGTCAAAATTGTACCTATGTGCTTGTAGCATTTACAATTGGGTTGAGTGTTTATACATCCAGTATTCTTGGACTTTTTGAATCAGAGGTACATATCTTTTTTCCAGTGCACTACTTCAATCATTAAAAGTCATTTCTCTTTGAAAAAATACCACAGCTGCCAACATGCACTTTCTTATGATTTACTTTTTAAGAAATTAAAGTGTCTTTTTCATAAAAAGAGATTTTAAAATATAACAATCTTTTATATTAGAATTATGTTTTTACTAAGAAAGATGAAGTATTTTACTTGAAATGTATTTTATCCTTATGATATGTCAACAGAATATTTACTGATCCATTTTATTAGGCTGTTTTCCAAGCAGCTGCTTTTGAGATTGTAGATTAAGAATAAAAAGGAAATATAACTTCTCTGTGATGAAAAATGAGAGTTCAGTGAGCAAAATGGTGGTGTTTTCAGCCCAATTCCATCCATTATTTGTCTTTTCTACATAAAGGATCATTCCACTTATAATAAGCCAAGGGTGAGACATCTATTAGAATAGTGAGGAATCTACCTAGAAAATGTATTATGAATGAGAAGTACACAGTTTCAGAAATAGGAGGGAAAAAAAATGATTGTAATAGACAGTCACATCTTTGAGGGAATTGGGTCCTACTGACTTTTATTTTCACATACAGAGTATTAGGCGGTAGGTGCACGGACTATGAATGAGGTAGGAAGCCAAGGAAGGAAAGAAACTTTTATATCCAGGATGGTCAGAAGGACAGGTCTCTCCATAAATTGGCTTTAGTCTGCTTCCTAGATCATGACCATCCTTTCTTTAAAAGTTTTGGATATTTCACCTTTAATGTTGACTTTTCTCATTCTTTTTTCCCCTATTTTTATCTCCTACTTCTTAATTTTCAAATTTAATCCATTTGTGAAGTTTATATTTTTACCATTATTGAGAATATCTTAACTGGTACAATCATTGCATAACTACTTGGAGAACTGACCCTATGAACCTATAGAAATTCAATAAATGAATTAAAATATTAATATTAAAGACATATTTCCAATATGAGTTACATTTTTTAGTAGCTCCTCTGAAATGAGATCTCTTTTCTGAGGTTTCTTTTGATATTTTAACAAAATCAATCAACAGAAGTTAAAGCAGATTATGACTCAGCTGGAGAAGGGAAAAATTTAAAGTAATTCTAACTTTCATCAACTGCTTCAAAGGCTGAAGGGGCTTTGAAATAAAAACTTGTTTTTCTGATGTAAGCTGTAAATATTTAGATCTAAAGATGTGAAAAATCTTCTACAAATATATAAAGAATTAAGCAACACCCCTTTGAGCTAAGCAGTTTATAACTGGGCATAGCTTCAGAAGGAGAAAATGAACACTAAGTTATGTGACTGGGTTCAAGTTTACAAAATCCTTGTCCAATAAATAGCCTAATTCCCCACCAATAACAAAGAGCATAGACCTTGCAACTTTTTAATTTCAACACAAAATCTAGGAACTCTGGAGTCTGGCAGTTGACAAAGCACACTATATTCATTTCACAAAGATTTATTGAGTACCCCTTATTTGCAAAGAGCTGTGTCTGTGACAGTCATGCATTGGAAAGCAAGGGCCTTTGCCAGGTACCTCTTCTCTATTTGGGAAAAACAGATATAACAAATAAGCAAAAAAAAAAAATCATTATAAGTGATCGTTGTGACACCTGCTATGCAGAAAACAAGTAGTTATGAGCACATAGAACAGAGGTCCTGATCTCATGTGATGAATCAGGAAAGGCTTAGTAAGGAAATGATGTCTCATCTGAGGTTTGGAAGGAAGCAAAAGTTGGGGCCGGGCTGGACATCCAGGCAGAGGGAACAGCATGGTTAAAGTTTTCCAGGCAGGAAAGAAAAGGAACAGGATGAGCTTGAGAAAATGAAAGCAAGCCAGAGTATTGAGGAAACCACTGGGATTGGGAAATACGGTTTAAAGTTAGCAAGAAGTAAGACTGCTGGACCGCTCTTCCTCTCTGGCCTCATCTGAACTTGTGAGAAGAAAGCAGGGAGTGAGGTGAGGCATCTCCAAGATTTTGTGCAAGAGGAATTGATATTTATAAAAAGTAGACCACAGGCCACTTCCTTTGTAGACAGTATTTTATTTCAGTTTCAAAACAATCATAAAGTAGGTTTTATCCCCTTTATTTTACATATGAAGAAACTGAGGCTCAGAAAGTGTAAATAATGTGTACAGAATTCCACAGAATGGGCTTAAATCTGGTACTTGACTAAGTTTTCTTAAGAAACTGCCCCCCCTCCCCCCAAAAAAAATCTATTGCTGAAGCTGCATCACCACCCTCTTGGACATCTCCCCTCTGGAATCACAGGCTGCCTTCTGGTTAAATGACAGGATAGGACGGAGATATCAGAACAGGAACTAAGTAACCACTGAGGCCACCTGACTTCCTTCACTTTCCAGATGAGGAAACTGAAGATTAAAGATGCCAAGTGACACACCCAAGGGCCAGTGTGAGTGATTGCCAGAGCCTGGGTTTATTGTGAACCACCTTCTTTGGCAACCACAGTTCCAAACGTTAGTGGCTGAGAGAGCCATTGTTTATCTAAAACTCTGACAAAAATTTACTGAGGTAGCCACATTTATTGAAAAAAGTCATCTTGACTTTTGGAAACAAAACCTCTTTTTATCCTCCTCATTAATAATGTCTGTTTGTGTTCTGTCTACATAATTAGAAATCCTTCTGAGTAAATCAAGGTAATTTATTTTCTATCATCATGGAGATAACCTGCCTTGCTCCTAATTCTAAAACTTCTCTGACAACTTTTGGAGTTAATGAGAATTGGATAACTATTAAGATGCTTTAGAAGAGAACATTTGAGGTGGGTGGAATAGGAGAAGAAGCTCTATAAACTCAAAATTGGTTTTTAATGTTTGAGATTTTTCAGGAAACAAAACCTGGGCCCTGTTGGCCTATGCCAAATTGTTTTCTAAATGGATGAATTTGTATATGTTCAGGAAGAACATTCTGTTTAAAATGGCTAAATGCAAACTAATTGGACTTTTAACATTAAAAAAAAAAAAGAATGCCAGTAAGCAGGTATTTTAATAGAAGCAGTTCTGAAAAATTAAGTATTAATTATATTTTGTTAGGTTCTCCACTAGAGGGCAAAAAGAACATATCAACACAATAGGTGCCCTAATGACAGGCTGGCATTTGAAACCAGGCATGTTTTGGGTTATCTCACTGTCAGTTATCATTTAAAAATGTACTTAATATAATCACAAGCAGTTGACTTGTATATTTATTCCAGGAAAGAAGAACAATCCAATTTTTATGTATCTGTCCCTAAGCTCACGTATTGCCATCTAGCTGAAAGTTTTCATTGTAATGCTTTTAATAAAATCACCTTAAAAATTAAGAATTTGCTAATTCGAAAGAGATGTGCAGTAGGATGCAGGCTGGATGGCATTTTTAGCATGGAAAAGTATATTTGGAGAAAGATTCGTTTTAAAGCTCTTGTAAAATAACATGCTGGTCCCTTAAAATTGATAGACCATGCTTGTGTTTCATAGGCATTGTTTGCACCTTGTTCAGATGGAGGCACTAAGGAAAAATGAGCCCCTGGTGTTTCAAAGCACTCAGCTGCCACCTGTCCCATCCCCACTGCCTGGTGTCTTAGACCAGGTTCCTTAGAAGCTGAGCCTGAGACAGGGTTTATGGTATTTGTGATTTGCTGAGGGCATGGCTCTCCAGAAAAACGTCCTGTAAGGGAGAGTGTACATTGTGATTTTGAAGGGCAAGGAGAAGAGGAAGAGTGATCTCAGACAGGCTAGCCATTGCCTAATTCACAGGGAGAGGGCTCTGGAGCATAAATTGCAAGGTCACCCACACTTGAGGCAAAGGAGCTGCTCTTGGATACACCTTACCAGTTATCATCAGCTGTGGGTCTCGGTGTGGGTAGAGGGTCAAGGAATTCAGCGTTGGGATGCTCTTCTCAGCTGAGGGCGATGGTCTGTAGAAGGAGGCAGCTGCGGGCTCTGAAATAAATGAAATCCCTGATGGAGGAGGATCGTTGCAAACTGAGTCTTTAAAATATATGTATTTTGTACGTATGTATTTTGTGCTCACTTCGACACATACATATATACAAAATACATACATATATTTAAAAGATATTTAAATATGTATTTCTTAAAAGATATTTAAGAAAAGGAATAGCATTAAAAGAAGGTTAGATAAGCAACTATCTTTTATATGGGGTTGATCCCTGTGAAATCGCCTTATTCAATAGTTCTTGATGTAGGAAACCATCAGTTTTATCAGTTTCACATAGTTCAACCTAATTGTTGGTCTCATTGCTTTCATTTATTTTACCTTTCTACTTATTCCATGCAGCAAAAGCCATATGTGATATGTGGCATTTACATAGTAAAGGAGTCTCTTATTTTGAAACTTAAGGGCAAGTTTCCTATGTTGCTTCCTTTTGCTTAATGTGACTACTGTTTTACTTCTTTTACTAAAATATGACCATAAAATTGTTTCCGATTGCTAAATTTGTTGAAGTTTACCCATGTGTGACTGATCAAAGTACAACTAGACACTTGATTAACAGCCATTAAATAATGATACCCATTTGTCCACATATAAGCCATATGTTCCATATGTCCTTTGAATCAAATAGAAATCTCTTTTGCACAAGAAGGATATCACAGTGGGATTGGACCTTTCCTCAGGTTGTATAAAAGTGTTCACTTAGCTCCAATTGGACACTGAAATGCTTCCTTAGTTCTTAAGACATTCAAACGATGTGTAAGATCACTCCTCAAAGAATTACAGCTCAATCTTTGGGACATCATAAAACTATGGGACTATATTATTAGGAATGCATGTTTATGATGGTCACATCTTCCTGTTCAGTGAATTTGTTTTACCAGTATATAATTATTTTTGGTCCCTTATAAATTTTTTTCTTGAATTCCATTTTAAAGATAATAAGGCTGCACTTCTAGTTTTATCTTGGCTCATATTGGACAGATACATCTTTTCCTCCTTTTTTCAATTTTTATATGTCTTCTTGTTTGTGTGTGTCTCTTATTGAGCGTGTATTCTCCCATCTTGATTTTTTATTTTATCACAAGAGACTTCTCTTCGTGTCTGAGATTATCTTATTACATGACGTTAATTCTGCCATATTATTTTACATTTTCCATTACTATTATTTCTTTTTTTTTTAACATCTTTATTGGACTATAATTGCTTTACAATGGTGTGTTAGTTTCTGCTTTATAACAAAGTGAATCAGTTATACATATACATATGTTCCCATATCTCTTCCCTCTTGCGTCTCCCTCCCTCCCACTCTCCCTATCCCACCCCTCCAGGCTGTCACAAAGCACCGAGCCATTTAACCTTATGGGGATTCCCTTGTGTGTTATTTGTTGTTTTATCCTTGCTGCTCTTAATATGCTTTCTTTTTATTTAATTTTTGACAGTTTGATTAATATGTGTCTTGGTGTATTTCTCCTTGGATTTATCCTGTGTGGGACTCTCTGTGCTTCCTGGACTTGACTAACTATTTCCTTTCCCATATTAGGGAAGTTTTCAACTATAATCTCTTCAAATATTTTCTCAGTCCCTTTCTTTTCCTCTTCTTCTTCTGGAACCCCTATAATTCGAATGTTGGTGTGTTTAATGTTGTCCCAGAGGTCTCTGAGACTGTCCTCAGTTCTTTTCATTCTTTTTTCTTTATTCTGCTCTGCAGTAGTTATTTCCACTATTTTATCTTCCAGGTCACTTATCCGTTCTTCTGCCTCAGTTATTCTGCTATTGATCCCATCTAGAGTACTTTTAATTTCATTTATTGTGTTGTTTATCATTGTTTGCTTCATCTTTAGTTCTTCTAGGTCCTTCTTAAATGTTTCTTGCATTTTGTCTGTTCTATTTCCTACATTTTGGATCATCTCTTCTTTCCAGTTTTTCATCCAAGAGATATGGGTTTATTAGCATAGAATTTATTCATCCTACTTTGTTGTTATGATTGCCCTTAGCTTAGGGCTCATATTCACTTTTATACACCCCTGTCAATATCTATGTTTTCTCCCAGGAAGACAAGTTCATTTGGTCCCTTCCATTATCTTTCATCATGTTCATATTGTCCAATTCTAGATTTTTATTTTTGGGATTTTATGGTTATAATTTCTCTCTTTCTTTTCCATAGCTTTCTGTGGCTTTTTTTTACGGCAGTGGTACACTTGCTCAGGGTGTTTTATTGCCTTACCTTCTTATATTTTTTGCTGCCTCCTTCTGTGTTTATTTATCTTCTTATTTGAGTCCTTGGTCCAAGAAAGTTTTAAGGTGGGTCTTTATTTGACAAATATTCTCAGGTCCTGTATGACTGAGAACATATTTTATGCTTCTGTATTTATATGATATTTTATCAGTGCATCTAATTTTAGGTGATAAAAATCTTAGACAAATATGGTAGCATTTTTACCCTGATTTTCAAAAGGTCTCACTCACTCTTTGGAATGGCTGAAACCTACTAACATAACATAACTAAACATAGTTTTTCCATGGGTTTTTAGCAACCAGTAAATACCCCACCTATTTCATGATTTTTAATTTGGATAAAGAGATACCTTGATGTTAGGATGTGGTTCTAGCAGGAACGTAGCAGGGAGTGAAAGAAGACAGTCTCCAGAGGGGAGATCTTAGGTTACAACAAGTCTCCAGAAAGCAAGGCTGTCGGAATCCCTCAGGAATAGCTGCCATCTAAGACCAAGTTGCAGCACCTGGCAGGACAATATAGTTGGGGCAGGTGGTGGGGCAGAGAATACGCATGCACTGAAAGCTCAAAGGCATATAACTGACACGATAAGAGTGTTAGGAGGTGCTTACATCGTTCCTGAAATGTGTCTTGGAATAATGCAGAGGGAGATGTGGGGATGGAGGAACAAGATCCAAGTCCAGGGAGACAGGACTAGCAGGCACCATGCAGGAGGCAGCCTTCCACTTGACCTGTAGGCTTACTGTCCTCAGCTCATCTGCCTACCAACGATTCACATATCCTCTCCCTCAAAGATGCTGCTGGGGTTGTCGTTTTAGGAGAGAGCAGAGTGGGGTCTGGTCCGGGGTCTCTGGAGGTGATAGGGGCACAGACTGACCCCATCACAGTCATGCCTGTTCTTCATCTTCAGAAACACTTCCAAATTTTTATGGTACACCAGTTGACATCTCTTGACATACTCCTGGGTTCTAGGGCAAGTTTCTTGCAACTAGTTACAAATTAGGAATAGCTGGGGTGGGGCTAAGGCAGGGCAGGGATTGTATGTCACATTGGAATAAAATGGCTAATACCCTTTCTATTCTATAGAAGAGAGAGAACAGAGGGAGAAAAATTCTGCCAATATTATCTTTTGTGAAGGAGACATTTGGTTTATGATTGTACTAGAGTTAGTACTAGATTCTGAGAACAACTGAAAAGGATGTTTTGCCTGTAGTACTAAGCAACTAATTGTGTCCTTAAAGGATAGAGGAAAGAAAGAGAACAGCAAATATGCTTCCTTGTCAATTCCAACTTCAGGTTCCGGAATTTATTTTGAGTCCTAAAATGTTGTTAGAAAGTAGATTTTCTTCCTTTCAATTCCAACCCGGGAGCTGTGCAATGAAGAAAGTGAATGAGGTGGTTAATCCCCCAGGGGATTAAGATTTTTCAATTAAGAAAGAAGCAACTTTAGATGAAAAATGTGAGTAAACACGGGGAGGTGGTGGTTGCCTTCAAAACAGGATGAACACATAGAAGAAAAAATTCCATCCTGCTGCCCTTTTGAAGGTGGTCTTTTGAGGAAGAGGGAATTCAAATGTGTCCCGAGTCTGGGCCTCCTAGGGTGGAAAGAAAAGGCCAAGAATAAAAAATAGTATAATTGGGGAATTTACAGCCATATCTCAAAAGACCTATTACAAAGATCAGAGCAGAAAATTCCTGTTTTCTTACTGGTATAAGACTCAACTGGTCCTTAGACACCCATATAATGATATTAATGATCAGAACTTAACAGGGAGTTGCCTGTGGGTTTTTAAAACAATTAACATGTACCAAATTCCAGCTCAGCATTTGAGGATACTCAGGGAATACCCAAAGGAATGCTGTGAAACTTCATAGTGTTTATAAAACTTCACACGGGGAGCAAGTGGCACAGCTAAGAACTGATATTAAAGATCCCAAGTAAGATTCCATGGAGAGGTCATTTTTACCGTCGCTGTAGGTGTAACTTCTGCCTCAGCTGTGGCTCAGTGCAGGAGATCCCAAAAAGGAAGAACTCTTTTTTTTCGGAGACAGCATCATTTATCAATGAAGAGATTTTTGCTTCATCCAGGGACAGAAGGAACTGGCAATCACCTAGTTAGCACCCAGAATTTAAAGATGAGAACACTGAGGTCCAGAGACAAAATGGTCTTTCTCAGTTTACATCAGAAGGTAGTGACATAGACAAATGTGTAAACCTTTGGGCATCACCCAAAAAAGATGCTGTACCTTTAAATTCTAAAAATAAATATTCAAGCTACTGAAGTTTTGTAATTAAAAAAAAATATCCCAGGCTAATGCAGATGAAATCTTTAAGACCTATGGATAGGAGTGGCATGTTTCTGATCATCATGAAAGCAGGTGTGTCCTCATAGCGCATATCGTGAACTGCCCTCATTAAGGACAAACTCAGAGCACTTCCCATGTTTTGTTCCAGGAATAGAATCTTTTTTTAATTTTTATTGCACAGAGTCTAATCTCCTGACTTATTTTAAAAAATAAAGTACAATTGATTTAATACAATGTTGTGTTAGTTTCAGGTGTACAGTAAATTGATTCAGTTATATATATATGTGTGTGTATATATATATACATATTCCTTTTCAGATTCTTTTCCCTTATAGGTTATTACAAGACATTGAGTATAGTCCCCTGTGCTATACAGTAGGTCCCTGTTGTTTATCTATTTTATATATAATAGGTGGATATGTAAATCCCAAACTCCAAATTTGTTCCTCC
This sequence comes from Neophocaena asiaeorientalis asiaeorientalis, assembly GCF_003031525.2. NCBI lineage: Eukaryota > Metazoa > Chordata > Mammalia > Artiodactyla > Phocoenidae > Neophocaena > Neophocaena asiaeorientalis. The sequence continues at coordinate 292,961 of NW_020175393.1, read as the reverse complement.
CCTAACCCCTTTCCCCTTTGGTAACCGTAAGTTTGTTTTCTATGTCTGTGGATCCATTTCTGTTTTGTATATAAATTCATTTGTATCATTTTTTTTTTTAGATTCCACATATAAGTGATATGATATATGTCTTTCTCTGGCTTACTTAGTATGATAATCTCTAGTTCCATCCATATTGCTGTAACCAGGCATAGAATCTTGAGCAGTAAAATCAACCAACTTGTGCTAGCATATTATGGACCCTGTCCTCTAGCAGCTTGCAGTCTTTCTGGGCAATGAGACGGACTCATATTAAACAGCCTTGATTCATTTAATGAGTATTTTCAAGGGCTTAATCCTTGACTTCCGAAGTGGAGCTGATGCAGGCAAAATCCCTGCACAGTAATTCTCTAGCCTGGGTTTCTGATTTTCTCACTCGTTTGGTCCATTCATTCTGAATTTTCTCCTTATTTTCCCATCAACCCAACGGTGAGTAACTTCTTTTCAGCTACTTACACCACATGAACTCTGTCTCTCTTATCTCTATGATGAGAATTATCCTGTAGATTTCAGCCTCTTGGGAAGAGATTCCTTCCTATTTCTAGACCAGGTCTGATTTATCTGTGATGAACCCTCCTAGCACTCTGAACTTGCCCTTCAGAACACATTATATTATGTTTGTTTCTGTATATTCCTGATTATATAGTTAATATCTTCCTCTCCCACTGCACTGTGGTCTCCAAGAACAGGGAGGATGCCTGTTCACTTGCTGTCATATCTCTAACATTCAGTAAAGTGTCTGGTACATGAGCACGTACTCAATAAAAAAATGCTGTGGTAAAGTATTTAATTACACAAGCACAGTGTAACTTAACTGACGAGGACATTCTGAATACAGCTAATTTCAGTTGTGAATAGATAAATATTTTAAAAACATCAATTCCATCAGTTCATACAAAAATCTTGGCTGTGGTCTCGCTCCTCAACTTATGGTATTGTTGGTCTCAGCTGAGACCCGTTAGAAATGCAGACGCTCAGGACCCTCCCCAGACCAGCTGCGTCATAATCTGAAATTTACAGGACTCTCCAGGTGCTTCCTATGGGCTGGGATGTGTTGTAAATCAGAGATTAAAAACTCAAGTGTTTTGTTTGGCCAGGCAGATCCCCTAGGTGAATGAAGTAAACCAGACATTTATGTATAAGCATGATCATAGGTGACTTCTGACCCTTGACCTCCCTCACTGGGAGTGGTAGGCACTGTGTTGACCTGGAGATTAGCTTCATCTAACAGGGACAGCCATGTGCATATCAAGACGATTGCAGGCCTAGGGTTGCAGGACCCTTGAGCTGTTCAAGAGAAAGAGACACAAACCTGCAAGTAGAATCTGTGGACTCAAGCACTGACAACTAAATTCAGTTCTTTTTATTTTTTCTTTTTTTAAAATTAAAGTATAATTAATATATAATGTGTTAGTTTCAGGTGTGCAGCAAAGTGATTCAGTTATACATACACACACACACACACACACACACATATATATATATATATATTCTTTTTCAGATTCTTTTCCATTACAGGCTATTAAAAGATATTGAATATAGTTCCCTGTGCTATACAGTAGGCCCTTGTTGTTTATCTATTTTATATAGAGTAGTGTGTATCTGTTAATCCCAAATTCCCAATTTATCCTCCCCTCTTTCCTCTTTGGTAACCATAAGTTTGTTTTCCATGTCTGTGGGTCTGTTTCTGTTTCGTATATAAGTTCATTTATATCACTTTTTTAGATTCCACATATAAGGGATATCATATGATATTTGTCTTCCTCTGTCTGACTTTAAGCAGAAGAATCATGAAAGACTTAAGCAGAGTGCACACGTGCCATAGTGCTGGTTGAAACGTCTTTAGTTTGCAAAATTTCTTATCAATGAAGAGACTTTGGGGAATGCAGAAAACAAATCTAAGTCTTCACTAATGCAGATTTCTCTTTTCTCTATTTCATTCCTTCTCTCTTTCATTATTAATTTATTTATTCAATACACATTCTGTGTCTCCTGTGCTGAGTGGTCCCTTTGCCAGGTACAATCGACCTAAAAGTGAATAGCATAGAATGTACGTGACGTGCAGTGGCTCACAGTCTCACGATGACAACACTGTACTCAGGAAACACAGTGCTTTATGTAGGTATCACTGCAATAATTGTCACGTCTATTTCTGAGAGATGTTCTCAAGAAGGTTACACTCTAGCTTGAGTGGTTCACAAATCTCAGTGGGAGACAGAGTAGGGGAGACAGCTTCCTGAAGACAAATGGAGCAAAGGAGGTTTACAAGAGGATGTGGTTCAGCCAAAAAGCAATCCCGAGGAGTGAATTCTGAATAGCAGGTGTAGCATCCTCATTGATTTAAAAATGGGAACGTTTCTTGTAACACTTCATCATTTTTGGAAGGTAAGAAAATCTACTTCATCTTTGCACAGGCAGGAGAGCTGTTTTGCAAAGTTACAGCTCTGCATGCCATTCCTCGGGTAGATTAAGACTTAATTGATTTGACCACATTCGGCATATTTTCTTCTTTTCTAGTTGTAGGGTTCTCTCCAGTTGGTTGGAGGTAATTTTATCTGTCTTTGTCAGAGAAGTTAGCTCTGGAGATGCAGTGACATTTATGAGAAGGCCCCACACGGATAACAAACACTCCACAAGGCTTTATATTTGTGTGGTGGCAGCTGTGATAAAGAATGTAATAAAACTCAACCGAAGATTTCATTCAAATACGGCTTGTTGATTAGCCCGCAGTGGTGAGTGAGCAAAGGTCTGATGATGTTATACAATATCTGGGACTGGAGTTTTCTGATGAATGCTATACGATATCTGGGACTGGAGTTTCCATCCAGGATGAAAGGATGTTTTGTCTCATTTCACTCAAGCTTTCCATTTCATCGATCCATCTATGTTGAATAATGGTCTGATGATAAAATTTGTAACTTTTCAGGTTTTTTTTTTTTTGAGACAAAATAGTAATTTGTCCTCTAGAACACTCATCACCAAGTAAACAGGCTTGGAGGACTCTCTCTGTCTTCCTGTATCCACTGACTCTGGATAACAAGCCATCCACCTATATGGAATTTATTTCAATGTTTTAGTGTCATCATTCTCATTCTGACTGTGAGAGGATATTCCTGCCGTATTTGTTCTCCCCATATGACATCTCCAGACCTCATGTTTTAAAAAACCTCTGCATTCTGCACACATACCAACTTCAACAGTATTCCTCTGGAACATTTTGTAGTTTTTCTTCCCTAATCAACAAAATATCAATGTGTCTGCCTGATGCTCCTTCACTCACACTAGAGAGTAGGGGGGCCTAGAGTCACCCAGGAAATCTTGAATTTATTCTATTCTCTAGGCAACTCTTTCATTTAGACTTTCTTCTTTATTCTCTGTCTCTCTGATTACTTACATAGTTTCCAACCCCCCTCCCCCATCTATATTCGGCACATCAGCCAGGGTGACATTATTTGACATGAAAATCTGATCACATGTGTCCCCTTCTTGCTTGGAGATTCAGTGGTTTCTCACTGCCTAGAGAATGAATCCCAGACTCCTCATCTGACATATGAACTTCATTGTCTGTGTCTCCTGAACGGAGACACCAGCTACACCAACCACTCCAAACTGCATCTGACTCTGACACTCTTACACATGGCTTTCCCTTTTGCAAAATGGCACACACACCACTCCCTCCCTCTGTCTCCCCGCTCCTGTCTCCCGAGCTTCTTCCCAGTGGCATGTTACCACTTCTTACTGCTTTGAAAGAACGGTCTCCAGAGGCTGTCACTCTGGATTCCAATCATGACTCTGCCACTAGCTCTGGACCTTGAAGAAGTTATTCTGCCTCTTGGTGCTTTTGTTTCCTCATCTGTGAATCAGGATAAAATTAGCGCTCACCTCACTAGGTTGCTGTCAGCACTAAATAAACAAATATATATAACAAATTTATCATGTGAGTACACAATAAATTACTATGACTAACTCCATTAACAGTATCACATTTTATGTAATGTTTTTGGTCACCTTGAGGATAATAAGAAAGCAAACCTATTGGGACCCAAGATCATAAATAGAGGAAAGCATTCCAAAGCCAAATATAAATGATTTGGGGATTAACAATTAATTAGGATCAGTCATTTGCTGTTCTCTTTTGTTGGTTAGCATAGTTAATACATAGTTTTTGAAACTGATGATTAGAATAAAATGGATTTAAATGAATGAATACCTATATTGGAAAGATGGGATAGAATGTAAAATAGATATCACATAATTACTCAATTGCTTTTCCAATCTCCATTGAATATTTTATTGGGGCAACAACATTTTCAAATTTTATGATGTTTATTCTACTCTATCTTAGGAGACTAGGAGAATGGGGATTTGCCATGGTACAGACTTCAATGATTCATAGAATTATCATACCATTTAGCCTAGGTACGCTAAAGATTTTGCTGTCTCTAGGACCAATTGTCTTGGTCTGAAGTTTGAAGGGGTACATAGCATCTGATCCTAAGCCAGGTTTACAATCTCAGGGGACCCTGATGAACAGGAGAAAGTAGGTGCTTTCAGCTGATTTTTGGAAAACTATTTGAATCTCTAGCTGGCTTAGGGACAGATCATGCTTCTATTTAAAGTAATGGTCTCAGGAAGCTGGGATCCCTGATGTTATGACACTCCAAGAATTTCATCGTTGGGACAGAGTTTAATGGTTGGAATTTAATGAAGCTCTAGCTTTAAATAAAAGCAGGCTCGTTTCTTGAAAATCAGCTAGAACAGAGGGAAAGTGAGATGGGACCTCCTTGGCCTCCCCAGCAGCCTCTGGTGATGTCCTCCTAGGGCCAAGAGTGCATCGCTGGGACCCCCTGAATTGGCAGATCACTGATCCGATGATTTATTGATCAAATCCGGACCAGGTTGAGAGTAAAAGGGGGCCAATTATTTCCACAGCCCGGATTTGCCCAAGATAGTTGTAGAAACTGGGGATGCTCCAGTAAAATCAGGTATTATGGTTACTCTAATGTTGGAGTGAGGAGAGATGGTTAAAAAATAAAGGGGGTAAGCAGATTTATTATAAATGATTGTTTTCTCCTTGTCTGTGTCCCTCATTCTGTCTCTTTTGCTTGAATATCTATGACTTTTCTTCTGTCTGAATAGGTTTAAGTGTATGTATAATGCTCAGAAGACCCATGCAATAATAAAAAATCCTATATAAACAAAAGAACCTCCCTCTGTTAAAGTGTCACTGTGTCATAAACTGCATGATAATAGTGTCATCTGGTAAGGTTACAATGTTTATGAAGTCCTTGTGTTTTGAGATTCTTAATGTTTGCAACAATGCACAATGTTTTACATTTCACTTAAGCGTTCACTACAGATGCATCTGCATTGCAGGTCTAAGCGTGATTTGTCTCTTTTGCTTTGGAGCTTTTCGATTTGAGAGCTATTGTGAGAGTGGCAACATAAATTTAACTTTGTTTCCTCTCTCTGATAACTGCCAGTGTGTTTTAACAATTCATTAATTCAATAAACATTTAATAACTGTCTATGCTGTGTGCCAAACACTGTTAGAGTTTATGTGGGACACAGAGATAAATAAGATGTGGTCTTAGGCTCCAAGGATTCACCACCTGCTAAATTTTTTTTCTATGCTAAGAATATCTTCCTTTGTTTTTAGTAACAATCAAATCTTAATGTTTACTTTGGTAGAATATGATCAGCAATAATATACTTACATCATCATTTAACTGTCAACTTAAATGAAATTTAAACATTTATCTCTCCTTACTTCTATCCCTGTTCACTTCCTGGGCGTCTTTTCTGTGAAGTTGAGTCATCCAATGATGGCTATTCCGGAACACGAAACTCTTGATTCCGAAGAGGTAAATGGAAGATACAATTGGAGATCTGGTTATCTGTTTCCATGTGATATTAGATTGTAGAAATAAGACAATCTTATTTTTTTTAAATATTAATAAAATCAGTTGTTTTTTAAAAAAATAAAGCATGAACTGGTCTACTCTGATAGTCACATGAGTAAATTCTTGCTGCTTCTCAATGTGGAAGTTGTACTAGAGGTCCCCATGTGTGTAGCACCTTGGTCACAAACTAACTTCTATCCCCTCTGTCTTCGTGATTTTCTCTTTGGATTCATATGTGAAACCACTGTTGTCTTCTTTTTCTAGAGGGTCAATGGATATCCAATAATACTTATATGTGTCTTCTGAGTCAGAGGTCTCAGGACCTCGTGGTAGCTCAGTTTCCCATCCCCCAAGTGAATTTTGCATATGGCGGGTAGCATACAGACCAGAGTGTGCCATCTCAAATATACCTCTGAATTTCATGCAATGTTTAACCACTTTCACATTTTGAGCTAACATATAAAAATAAATGCAAAAAACCTTTTTATTTTTATAAATGTTATGCCAAAGAGACACGAAAAAGTTTTGTAAAAAAATTTAAATTTTGCGTTAAGAGCAAGAATAACTGAACAATGTTTTCTTTTTCTATATCCCTTCAGACAAAGTGGTAAATATGGAAAAAAGAACACTTTTTAAAGGACTTATCTTTAAGATGGTAAAAAGTGAGCTCATTCATTCATTCCAGATACCCTCACAAATGAGGCCTGCTCAGTTTTGTAGCCTCTAAGTTTAGAAAAAAATAGTAATAATACAAAAGAGCAATAAGAATAATACAATTCCAAATAAGGTTCTAAATGGAATCTGAATATTTTTCCAAGCATATTTTCCACAATTTAGGGCGTATTTCATAAAGTGACATCCCTATTTCTGTAAATTTTGAAACGTATCATACAGGACCGATGTGTCTCTCTGCTATACTTTAGTCATTAAAATATAAAGGCATGTTATGAATAGGGGTGAATTTGTATCCTTGACCATATCTCTGATTTTTTTTTAAAATCAGGATTATTGGTGTAATGAGTATGGACATATGGGAAACTGCTGATACATGTAGCCAAGTTGCATTGCTGAACAACTGTAGTAATTCACCTTCCCAGAAACTTGTTATAATACCTGTTTCTGTGTACTATATATCTGTCTGCATTGAGAATTATTATAATTGCCAATTTATTGAGAGTTTATTATATGTTACCATGTTATGCACTTTAGATGCATTATTTTACTTAATCTTCACAAAACATTGTAAGTTAAGTATTATTGTTCCCATTTTACAGATGAGGAAACTGGGGCCAAGAGAAATCCATTTATTGCCTAAAGTCAGTTAGCTGACAAGTGTCTGTACAGTCAGGAATGGGATCCAGATATGACTGCCTGGGGCCTATGCTCTTAAACAATCTACTTTCCTCTATCCAGCTATCTTTATCTAAATCTCTATCTATACTATTTAAATCTTTTTCCCCTTTAAAATCATGCTTTAAAATATTTTCAGTTTAAAAGGGGAAATTATCTTTCATTTTTATTTGCATTTAAAAGTTCTGTCTTTTTCTGTTATTCTTGTCTATTTTGCTTTTGCATCATGTTAAGCATTTATCTACTGGTCTAGTAATATTTTTATTATTGAGTTGTAAACTCCCTTTATATATTAAGGAGATTAACTCTGTCAAATGTGCCAGCTCTTTCACTGTGATGGTGGCAAATTTTGTAATAGTAAAACAATTGGACAAATATGTAGTTCCAAAAAAAGGAGAAAGTTTGAATAAATTTTGTACATTTTCAATGAATGTTAAAAAAATAATCAAATGTTCTCTTTCAAACGTCATAATTTTGGCTCAAGCTTACAGAGACTACAGATAGAAATAAGAATGTTTCTACACAATAACAGAAAGTCAGTTGGTTGTTTAAATAACAAAAGCATCTGGTTCAGATAACAAATGCTGAATTAACAGAATCTTATGTAATCTGAAAGACTCCATTGCTGAAAAGAACAGAGTAGATGTAGTATTTACACTTTTTGGGCACCAGTTATCACAATCCTAGAGATAAAACTTAGCATTAAGCTAGTGGATAAGATTGTGAAAAAATGATTTCAACTTTCATGTTTAGAATATATAAAGCAATACCATAAAAACCCCTACAGTTTGAAGTTTAACAATTGTGAGAGATAGTGAGTTACTCTTAGTAACTTAAAACAAATGTACACACACAAAATGGAATATTACTCAGCCATAAAAAAGAACAAAATAATGCCATTTGCAGCAACATGGATGGACCTAGAGATTGTCATACTGAGTGAAGTAAGTCATACAGAGAAAGTCAAATATCATATGATATCACTTATATGTGGAATCTAAAATTTGACACAAATGAACTTATTTGCAAAACAGAGATAGACTCATAGGTATAGAAAACCAGCAAGGTTACCAAAGGGGAAAGAGGGGGGATAAATTGGGAGTTTGGGATTAACAGATACACACTACTATGTGTGAAATAGATAAACAACAAGGTCCTACTGTATAGCACAGGGAACTATATTCAATATCTTGTAATAACCTCTAATGGAAAAGAATCTGAAAAGGAATATATATATATATATATATATATAACTGAATCACTTTGCTATACACCTGAAAATAACACAACATTGTAATTCCTATACTTCAATAAAAATAAATAAATAAATATCAAACTAAAAAAAAATAAAAGAAACATAAATAATTAAACTACCATTTTATCCACCTAGTATGCTGGGTTTTACTTCTTAGTTATACTGGCACATTTGGGAGCAATTTAACAACTTTTTACAATTCCTTATGATATGTGATCAGACTGTAATATTTACCCATGTATTTTTCCCAAACCCTCTTTTTGATATGTATTTACCCACAAAATAAGAAAACTACCTGTTTTTATAAAGCAATTCTCGTCTTATGACCATATGACCTAGGGAGTAAAGCTAGTTACAAATCCAGTGCAAATAAACACTCATGGAAGAACCTTGATCAGATCTGAGAATTTCCCTCTTGGTTTTCTCTCATTTCCTAAAGACAGCAGTCTCCCTTTCTTACTGGCAGACTCCTGTTTCTTGCATTTGATCCTGCTATTTGTAGACACTAGTTTTTCAAATAGATCAGTAATTCATTTAAAAGCAGAGACCTCAGATTTATCTGATTTAATATGATCATCATTTTTACAAGTCCTGTGATTTATGAAATCCATTTAAAGATGACTAACTCAAAATATCAATTTGACTTCTCATCTAGGTCAGTGGTTCTCAGCTCTGGCTCAACATTAGTATCTCCTGGGACTTTTTAAAAGCCCCAAGAACAGGGTTCCACTCTAGGAAAATGAAATCAAAACACTTAAAATAGAACTACCATATGACTCAGCAATCCCACTACTGGGCATATACCCATAGAAAACCTTAATTCAAAAAGACACATGCACCCCAATGTTCATTGCAGCACTATTCACAATAGTCAGGACATGGAAGCAACCTAAATGTCCATCAACAGAGGAATGGATAAAGAAGATGTGGCACATATATACAATGGAATATTACTCAGTCATAAAAAGGAACAAAATTGGATCATTTGTAGAGATATGGATAGACCTAGAGACTGTCATACAGAGTGAAGTAAGTCAGAAAGAAAAACAAATATCATATATTAATGCATATATGTGGAATCTGAAAAAAATTGTATAGACAATCTTATTTACAAAGCAGAAATAGAGACACAGACATAGAGAACAAATGTATAGATACCAAGGGGAAGGGGGTGCTGGAATGAACTGGGAGATTGGGATTGACGTATATACACTATTAATACTATGTATAAAATAGATACCTAATGAGAACCTACTGTATAGCTCAGGGAACTCTACTCAGTGCTCTGTGGTGACCTAAGTGAGAAGGAAATCCAAAAAAGAGGGGATATATGTATACATATAGCTGATTCACTTTGCTGTACAGTATAAACTAACACAATACTGTAAAGCAACTGTATTCCAATAAAACAAAAAACTATCAATCCAAAAAAAAAAAAATGTCTCCACTGGTCCCTTGATAAGTTTTAGATTCTCTTTAGAAATCAGAGAAATTGAAATGGAAAAAAAAAATCTCATTATTGCTCTGGTGCTCTTAAAATCACGTGTTTTTTTGTTTTGTTTTTTTTAATGCAATGCTTAAAAGTATTTTTTAAAAGTCAAAATCAAAGTAAACTGTTAAGCTCAAAAAAAAAAAAAAAAAGAATCTCTGGAGGTGGGCAAATGCTGGTTTAAAATCTCCACCGGTGATTTACATGTACAACAGGAATTGAGATCCTCAAATTCTAGCTCCTTCATTGGCAGTCTAGAAAAGTCAATCATTTGGAACCTTGGAAACACAAATTTGAAAGTAAAAGCAGGAGAATCATAAGAAATGGTGTTTCAGAGAATGCTTTGAATTAATAAAAATTTGGGTCACAAATTCTTCCTGTCTAATGTCATAAAAGTTTAACCTGTACTTTAATCTATGGTAGATTACTTCTAAGATATCTGTTCTATGCTGAGATTCACTGTAATTGAGTTAGTAAAACCTAATGCTTTGTTTCCTTTGACATTCTACACAGGTTTGGAAAATACTTAGGCTGGGACCAGGCATAGCATTTGGTGTGAGTTGAGTCTGAGGGCTAGTACTTCCAAAGAATGTTTTATTTAACATTTTATTTGGCACTTTAAAAAATACTTGGCCACTGATTAATGCTCATAGAAGAAAGAGAGATCCCTAAACAATGGACTTAACCATTGTGATCAGCTGGTTGATCAATTTTCAAAGGAAGATCACTTTCCTATATTTTTCTTTTGAGTGTGCTTGCATTTATTTTTTTAATTTTATTGAAGTATAGTTGATTTAAAATGTGTTAATTTCTGCTTCACAGCAAAGTGATTCAGCTATACATATATATATATATTCTTTTTCATATTCTTTTCCATTATGGTTTATCACAGGATATTGAATATAGTTCCCTGTGCTATACAGTAGGACCTTGTTGTTCATCCATCCTATGTATAATAGTTTACATCTGCTAATCCCAGACTCCCAATCCTTCTTCCCTTCTCCCAACCCCTTGGCAACCACAAGTCTGTTCTCTATGTCTGTGAGTCTGTTTCTGCGTCATAGAGATGTTCATTTGTGTTGTATTTTAGATTCCACATATAAGTGATATCATATGGTGTTTGTCTCTTTCTGACTTACTTCGCTTAGTATAATAATCTCTAGTTCCATCCATGTTGCTGTAAATGGCATTATTTCATTCTTTTTTATGGCTGACTAGTATTCCACTGTGTGTGTGTGTGTGTGTATATATATATATATATATATATATATATATATATATATATATATATACCACAACTTCTTTATCCATTCCTCTGTTGATGGACATTTAGGTTGTTTCCATGTCTTGGCTATTGTGAATAGTGCTGCTATGAGCATAGGGGCACAGGTATCTTTTTGAATTAGTTTTGTCCAGATATATGCCCAGGGATGGGATTTCTGGATTGCACGGTAACTTTATTTTTAGTTTTTTGAGGACCCTCCATACTGTTTGCTATAGTGGTTGCACCAGTTTACATTCCCACCAACAACTGTTGACACCAATGCAGTAATCTCCAAGTAGGTGTACATATAACACCGTCTAATTTAAAGCAGACTCTCTGCCTGAGATAAATGCTTTCTGATTATAGTTACTTAGAAAAAATTAAATTCCACTAGCAACCATAATTTCTGATTGTATTCATCATATCTGGTGAATTCAGCAACTTGGATCCACAACCAGTCTCTATACCCACTTCTCTCTCTACAGGTTTAAATGTGAAAGTCATACAGGGGATGAGATATAAACCGACCTGCCACTCTTCACATCATCTGCTACACTCAGTCCTAGGCCTATTTTATTTTTAACTGAGGGTCAATTGATTTTCAAAAGCATGATTAAATGCATTTGGTTCTGACCTTTCATATCCACTTGTTATTAACACAGCTGGAGAGCTAATCATTCACTACCTGCCCATAGAACACATACTAGGCAAATTCTTCTCCTGTTATCTTATTCCTTCTCTTTGCAGATTTTTAGTAAACACTTAAGGGTTCCCAAGATAACAATTCTGCTGGCAAGGTGACCATCTAGGATTGATTTGTTCCTGCAGTGTATATAAACTGCAAAACAAAAACAAAAATAGAAGTTTTTATGTTCATTTTATTTTGAGTACCAGAACCTCCATTGATGACTCGAGTTCTAATTTTATGGGACGGGTGTCTCATTCCTTTATCTTTATTCTCCAGATTAGAACACATAAAAGAGTAAAATAAATTATTTGTCCATGGAAGCAACTCTCATTTTCTGGTTTGATTTAAGGGTAAAAATGAAATTACCAAGAGGAATGGGCCCACTCTATTCTCTTCAGGCAATCTCCCATAAATATTATTTACCAAAATCAAGCTTTGGTAAATCTTGGATTGCAACATTCAAGGTTGTAACCATAGGGAAGAACTTGGTATCTGAATATTTTTAACTGCTGATGAAAAGAAGATTCATATACTTTGATCAACAACTTGCTAGAGGGCCAGGGTAATTCTGTCTTATAAAGAAACCTCATATGAATACCTGAATGAGTAGCTACCTTGCCCAGCCATCCAGGTGGGCAAGGACATTCTGACAACCAGATTTAGCAACAGTGGACCCCATCAAGATGACCTTCCTGTGTTGTAAGCCCACAGCCTGTGTTGAGGAAATAAAATTTAAAAATATATATATTTGCCAACCCAGGAGTCCTCTTCACAAAAGTGGTAGAGAAAGAAAACACTTATATTATTGACTAAGCATTCAAACCAGAATGTGATGCCTATCACAAACACTAAGAGACTGAAAAGAGAGAAGGAATCTCACGCTTCATATAGCCGAGCAGGTGTAACCCATTATATATATGTTCTCAAGATAAACAATAATTCAATTTATCCTCAAGTAAGAGGACTTGACAAATACCATTTATTACACACAGTTCATCCTAAATCACCTGTTAATTGGGGGGACCATCTGTGTTAGTTCATTGGCTTTACCCAAAGGAAAAAGAAATGTCTCATATCTTTATGACAGGAGGTAGTTTTATATCTTAGAGCCAGGTGTCAGCTAAAGTTAGGCTCCCACCCTCCCTCAGAAACTAGGAGAAACTCGGAGATAAGGCTGCTATCTCCCTCGGATGTTTACCTTCAAAGGAGATGGTTCTCAAGTCCTTGAGACTTTCCTGAGTCTTAAAGCTGACAAAATGCCCATCTAGTTTTCACAAGGATTTATCACCATTTCGAAGAGAGGAAAATGTACTTATAAAGACAAGTTTTCTAAAATAAACTGCTCTAGGAACAAGGGAGGGAAATCTCTTCACTTATTTTCAACAAGGGGAATTAAGCCTCTTTTCAAACGTTTCTCTTTGTCCTTACACCTGGCTGACATGGGGCAGAACTGAAATCTCAGAGTCTGACCCTGAAATAGCCACTAAAAAGAAAGAAGTCTCACTGATTTTTCTTTTCTAGGGACTCCGTTGATAATACTGTAGGAGAAGTGGGGGTTTGACAGTTTGGGGGTTTCTCCTTCAAAGTCTTTTCAAGAGCTTAATGTTGATTTTTATATTGTAGTGAATCACAGTAAAAAGCTGAGCAGAAGTCAGAAAGTAGGACAGACATTCCTGTGTGTGCTAGTTTTTCAAGATAAACAAACAAAATAATAGAATCAGGGTTAATAACTATGTGGAGGTCAGGTAACCCAGATATTAAACGGTTTTGACCCCAGATTCAATATTGTCTTTCCTAGAGTTAATTATATCCACATTCTCCACCTACCATCCTACATTTGCAGGACCTTAGCTAATGAACATCTTATCACTTCTGGCTTATGGGTAATAAATTCTGATACTAGATCTTGTATTTTTACACCGTAGTTAGTAGTTATGTAAATGTCCAAAATATATTGAAAATCTTTCAGAAAAAAATGAATATGTAGCTGTCAATAAATTATGATATACATTTTCTGGAAATGACAATTTGCTCTGGTTTCATCTTTATAAAAACATATATGTAGACCATTCTGCTTTCATTTGGCAGATAAGAATATTCAGAGTTGGTTATGTATTAAAAGGGAAGGAAAAATCAATTTACACAGCACATTCTTTAAGAACGTTCTTTCTGTAATATTGGATTAAAGTTTCACAGCTACATCACTTATTACCCAAAGTTAACTCTAAGCAAAACAAATTTTGGAATGTGACTCCCTTCAAAATTATGGTTTTGTAAATGTCTTAAGGTCTTTCTTATTTATATTTTCTTATCTAAAATAACTCTGTTGTTCAACTGGTGATAGGATATAATACTGAGCCTTCACTACCAGCGGTCTAGTCTGAAAATAATGATTTATTTATTTTATTAATGATCTCCATCTTCTTAAATGTAGACATTTGATTTTCCCAGGTTATTCAGCTCTTTACCTATACTCAGATTGGCAAAGGAAAGTAGAAACGCCACAAAAGGCCCAAAATCATGACTCTACCTGTCATAGCATCATGCCATTTCAAACCAGCTGCTGAATCATGGTGGCAAACATTACTTTGACCTTCCATCGCATTCAGGAAGAGCTGAGAAATAGTGCTCAGTTTGTCAGCCTGGTGTCAGAGGATGAGACACTTATTCTTCTTCAATCTCATTTAATTATTCCTATAATTATAACATCTTACATTTGAAAGATAATTGAGAGGGCATTTAGTCCAATATTTTATTGAATGTTATAATCCCGTATAACCTTATAAGTCTTCTGTTGAAACTCTTCTGGTGACAGAGAGTTTACCATTTATAAGCCAGACGTGATATATGTTTTAAAATGGGTGAAACAAACTAATGACTGCATGAACAACAACAACAAAAAAACAAGAAACATTGAACAAACGAGGGTTTAGTTTCAAATACTGTGGCCTTGGGCTTGATATTTAATCTTTGGAGCCTCAATTTCATTCTCTGTAATATGAGATCAAAGGATTATGGTGAAGATTTGCATTCATGCATGTAAAGTGCTTAGTATTGATATGTAAAATAAATAGCCTTTCATAAAGGTTAGCCAAAGAAGATGATTTCTTTAAATCTTTTGTGAGAGTAACTACCAAATGTTGCTACTCTCAGGAAAATCAAAAACATGCTAATTTTTATTTGTTAGAAAGAAAAGGAGGAATCGAGGCTTTTTCTCCTTTCATTCGAAACCTTCAGAGAATTCCAGATGATGAAAGCTACAACTCAGTTATTTCATGACTGTTGATTTTCTGTGGCTAGAACAAATCAGTGCAGGAGTGAAGCTACTTCTTGTTTTAGCAACTTTTCCTCCACCTCCTCCTTCTAATCTAACAAATGCAGCTCCTCTTCCATGATGCAGGATGTGTCCTGTTTCACCATCCTGCTCAGCCACTTGGCTATGCCACCTGCAGTTTTCCTGTCTGCTTTCCTTACGCCTTGCACATACCCCATGTCCACCTTGGAGCCAACTTTAAGCCACAGCTTTCTCAGACGATTGCTTCTTCACCCTGTGATCCAGCCCAGGACAAAACAACCAACCAAACAACCAACAATGAACCAAACAAACAAAAAACAACTTATTTACAAAACAGAAATAGAGTCTCGGATGTGGAAAACAAACCCATGGTTACTGGGGGGAAATGGGAGGGGGAAGGGATAAATTGGGAGTTGGGGACTGACATATACACACTACTATATATAAAATAGATAATGAATAAGGACCTACTGTATAGCACAGGGAACTGTACCTAACACTCTGTAATGACCTATATGCAAAAAGAATCTAAAAAAGTGTGGATATATGTATAACTGATTCACTTTGCTGTACACCTGAAACCAACACAACATTGTAAATCAACTGTATGCCAATAAAAATTAAAAAACAAAAAACAAAAAACAGAGAGAGTTGCCCAAAGAAGAGAAACTGACCTCCCTCAATTTCCACCAGCCATTTTGGGATGAAATGCTCCTTTGACAGCCATGCATTGGCACCTGGAAATACAAACTTATGGTCATTTCCTTCCACTGACGTCATTTCATCACATTGTTCTATTAGAGTACAGTTTTAGAACTAAATTTCTCTTTTGCCCTCCTCTCTGATATTTTCTTTTATACTTCTTTCTCGACTGGTATGATCTGCTAATACCAATCTGCACTCAGTTAAGTTTATCTTGTCCGCTCCAGACAGTGTAACCGTATCAAATAGAGATTGATGGATAAAGAAATCAGTGCAACCACTCCACTCCATACTCCATAGCAAGAGGTTCATTTGCTGTCTCTCACTTTTGTAATGTTCGCTTTTGCAAAAGCTGGGACTTAATCCAATCCCAGTTCACTTTACCTCCTCCGTGTTTTAGAGGTTACATTTTACGGAACGATGCACTCAGTACTAAAGGAAAAGGTAACCAAGCGATTGAAGGGTGAGGAGGTGTGGGTGGGTTATGGCAGGGCTGTTCCTTAAGGTGGCATCAGCCCCTCAAAGCCATGGTCACCCCTCTCAGGAGGCCAGAACTGCTCTGCTGAGCTCTTGAGAGATCAGGGTCTGGTCTGAAGATACAGCTGTGTGTCTTTATCCTGCCATTAACTGTATAACAAGAAAACAGCTACTGAGGAAAAAAATAAACAAAAACTTCCTACTCCAAACCATTTTTTATATGAGATGCTACACCTGAATATGAATGGGGCATAGTTTTTAAAATTCTATATCTCCATTAACCTGACTACTATTTTCTCTTATTTTGCAGCAATGAAGATGGAGAAGTGAAAATCCAGACTGGGCTGAAGCTTTTTGGAGTGCTGGTGCTAATCACTTGCTAGATTTAACTTTTATTACTATTTTTTGTCAGTCTTAGTGTTTCCTTTATGAACTGCAGTGGAACTAAAAAAAAGTTTCCTGCAGGCACATAACATGGAAGTTATACCTGGCATAGGAGATAGTTACCTACAGTTTCTCCCACTGCTGTTAGAGCCTTGAATGCCTTCTATTAAGCTGACAGCAATACTAACATGCCCCTCTGTTTAGCAGCCAAACCACAGGGAAATAGAAGGATGGGTGTGACGATTTTTCAACACCAGTTTTTTGTTTTTTTTTTTTTTTTGGTACACGGGCCTCTCACTGTTTTGGCCTCTCCCGTTGTGGAGCACAGGCTCCGGACACGCAGGCTCAGCCACTCTGCGGCATGTGGGATCTTCCCGGACCGGGGCACGAACCCGTGTCCCCTGCATCGGCAGGCGGACTCTCAACCACTGCGCCACCAGGGAAGCCCAACACCAGTTTTATTTAATGCACACATTACTCCCTGAATCAAGATTTCTTCCCCTTCTGCTTAATTTCTTTTTCATGTAAAAAAAAAGAACAGCAACTTTTTAAAAAGGAGCCCCTGCCTGCTTTCAGGAGTTCATTGGGGGAGCTCTTGAATGTGAGAAAGTTGGTATTTCACAAAATGCATGCTATTTTCCTGTTCTGTTTGGGTTCTGTGCTTGATGGGACAGACAGTCATGTTGAGGTGGTGTTGCTTTAATGTTTCTAACATCACTGTCTCTCTGACCATCACCACGTGATTCTTGCAAAGGCTTCTTCAGTGTTAGTTTGTACCCATAATCTTGGGAGCAGCCAAGACCATAGAGCAGACCACACTGTTGGTGACAATCCCGGAGCCAACTTCCAGCAGGCCCAATGCCCACTCTATTGGCCGTGGTCTCTTTTTTCCCAGCTGCCATCCTCAGTACCCTGTGCTCACCTTTTCTAAGTGGTTTCCTTTTTCTAGCCTTCTACTGGGGCAACACACTAAGGAAGAGTCCACAATAGTTCTGGACAGTGAGCTCCTGGTAGCAGAGGACTCTCAGTAGAGACTATACCCTCGCACACAACACATACTCCCCTGGGAGCCAGCTCTGTCTGAGCCATGGCTCCCTCAGACCACTGCTCCATCACCCCCATCATCCTGCCACAGGCCATTTTGGAAGGCTCCATTGCCAGTCATCAGCTGGCACCTGGAAACACAAAGTTCTCATCATCTCCTCCATTAGTGCGTGAGAAGCAGTGGAGCCTTAGTAAAGCTTTCTGCTCTCTCTCCTCCCCCAAACAAAATCTCTACCTGCTAAATTGTGTGAGGCATCACTTTAGATTATTCATAACCATCTCTAGTATTCAGTGTGCTCTGATCATGTGTCAGGCACCATGAATTTGATTTAACCTTCACAATGAGTCTGTGAGACAGACAATAGTATTTTTCATATTCTATGTTTGTAAGAATAGGCTTCAAAAGGTTAAATCAAGCTAGTAAGTGATAGAGACAGAATTAACATCCAGATAATCAGATTCTAAGACCAAGTTAGTCATTTGTCCATTCATTTTTGACTTTGAGAATGAAAGGTTGAGTTGATCACACTCCCTAATTCATTGCTGTTATAAGTTTGGGCAAGACCCCCTCTTCTGTGTACTTGTTGATTGGGTGATTGATTGATTAACTTTTATAACAATTTCTATCTTCCCTTCTGCTAAAAGCACACATTCTTGTGTTTGATAAATATTCTTTACCTATATATGTTTTGAGGATGTGCATTGTTTTTCTCTGCATATGTATTTAATAAAAGTAAATGACATTATAGTTTATATTTTGTTTCTTTTCTTTTTCCACTTAGCACATGGTTTTTAAGCTCTATCCACATTGTTCTATAAATACCTAGTGGATTATATCCTCACAGCTACCTGGGGTGCGGTCTTCACATCTCACCTTCCCACCTGCCCCACGGTGCGCTCTCAGTTTGCATCTCTCTACCAGGAACAGCTGTGATGTGTATTGTTGCATGTAACCTCCTGTGGACTTTGTGAGAATTTCTCTGGACTATATACCCAGGTTTAGAATTGTTTAAGTCTGTATGTGCTTAATTTGATGAAGTGCTCCCAGACTGCTATTCTCTAGAATGCATGTCCTCATTTTTATTCCCACCAGCAATGTGTTAGGGCTCTTATGTCCCTGAGTATCTCTCTACTTGGAGATAGGAGCTTTGAAACCTCAGGCTTTACCATCTTTTTTTTTTTTTTTTTTTTTTTTTTTTGCGGTCTGTGGGCCTCTCACTGTTGTGGCCTCTCCCATTGCAGAGCACAGGCTCCGGACGCGCAGGCTCAGCGGCCATGGCTCACGGGCCCAGCCGCTCTGCGGTATGTGGGATCTTCCCGGACCGGGGCACGAACCCGTGTCCCCTGCATCGGCAGGCGGACTCTCAACCACTGAGCCACCAGGGAAGCCTCATGGCTTTACCATCTTTGAAGGCAACTTATAAGACAGGAAATTTGTTTGAATATGGTGTCCTATTCACCTTAAGCTTTCCAGTTCTCAGAGACTTCTAGACCCTCTAACTCAGTGCAGTTGTCACTTAGGTGTTATTGTTTTCATATCATCGATGAAAACCTTATCTCTGAAGGATTATTTGACTGAGGTCAAATAAGGTAGTGATGGATAAACCTAGCATAAGGCCTTTTGGCTTTCCTACTATGCTATTTCTACCCAAACAACCTGCATCCGAACATCATAGTCCAATCTGTTCAGCTTCTCAGCAAAGATCAGAGTGGTGAGACCATGAAAACAGGATGGACAAGTTGGTTGCAGGGAGAACATGGAGAACAGAGTGCTTTTCAGGTTGGTTGGTACTAGCATCAGTGTCCTGAGCAGCTTAGGAGCACAACTGATTCTTGTGAGGAGGAAAGAGGTGGGAGTAGGTAGTGTGGAATAGACAGATGCTGAGGGTCTATCTTTATCTGGGTTCTGTGGCAAGCAGATTTGAAGACAAGTATTTAGCGTGATGAGTTTACCTGGGAGGTGACCATAGGCATCCCTGGTAATGGAGTGAGGCAGTGAGTCAGGGGAGGGAAGGAACCAGTAAAGAATCCATCAGAAGGTCAGTTACTACAGTGGATGACTGGAGCTCATGCCCCTGGAGCTCAACCTCTTGTGGGGGGAGGTTCTAGGACACAAGGCTGAATATGTCTCACAGTTGATTCAACTCAGAGGAAAGGAAACTGGGGTTGTCATTCTAAAGCTGGACTATCAACCTTTGCTCAGCCCTGATTTCTTTCTTTGTAAAGTTTTTTTTTTTTTGACTTTTCATGATACATTTCTAATAGGACTCATTATTTCCTTATGAAATTTTAATTTGGAAAAAATGGGAAGTCTCTTGAATATTGTTCTTTATAGTCTCTGAAGAACATAAAGGAAGGAATAGTTAATGGAAAGCTTAAGGAATAAGGGGAATTCTCAAGATTTTTTTTATTAAACAAGCAGACAATTCTGCAATTAGCACTAGGAACTTTAACTCGACTGCCCTGGATTTTCACATTTGAAATAATCTTTCTCTATTAGAAATTAAATAAACTGTGTGAGAAGGTCATTTGGTTTGTAAGAAGGAAAGATTGTTTTGCTTAAAGCAAGTCTAGAGGCCTTAGAATAATTAAATAGTAATTAGGAAATATTACTGAATTTGTTTAAATATATATCTATCTATATCTATATCTATATCTATATCTATATTACATTTTGGGGACTTTCCACATATTCCTGTGGTATGTCATAAAATTATAATTCCCTCATACTTTAGAACATATTATTCTCAACATATTTGACTAGAAATCCTTTTTCTTTATTTTAT
Source organism: Neophocaena asiaeorientalis asiaeorientalis (assembly GCF_003031525.2). NCBI lineage: Eukaryota > Metazoa > Chordata > Mammalia > Artiodactyla > Phocoenidae > Neophocaena > Neophocaena asiaeorientalis. The sequence continues at coordinate 272,285 of NW_020175393.1, read as the reverse complement.
ACTTTAATGAACACACTTTATTTTTGTAAAGGTTTTCTAATGGATTTATTTGGAATTGTTCAATATCACTTAGACACCTGAGTCTAGACTTCCTTAACTGAAAACTCTGGGAATAAATATTAAAAAAATGAAACTATACAACAGGTAAAGGAAGCTTAGTAAATAATGTAAATAAAAGACAAAATTTTTCCAGGGGCCTACAGATGGTGAATCAGATACTGAACAGACTCTCTAAAATGAAAACAGTGAAAGATTCAACCCAATGGAAAAAAGAAATCCCTGTGCAATATTTAGCTGAAAGCATGCTTCATGGCAGTACCAATAGAGAGGCAAAATTTTGGATAATAATGGGGATGGGACTGAAAAACATTCCTCTGTCAAGTTCTCCCTCATCGCCAGGCCCCCTTCAGATTAGTAACCTAAATTTGAAACTCATCCTAGGCTCTGACCTGACGCTTGCCTGGGGGGCTGACCCCTTAACTCTAGGGACCTCTATGCTAGAAAATTTGCCATATTCAGGTCTCTGGTGCAGCTGTGATCTCAAGCCCCAGGGCTAACCTACACAGCAAAGGGAATGGGGGAGACTTGACCTTAGACTTGAACCATTTGGGAGTCTCACTTTGTGGTTATGAATTGAATGATAAACTATGGTGAAGGGGATCTGTGCTTTTCACTCTGTCTCAGAGTATGCGGAGAAACAGTGAAAAGTGCTTTGTGACGAAGTGAGAGAGTGGCATGGACATACATACACTACCAAATGTAAAATAGAGAGCTAGTGGGAAGCAGCCACATAGCACAGGGAGATCAGCTCTGTGCTTTGTGTCCACCTAGAGGGGTGGGATAGGGAGGGTGGGAGGGAGATACAAGAAGGAGGAGATATGGGGATATATGTATATGTATAGCTGATTCACTTTGTTATACAGCAGAAACTAACACACCATTGTAAAGCAATTATACGCCAATAAAGATGTTAAAAATAATGCACTTGACTATCTGGAAAAATGCCCAAAAAACTTTTTTGTTTCTATTGACTGGCTATGTGAGAGGTGTGCTTCCTTTAGAAGATCTAAATGGAGCAGAATATACAAAGCTGAGGTTGCCTGTCAGTTGTGAAACCCAAAGTCACGTTTGTTTTATAAGATACATTTTTAGGCTTATTACCAGTATTTCATGTCAGGCCCTCTCCTGAGTAGTAAGTGATTTATCTCTACAATTAATAGGAAATATAAATGGAAACCTGCAGCTGACTGAATAGTCCTTTCACTTGCATCCTACTTCCATATACGCCTGGAGACAGAATTTAACTAAGAAAATATGCTTTGTACATCTGATAAGGTTGTGCTTTGTTGAATTGCCCTGGGGAGTGAGTTTCAAATATTTCCTGCGAAGAGTGTCCTTGGCTGTCAGGGCGAGTCCATACACAACCTCAGTGAAGGTTGTCCTTGCAGACACTTCCCAGTCAGCTCTCAGGGCAGGAAAGCTGTTCAAGCTGACATCTCATGGCCTGGGCATTGGCCTGTTAGCACTATCACCAGACTTGGGGATGGGAGTAGGGTAGACAGGGAACAAAAGCAGATGGGGTGTCAAATCAATCTTTCATTTTTAATCCAATCACAATTCTCCAGTTTCTGAGTGCTTCTCAACTTACAAACTTACATCACAACACACACACACACACACACACACACACACATGCACACTCTCACACACACACATTCTCTCCCTCACATACCTATACACACACGCTAATAGATACACTGTACTTCATCACTGGCAGCTGAGTTATAAGTATTCTTTTTTTTCCATTCTGATGGCTCTAGAATAATCTAAACTTCCTCCTGAACATTTCAATACAAACCAGTGAGTACCAATATGATGGTTTATGTAAGCTTTTATAGAGATCCAAGGTGTAAGGGGTTGAGACAACTCTTCTCAGCCAGAGTGGAAAACATCTGACATCGGTTTCCCCAACCCCCATCCAGTACTCATGAAGAATCCTTTCCTAATCATGGTCTTGAGCTACGGGGTCTAGGTTTGGGTTCAGAATCCCCCACACAGAGGTCCAGGCAGCCATAATCCAATGGCTGTAGTTCACGTTCAAGAGGAAATCTGTTATGACTCCTGCCCTGATGTATTGCAAGTTAGCTCTTGGACAACACTTTCCTCTGTGCTCTTATTCCTCCTCCCCAAGGACTGTTCCCTCTGATTGTCTAAATCAACCCAGATCCCCTGTACTCCCCTTATCCCTGGGCAACTGGGGCTGATGCTCTGGAATCTCCAGTTTAGGGGTGGCTGAGCTTTGAAGTGCTTTCTTCAAAAATGTCTGGACCCCTCTTTAGTTGCTGGAATGAGTACAGGTCAACAACACCACCCAAATGGGGCAACCTGAGTTTGGGTAGGAAACATCATAGGCTCTAGCTAGACCCTGTATCTCCCTTTCAGGGTATCTCAATCATCTACATCATACTTGGGGCAGCTAGGTCCTCTAAGATGCATAGAGATTTATGCCTAGACTGTTGTCCTATGGTTCTGCAGCCAGGCCCCAGTTTTAGGAAACTGGTCTGGTGAATGGAACATTCTGGCTGCCCTATGTGTTATTTCTTCCCCAGAATCATGCAAGATTGGACCTCTACAGGGTGCTGACAGGCTGATTTCTGCTGACTCAAATTGCTTATATAGGTACAGGCTTCACAAAACATAGTCTTCCTGAAATGTTGACACCTTTTGTGTTCTACTGCATCTTTCCTTCCTCCCAATTTCTAAAATCCACTATTTTTTTTTTCTGCAGAAAAGTTCTCCCAATATTTTGCTTCTAAAATTAAAACTTACTTGTCCTAGTTCCTAGTGCCATGGGAACCCACTGTCATTGATGGTGTAAGAAGAGACTTAATTCTGGTCCATGAAATTTAAGAGGAAATCTGCTCAGGGTCTTCTAGTAAGAATTACTTAGCTCTTAGAAAGAGACACAATGGAGTGGGGGGCGGGAGTCAGCAAGATGGCAGAGTGGTAATGCCAAAACCCAGCCTCTGTGCACCTACGCCAAATTGAATCTCGGAGACAGAGTTTTGGGCGAATTAGAAAAGAATAGCTTTATTGCAGGCGCCAAGCAGAGTCCAGGCAGCTAGTGCTTAAAAGACCCAAACTTTCTGAAGGCTTTCAGAGAAAGATTTATAAAGACAGGATGAGCCAGGATGTTTGTGAGGTGTGTGATCAGCTCCTGGACATTCTTCTGATTGGCTGGTGGTGAAGTAATTGGGAGTCAGCATCATCAGCCTTCTAGTTCCAACCGGTCTGGGGTCTATGAGCTTGTGAGCAGCGCACAGTTAACTTCTTCCACCTGGTGAGGGTTTCAGTATCTGCAAAACTACTCAAAAGACACGGCTCAGAATATTATCTATAGTCCTTGAGGAGGAACTGAAGGTCCTTGACTTTGTTTAATGGCTAAAGTGTTATTATTTTGTCTTGCTTGACTGTTTTCCTTTCTTTCTGCCTTTTCTCACTTCTCTGATTAAATATATTCTTTGACTAAAGTTTTTCTACGGACAAAACGCAGGCGGAGGGCATGGGGGTCTATTTTGGAAGGCCTCATATGGTCTCTCTCCATTACAGTAGGAGGCCCTACTTCCTCCTTCCTGCCATGGAGACACCTATTCAATAACAATACAGGGACCAGTTCTCTTTGTGAGAGATCCAGAAGCCAGTTAAGAGGCTCCCACCCTCCGGACAAGCACAAAACCGGGTGCATCAAAGCCAGTAGGAAAATTCATGGCTCTTAACAATCCCTACACTGGAGGTAGTGCCACGTTGAGAGGAAAACTCTCAACTCCTGGCTTCTCCCTGGAGATGGAAAGAGAATACTGGACTTACAGCCAACATTCTGACTTTTGTGGGGCTACTCAAAGGACTGATTTCTGTTTCAAATCTCTTGGAGAATGTATGGGAACTGGAATAATCTAGATGTCTGGGGCCTGTTGAGAATGAAAGAAGAGCTGGGTGGTGTGCTACTGTTTCACAATCCATAATCCACCCACCCTAAGTATATCACCCATATAATCATCCATCGATATACTACTATGCTCGCAATAGAATAGTTCAAATTAAATGAGTTCTTATTATACGCCAAGAATTACTGTAACTTCTTTATTTGTATTATGTCATCATTTGCTATTGTTATTTTCATTTTATAGATGAGAAAACTGAGGCACAAAGATGTTAAGTAACATGACTGAACTCACATCATTACTAGACCTCCTTGGTGTCAAATATTCTTCACCTAAGGAAAGATTTCTGGCTAACTCAGGTAGCAAAAGCAGCTTTCAAGGAGGATGGGTTTGGGGTTTATTAATTAATTGATTCATTCCATTATTTTACAATTATTTTGTTGTTGTCGAACATCTGCTCTGTGCCAAGCAGTGTGTTGAGCTGGGCTGCAGTTACCTCCGGACTCTCCGGTTGCTTGCAGACTCACAGAAAGACAGAAGTTACCACGGAGTGCTTAGCAGTGGAATGGGGTGTGGTTTCATTGAGGAATGGAGGTGAGGCTGAGACTGAAGGATGAAGTACAGTCGGCCAAGGCCAAGGAGGATGGACAGATTAGCAGAGAGGGCACTGCAGGTGTAAAGGCATTGGGGGCACAGATGACAAGGGTGCATTCTAGGAACCATGGAAAGAGTTTCTGAGTCTTCCTGGTATTTAAGCTTCAGCCCTTTCTTTGCAGAACCTATTTAAGGACGAGTGACATTAGAAAAGCAAAACCAAACCAAAGCTAAAACCAAACATTTGCACCCAAAGTGAACCTGGAATGAACTGAACTTGCAACAAATGACAATCTCTCATTCTGCCTCTCTGTCTCTTATTATAACTGAATTACATACCGAGTCAAAAAATTTGGGAGAATGAGCTGAAGGCTATGAATCAAGCTGAATTGAAACTAAACTAAGTTCTGGCTTACTCGGTGTGGAACTGGAGGGCTGAGTTAGTGCCAGTGCAAGGGCATTCATGGTTTCATGTATCATTGTATTATTAAAAGTTTCAAAGCAGCACTATTCACAATAGTCAAGACATGGAAGCAACCTAAGTGTCCATTGACAGATGAGTGGATAAAGAAGAGGTGGTACATACACACAGTGGAATACTACTCGGCCATAAAAATAATGAAATAATGCCATTTGCAGCAGCAAGGATGGACTTAGAAATTATCATACTAAGTGAAGTAAGCCAGACAAAGATCATATGATATCACTTATATGTGATACGTGTATCAAAAAAATGATACAGATGAACTTATGTACAAAACAGAAAGAGATTCACAGGCATAGAAAACAAACTTATGGTTACCAAAGGGGAAAGGTGTTTGGGGGGGAGAGAGAAATTAGGGAATTGGGATTAACGGATACACTCTACTATATATAAAATAGATAGTCAACAAGGTCCTATTGTAAAGCACAGGGAGCTACATTCAATATCTTGTAGTAACCTATAATGGAAAATAAACTGAAAAAAAAGCATACTTTGCTGTACATCTGAAACATTGTAAATCAAGTATACGTCAATTTAAAAAAAAGGTTAAACATTTTAATTAAAAATGTTTCAGAAAAGAGAGGTAAAAAGGCTCCATCAAAGGAGGGGATTGAAAGACTAGATCACCATATGGCCACGTCCCTGTGTTGGGGAGGAGATCAGCCTTGGTGAACTGAAATCTTCTGTCCAATTGTTTTTCCTAAAATAAGAACATTAGACTATTCTCAGAACCGAACAACAGTTGAACATGACTATTTCATTAAGGGTGAGGACCTCTGGAGGCTCTGAGCTGTGTTTTGATAACTGGCTTTATACTTAAAGTGGCTGGTTTGAGGACCGTGCCCTCTGACCTCAGATTCAGGGCCCTTCCACTGCCAGCATGGACTCGTCCTCTATTTGGGGACACACTGGCCCTGCCTTCGGCTCAGCCTTTTCCCTTCTTGGTGTGCTGGTAGGAGGTAGGACAATGGCTCTACCCCTGAGGCTTGGTGTGAGTGTGGCTGAGTCAGTGTTTCTGTTTGTGCCTCAGTTTCTTCATCTGTGAAGTGAGGATTCTACCCCTTCCCTCACTGAGTGATAGCTCAGAATCTTCCTGGAATTTATACTCAGAGATTCTCTGATTAATATGTACCAGATAATGTTTCACTAAGCAAAAATGATTGAATGAGGTTGTTAACCCTGGCGACTAGGCCAAGGGAACTGTGGTCAGAGCTTCAGAGTTCACTAGCAGACTATTCATTAACCAGGCTGGCTGTCCAAGTCCTGACTTATATGACATGATTTTCCTAGGCAATGGTCAGTGGAAATCCTGAACTAGTTACCAAGCATGTCTTACAGATTCCATCACTACACGGTCAGTCTTGCCTTTATACTCCCAGATCCTGAGCTTTTTCATTAGCTAAGGCTTTTCTCCTTTCCTTCTTTCCCTGATGTTTTCTCCATCTATATGATTTACTATATTATTTGTATTTTATATTTTGCTGCCCAAATTCTTCAGAGCTTGAATTTTTGTTTCCCTTCTTATTCTAAAATGCATTTCTGTGTGCATTTCTCTGAGCCTGTGCTCTAGAGCCCGTGAGCCACAACTACTGAGCCCGTGAATCACAACTACTGAAGCCTGCATGCCCAGAGCCAGTGCTCCACAACAAGAGAAGCCACCACAGTGAGAAGCCTGTGCACTGCAATGAAGAGTAGCCCCCACTTGCCGCTACTAGAGAAAGCCGGTGCACAGCAATAAAGACCCAACACAGCCAAAAATAAATAAATAAAAAATTGATAATAAAAAAAAATGATTTTAAGAAAGTTATTACCTCTTTTAGGTAATTTCACATCTGCTAAATGGAGAAACTATAGACCACTTTATACATAAAAATATTGCTCTGAGGATTAAATGAGATAATAAGTGAAAAGAGCTGATATTGTACCCTACACAATAAAGATTAGTTTTCTTGTGCCTTCCTTTGGATTACCAAGAACAAGTCCCATTAAGCGTCTTTGTCCTTTATTTTTCCTTTAGCGTCATTCATACTCAGCCAATCTCTGCATCAGATACAGGAAGGTGTACACCATGTATACGCTCATTCATGGGTGTTTGAGGTTGTGATTCTTTTATTCTTCAAAGTCTATGACATACACAAACAAGTTTGAGAATTATAGCTATGCTTTCCACCTTTCTTGTTTGAGGTGAACATCTATTAATTTACCCAACACATACTCTTTTTTTCTAGGAACTCCCAGCCTTCTACCTACACAGTTCTTGCAGGGGCATTGGTGCACATACAACTGTGATGATGCCCCCAGCTCCCAGTTCAATTGTAGAGAAACAAAATCCGAGCTCAAGAATATATCTCAATCCACATCTAGTTGGTCATAATGAGCACATGTTTCAGGCTGGACTAATACATTTCTTCCCCATAAATTTGGATTTTGACCTGAGAGAATCAATTTCACCTCCTGTGTAGGTGGCTGGATGTTGAATTGTCTCAGAAGCTTTCAGGGTCCTTTTCCACACTGGATACAGATAAACACAGAAATGTGATTTGAAATGAGAGTCAAAAGAAGGAAAGGCATGGAGGGAAATATGATGAGAGGGACTCATCTGAATTCCCTCTGGCTTTGCAGCCACTGGTCCCACTGACTCTTAAGGGGCACCTGCCTCCCTGCTTACATTAGCTCTCCATGTGCCCTTCCAATGATATTCTTATTTTTACCTTCATTAGTTCAAGTTGCATTCTGTTACATGTAGCCAAAAGAAGGTTAACCTGACTGATAGTGATATTAAAACTCACAGCTGCAGTTTCTTGGGTGGCCGCAGCAGCACTTAGAGACAAAAGATCTCTTTTCAAAGATTTCCTTGTACATATGTTTCCTGTAGCAGCCTTTACTCCTAATAAGTATGTCCATGTTCTAATTACATTCAGATATAGGTTTTCCAGGTTACTTTTAGCTTAGCTTAGACTTATTAAGGAGGGTGGTTTGTTAGAATAAATTGGAACATTTTGGGGGAACTTTCATTAAAACACACCCTAAGAAGAGATAGCCTGGGTTTAAAGTTTAAAGTTCAAGCACCATACTCTTAGAGTCCATTTAAATCACCTCACTGCATAACAACCCTTTCATCACATTAGAAAACTAGTATGTAGAGTAGAAAGTGTGTTTCATAGAAATAACAGAAAAATTCCTCAGATATGCAGAAAGTAGCCAGTGTTGTACTGTAGTATTTAAAATCATGGATTATAGACTAAAATGTCTTAATCTGAATTATGATTTTGACACTTAGCAACTGTGTGACTTTGAACAAGTTATTTAAACTCACCTGTAAAATAGTAACATTTCCAGTAGTAATGTTCTAAGATGCTGTGAAGTAGTACATATAAAATTATTAATACGTGGTCTGGTTTAGAGTAATAGTTCAAAAAATGTTATCTATTATTTTGATTGTTACAGCTATGTAGCCTTAGCCAGGTTTAGAAATTCATGTGTGCCTCAACCCCTAATTGGAATCAATATCTTGAAGTTATTCACGATTCTAAAGTCTAACTCCTTTACTTAAATATTTCTGTGTGCTGGTTAACATTATTTTTATTGTATGCAGAAAAAATTTATACCAGTCAAAGACAAGTGATATAAAAACTAATTTTCTGTCTTTGGAGATTAGAGTCTGGGCAGTAGTTAAAGAAGATTAAAAAATAAATTATTAATAAACAAAAATAAATACATTGAATGTATATCACAAGTGCAAATATTTACTATATGTACAAGGATCTAGCCTGTTTTTCTTATTAATCCAAATGTGTGGATTACTGGTGAAAATGGAGGAGACCAGTATCTCAGAGTATACATTTTAACTGAAGTTAAAAGAGAAGAGGCAATATTTGCAGCAATATGGATGGACCTGGAGATTATTATACTAAAGGAAGGTAAGTCAGACAAAGACAAATATTGCTTATATGCAGAATCTAAAAAAAATTATACAAATTAACTTATTTACTAAACAAAAAGAGTCTCATAGACTTAGAGAATGAACTTATGGCTATAGGGGGGAAAAATGGGGGGAAGGGATAGACTGGGAGTTTGGGGTTGACATATACACACTGCTACATTTAAAATAGATAACCAACAAGGACCTAATGTATAGCACAGGGAATGGGAAAAGAATTTGAAAAAGCATAGATACAAGTGTATGTATAGCTGAATCACTTTGCTGTACACCTTAAACTAACACAACATTGTTAATCAACTATACTCCAATACAAAATAAAATTATAAGCAGTTCCTAACTTTGAAGAAAAAAATAAATAAAAGAGAAGAAGCAAGAGCTTAAAGAGATAGAAGATGGAGCTCTTCAGAACAGGAGAAATATTGTCATAGACCTGAAGTCAGAGGTGGAGATATTCTGAATGTATTTCAACACATAATGTTTGCACACTTGCCATGTACTATGCACTTTTTTAGTCACTGAATTTTCAAGGACAAATAAAAATACTTACTGCTGTCAGGACACTTATACTCTGGAGCAGCAGACACATGAATAGATGTGACGTGGGACATTTTTTTTTGCAAATATGAAACCCACACATTTTCATATCCTTCCTGAACGTGTTTCCTTGCAGTTCTTCTGCAGCTCAAGCTGAGCCTCCAGGCTTCTTGTTTCAAGGAAGAAGGGAAGAAATTGCTTAAAAAAGAGGTCACTGATTGGTCTTAAATTTTAAAGCTGGCTTTCTTGACCTTTGTAGGTAGTCAGTAGCTCTGCAACAGAGAGAGAAAATGATTTTCTAAATGACTTTATTTTCATTTGTTACCAAACCAAACTTGGGTCCATTCACCCATGCATAGTAAAGCCAATCTACTGACACTGGGTCAATATGAAGGAAAGTGCAGTGTTTACTGCAGGTGCCAAGCAAGGAGTCCAGGGCAGCTAAGTGCTCAAAACATATGGACTCCCTGATGGGTTTCAGCAAGAATTTTTAAAGGCCTGGTGAGGGAAGGGCATCCCATGGTAAGTGGTCAGCTAGTGCACAGTTCTCTGATTGGTTCATGGTGAGGTAACAAGGGTTAGCATTATCAATCCTCAGGCTCCAGTAGGTCTAGTGGCTAAGTGCTCATGATCATCAAGTAGTTAATTGTTGGGGTTTTGGCATCTGTAAAACAACTCAGGAAATGTGCATCAGATACTATTATCTGGGTACCTCAGAGAGGAGCTAAAGCAGAGGATATGGGGGAGGGGTCTGCCCCGGAAGACTCCCTAGGTCCTGCTCTATGCCCTTAGCATATCCAAAGATAAGTGGAAGACTTCACTGAAGAAGTAGAGAAAATCTCAGGGTATTGGGGGAAGATGGAGAAAGCCAGCTGCTACCCCTGAGGTTAGTGAGAGAAGAGAAAGGAAAGATGTAACATGGGAGAGGCTGAAGATGTCTGGATGAATCCTAGCCTTCAGCTTGCTGCCACATCCACATGCCCTATAAGTGATGGGGTGGAGGTGCAATAGGAGGAATCCAGGGAGATCTCTGTCTCCCCAAGGCCTCCATGCAAAGTTCTGAGGATTCAGAGGTTCCCAGGTCAGAAGAAGGTGTTAAGGGCCCAGGGTGCTAGCAAGGGCTATGTTCAGAATTAAAAAAAAAAACCAATGTATTTGAGCTTCAAGCCCAGAGCCAATAGCTGGGATCACAGATTTTATGGTAAGTCCATCCTGTGACTCCAAATGGTTTTCACTGTATATCTGAGAGTACACAGGACCCCACTTCACAGGGGACTACAATGCAATTTGATAAGATTGCATTGCTCAGAGTCTGGGTAAGTTCATTTTTTAAAAACATAATTTTATTGGAGTATAGTTGATTTGCAATGTTGTGTTAGTTTCAGATGTACAGCATAGTGGTTCAGTTATACCTATGCATATATTCATTCTTTTTCAGATTGTTTTCCTGCATACGTTATTACAGAATATTGAGTAAAGTTCCCTGTGCTATACAGTAGGTAGGGTTTTGAGGGCAGAAGGAAATATATATATCCCCTAACTCAGTATGGACTTGATGAGAGGGCTTCTTTAGATTGTGATGTTCTTTGTTGACTTGATGTGATCTTCACGTCCTTAAGGATGAGTAGATCAGGCAAAATCAAGGAAGTGGGATTGGTGTTCCAGGCCTCAGACATCACATGAGCAAAGGTCTAGAAGGACTTTTCTAGTTGCTGTGAGTATTTCAAGTGGCTGCAGCACAGAGTTTGAGGCACATTTTAGGTTCCCCCAGAAATGGAGTCGAGGACAGAAACATCAGTGTAGGAAGTTATTGGAAAGTGTGTTCAGTTGACAGCACATGTCATGGAGGGAGGGAGGCAGGACTGGGCAGTGGGAGAAGTTGGGATGTGATGGAGTTACAACAGGGATCTCAGGCTCCCACATAGTGTGTTCTAGAACCAGGATGGCTCTTTAAATGTATCACAGATTGAAGCAAGTAGAGGGCCTTTGTATCTTCCACTGACCTTGGATAATGTTGCCCGGGGAGTGGGGTGGCAGTGAAGGAGTAACTAGGGTAAGGCAGCTTCCTTTGGTAGAAGGCAATTCTGGAAAAGGGTTTCAGCCACGAGCCGTTAGCTGGCCACCTTCTAGTGACTCGAGAGAAGGGCCTGGGACTTGAAGGGGCTCTGAGCAGCACAGCACCGCACCCACTACAAGGCGTGAATTTATAAAAGGTGCAGTTAGAGAGGTAAGCACATACCAAGTAATACAGGGTCTTATAAATCATATTTGCAGGTTTGGGCATTTTGTTTTAAAGCAATGGGGAGCTACTGAAGGATTTTAATCTGGAGGTTAAGTCAACATGATCATGTTGGTATTTTTAAAGGATCACCATGGTTGCTGTGTAGATAATTGAATGGAGAGAATACTGTGGGCAGGGAGCCCTGTGAGAAAGTGACAGTGGTCATCAAAGACAGAGGTGATATGAGTTTGAATTTACTAAGTGGGGGAATAAAGAAAAGTGGACTGACTAAGGAGATATACAGAAAGCAAAATTAATGGTATCCACTCATGCATGGATGGAGTGTGGGGGTGATGGAGAGAAAGGGATGAAGTCATAGGTCCTGGCCTGGGAATCTGAAATTGGACATTTAGTTAAAGATGATGCTGTGTGATTTTTATTTCCTGTTCCTTCTTTCTGCCACGTGGACAACTAGACTTGGCAACACCCTTGCAGTGAGGAGAGACCGTGTAACCATTGCCAGCTAATGAGACGTGAGTGGAAGTGATGACTGCTACTTCTGGGATGAAGCCATAGAAAGTTTGGTGCCATCCTCTCCTCTCTTTCTTCCTCTTTGGCAAGAAACAGGGAGGCCATATGTGGAGATGGTAGAGCCACAGAATCAAAGCAGCTGAGAACCCTGAGTCACGCCATGGAGGGCAGCTGCTCTGGATTGTTGCCCAGTCAAGAGAGGACTTTGTGTGAGCTGGAAATAAACTTCATATGTTATGCTTTGAGATTTGGGGGCTGTTTGTTCATACAGAATAAGGCTAGCCTATTCTGACAAATATTGGAACATAGAAAGAGTGTGTGTGTGTGTGTGTGTGTGTGTGTGTATGTGTGTGTGTGTTGGGGGTGGGAATGGAGGCAAAAATAGAGGGGAATGGAAAAGGCAGAAGGTAAATTTAGTTTTACAAATGTTGAGTTTAAGATCACTGAGAGATGTTTAAGTGGACATATCCAGTATACAGTTAAAATGTGGATGAGGAACTTGAAGCAAAATCTAGATGGAGATATAGATTTCAAAAGACATTATAGCCAATAAATGAAGCTATGTGAGGAATGAGATTCCTAAATAATCTGATCTAAAATCATCTGAGCATATCATTTTCCTGGAAATGGTCTCTGTTTGTTGGTAGGTCCTTTAGAGAAAGCAATAGAATTCCAGAAAACTTTACCTTTTACTTTTAAAATTGCATAAGTCAATCTCAATATTGTCATACAGTATAAAGCAATTTTCTCTTTTTCCCTTCTTCATGATACTATAGGCATCTGGGTGCCTGGATGTAAGTGTAAGAACCAACTTCCACCTCACAGAAGGGCAGGCAAGCCAAAAAATTACTATTAAAAGTCTGCAACTAGTTTTTATCTAAGTGATGTCTCAAACTAAGAGTTGTTTCGAAAAATTATCTAAAAGGAACCTTTTAACATAAGTACCAAAATATTATTGTGGACAGCTATAAAATAAGCTGAATGTCATTATTTTAGACACAGAAGCTAGGAAAGTCATTTGGTGGTTTAAGTTTTACACGACTGAACTAGACTTTATAATGCTGAAGATTTTGTTGCTTTGGGGGTATAAAAATATAAGACAGAATCTGATACGAATTCATTAGATGGGATACCGAGCAGGACCCTGTTCGGCTCCTGGGCACAAAAGCCATTTTGTGTCCCCTGTTTCTTGATTACAGGAAATAGGCTTCATTCAGCCTCCATGACCTTCCCTGAGTTCCAATGGGCAGGTTCAAGCATTTATTAATCAGGGAAGGGAGAGGATGTGGAGGCAAGGGAGGAGCAGTCAAGAAACAATAGTGCAGCCTTGGGGCAGGGTCCAGGTTCCCCCTCAAGGGATACACATAACCGTATCTTTGGGCTGTTATGCAGATACTGAAACCCCCACCAGGTGGGAGAAGTTAACTGTATGCTGCCCACAAGCACGTAGACCCCAGACTGGTTGGAACCAGAAGGTTGATGATTCTGACTCCCACTTACCTCACCATCAACCAATCAGAAAAATGTCCAGGAGTGGATCATGCCATCTTTGAACCATTACTATAAGACTCCTCACTATCCCCTCCAGGTTGGGACGCACAGTTTTGAGGACATTAGTCCGCTGTGGCCCTCTTTGCCTGGCAAAGCAATAAAGTTATTCTTTTCTACTTCACCCGAAACTCTGTCTCCAAGATTTAATTCAGTATTGGAATACAGAGGCTGATACAGCTTCAGATGGTCATTAGATGCCTAGACTGACTCTGAGTCCAGCAGCAAAAATGTTTGGGCGTGAGATTTGCACCATGTTGGAGGAGGGGCAGAAACATGGAAGAAGGTTCAGCTTGGCTCATGGTCTTTACTGTTGATGTCCTTCACACAGAACAGCCTGCATGGGAGAAAAATATGCTGAACTGGTCTATTTATTGTCATTTCACTTAGAAACTGATTCACAGAAGTATTAAGTGACGTCTAAAAAAAATACACCAAAATTTGAGGGCTAAAGTCGAAACCCAAGTTTGGTCCTCTTTAATTCCAAACACAACACTTTCTTTTCTTGAACACACTGCTTTGAATAAGATCATTTCAAGTGTGTTATTTATATCCCTCTGTATTGTGGAAGAGATGTGTTCTTGTTTCTTTCTTTCTTTTTTTTTCCTTTTTTTTTTTTTGTTCTTGGAGCTTTGAAATATTTTAGAGGTAGTCCTTCATCTCCAATCTCCCTTTTGTTTGTGATAATGGAAACACTTCCCTTTCTCTCTCCTGGTTTTCACTAGAGCAACTGCTCAAAATGACTCAGGTTTTCCAATCAGCTGTGGTTCCTGCCTCACGCTGGGGAGGGAAGGACCCACAACATACGATGCCTGTAAAACACACAAAAAGTGCCTATTTATGAGGAGAAACAGGGAGCCCTATCCTTGTCTGGAACCGTCATCCCTCAACTCACATACAACCATCTCATACAGTGTTTTATCTCACTTGCCTCATTCTGGTCTGATTGAACATCATCATTTTCTAATGGGTTGTTACCACTGTCTCTGTGAGTAATTGGGAAGTGAATGCCCTCAGGACCCCCACTTATCAAACTCTCTTCTATTCTAAAAAACAAAGAAATAGATTGCCGAATATTAATAACCCACAAGAGTTTAGAATTTAAGGTTAGACAATTTAAGGTCTGCTTAATGCATATTTTTATCCAAAGGTGAATGATAGGAAAGGCAGGGGTGGAGCAAGGGCATAATCTAGAGAAGAAACTAATATATATTGAGTGACTATTATATATCTGGTACAGAAGCTTTTCTTTTTTTTAAGTTGAAGTATAGTTGATTTACAATGTTGTGTTAATTTCTGCTGTACAGCAAAGTGATTCAGTTATACATATATATACATTCTTTTTTTATATTCTTTTCCATTATAGTTATCACAGGATATTGAATATAGTTCCCAGTGCTATACAGTAGGAACTTGTTGTTTATTCATTCTATATCTAAAAGCTTACATCTGCTAACCCCAGCCTCCCACTCCATCCCTCCCCCAACCCCCTTGGCAATGACAAATCTGTTCTCTATGTCTGAGTCTATTTCTGTTTCATAGTTAGGTTCATTTGTGTCATATTTTAGATTCCACATATAAGTGATATATATAGTATTCTTCTTTCTCTTTCTGACTTACTTTAGTTAGTATGATCATCTCTAGTTATATCCATGTTGCTGAAAATGGCATTATTTCACAGAAGCGTTTCCACTTATAAATTTTCAATTCATGGACTCTCACTCTGTGAAAGAAATTACGCTGCAATTAAAAGCACCCATCACCAATAGATGAGGTTAGTAGTAATGTTAGGTCATTTTTGGTCATTGTGTTTCTTGAGTCATAGACAGGAAATCTGCCACTCATGTGTTAGTTTTGAGATAATTCATCATCATGATAAACCCCATTCTGGTAGATAAGTACAAAATAAGTGCCAAAATGAAAAAGACATGATGGGATGGAAAGTAGAAATAATTTTATTTTATTTTTTGCCGTACACAGGCCTCTCACTGTTGTGGCCTCTCCCATTGCAGAGCACAGGCTCTGGACGCGCAGGCTCAGTGGCCATGGCTCACGGGCCCAGCCGCTCTGCGGCATGTGGGATCTTCCCAGACTGGGGCACCTGTGTCTCCTGCATCGGCAGGCAGACTCTCAACCACTGCACCGCCAGGGAAGCCGAGAGATAATTTTTATAAATTAAAAGTGATAAAGAAATGGATGAGTATTGCACAAGTATATGGAATGACTCATTTTTCAATGAATCCAGAGGACATATCACAAATCATGAAATACTTGAAGGAAGGCCCTGGGTCTGTAACATTGAAATTAATAGACAAGAGATGAAAAAAAGTGATTGAAAAAATGAAACAGCTTTTGAGTGTGTGGTTCCAGCAGCTGTTTTTGAGTTTTACCATATTTCATACTGTACCAATGAGATCATCATTTCTTGGGATAAGACCTGGAGACTGGTTTACTTTTATTTTTCATAATTTTTACTTCCTTGGTGATTCTATTCTACAGCCGGTGTGCAAACCACTGGGTTAGGAGTTCAGAGGGAGGCAATGGGTTTGTAATTGAAAGGGCTTTTAAACATTAGGTGTACTGGAATTGTACATTTAGGATGATTGCCTCAAGCTAGTTAGTGGAGATTCCACAGGCTCAAAGCTTTTTCACATTTTGCAAATTAAAAGTAGTGATGAGGCAGTAAATGCTATTGCCATATTCTAGGAAAGCCCCTATCACTTGTGCAGAGATCATTGAGAAAGTGGCTGGCCTTATTCACACATTTTCATATAGATGAAACAGTTAGGTTTTGAAAAAGATTTCTAAATAAATACAAATCAACAAAGAAGATAAGATTAGGTTTAATTTTAAGTCATTTTAGGAGAATGAATTAAGACCACAAGCTGAAACAGTGGAGTCCCTTTGGGTTTTAAATACACTGGCTTAAGATCAGCATTTTGTGAACTAATCCTTTGCAAGGAAAGGAGCTTCTGCATGTTTCCAGTACTTTCTCATAGATTATTTTATTTAATCCTCAAAACAACTTTATAAGATTGGTATTATGCTTCCTATTTTGATACGTGAGTTAACCAAGCCCATAAGAAGATAAAATAACTTGGCTCATGTCACATGGCTGGTAAGGAATTTCAATCTACTTTTGACTTGAATCCAAAGCTAAGAATCATTCTGATATATCATGATGTCTCTCATAAAACAAATATCTGAGGAATATTTGGAATTTTCATATAGTTTATGAAAAAAATTATAAAAAAACCTTTCAGTATAGCCCATGAGATTCTAAAATAAAATTCCTTGCAAACACATTTACAAACACATTTAGACTATTCAAATAGCTTCCTTCCAGAGTCCTGCCTTAGTCCTGGCTGACCATGGACACTGCCATTCATGTTCATGGCTCTTACTATATGTTGATGACTTGCAAATCTACACTCTAGCAAAGATGGAAGTCAGTTTCTCATTAGACATCCTCATCTGGAGAAGCCGCCAGAAAATCAAAATAGATTCCAAACTGAGCTAACTTTTACCCCAAACTTCTTCTTCTGTAGCTACTGCTACTATCTAGTCATAAGTGCAAGAACCCTGGAACTCACCCTGGGTGACCCCTATTCCTTTATCTCCACATTCAGTGAAACATTTTACAAGTATTACCTGCATCATATCTCTCTTATTTTACTCTATTTCAGAACCACTTTTCAAGGCCAAGTTCTCATCATCCTTGCTGAGACTCCTGCAATAGTTTCCCAGTCTCCAGTCTCACCCTTATCTGATCCATCCTCTGTTTTGCTAGCATGATGATCTATCAAAAAATGCCATCCTGACCATATCCTTGTCTTGTTATGAATTTGGAATAACTTCCTGTCCCAAGGATTCATTAGTTAAAAATGACAGATACTGACTATGGTTAATTGAAGGTCTCCCCAAAAGAATTTTTTGAAGGATAGTGGTATTCACAGAAATTAAAGAAAAGATGACTGACCGAGGATCTTGGTCAGTACCTCCTGGCCAGTGGGGGTGTCAGTATCTGAATACCTCAAACCAGTCACTCCACTCAAGATTCAGTTCTCAGGAGAGAGTGACGGGCTCAGTTTATGTCACATGAGATCTCCAGAAGTGGTGAGATGAAGACCTATGATGGTCACCTTCACCAAGACTCCATGGCTTGGAGGAAGAGTAGATCCCTAAAGGAAAATGTATGTTGTTACTTAAAACAGTTTGGGGGTGAGGGAAAACAACTGACTAATATTCCTTCTTATTTTTAAAGTGAAATCTGTACTTGGTGTGTCCTTGTCATTCAAGATCCAAAAGTATCTGGCCTCTACTAATTTTTCAAATGTGTCCTGTGTTATGTTTTGTTTCTCAGTCTAGAATTATATCTACTTTACATGACAAATATCCTACTTACTTACTTTAAGCCTCAAATGAAATGTCATTTCCTTAGTATCATCCCTCCTAATTCCACCAGGAAGGGTTGGCCACTGCATCCTTTGTGCTCTTATTAAACCCTCTGACGGTCTCTGTAATAAAAATTATCAAGCCTCCTTGCAAAGATGTTTTTACAAGCTGGCTTTCCTGGCTATACTGGGTTGCCCTGTAAGGATTAGGATTAGGTTTTATTAATCTGTGCATCCCCCAAATATAGTAGTGCCTGGAGTACATTTGAAGTTTTATATATATATATATTTTTTTTTTGAATAAAATAATGAGTGACTAAAACTGCCTTTTCTCAAAGTGTTGTTCTGCTAAAAGCATGCTAAGAGAATTAGATGGCAGGACTATTTCTTATTTTCAACTGCCTCATGTGAAATAAGGCATTAATTTAAAAAAAATTTTATTAGCTCTAGAGGATAACTGTTTGCATCCTCTATTGTTTCCTGTTTAAATATATTGAAATTAGAATTTTGATGTGAAAGAAAATTTTGTTCTCACTCATATGCACACCTTTTCCTCTAATAACTTTTTTTCTGTTAGCTTTTTCTCTGTTGTAGTCTTTTATGATCTCCTTTGCCTTCCTGAATTTTCTTTCATTTTCTTTGATTTTCTTTTCTTTCTTTTTGGGTCTTATCATTATGAGATTTCATAGGCTCCTCCCCTATTTACATCAAGGCAAAGAACAGGCAGCATACGGGCTTCCCTGATGGCGCAGTGGTTAAGAGTCCGCCTGCCGATGCAGGGAACACGGGTTCGTGTCCCGGTCCGGGAAAATCCCACATGCCACAGAGTGGCTGGGCCCGTGAGCCATGGCCGCTGAGCCATGGCCGCTGAGCCTGCACGTCCGGAGCCTGTGCTCCACAACGGGAGAGGCCACAACAGTGAGAGGCCCGCGTACCTCAAAAAAAACCAAAACCAAAACAAAACAAAAAAAATAATGGGCAGCATAATCTCTGTAGGAGGTCTTTGTACCAGAGTGGAGACCAGGTGGGAGGTAAAATGTGGCCTTGGTCAGGGTCTCTTTTCCTTCCAGGCCCAAACTGGATGCATTCTCTTGGCCCATTAGAGGTTTGCTTTGGTGCCTATTGGTCTAAATCAAATATTCCCACTAGACTCTCTTAATCTGCAAATGCATGCTACATAAATAGCTGTACATGCAATTCTATGTTGGAAAAAAAAAATTTAATGGAAAAAGATGTTGACATTGCTATTTCAAAAAAAGTAAAAGACAAGGGGAAAGTAAACCCAAAGTATCTGTTTAATTACTGTGAGAGGTGAGAAGATTTTGAGACAAATTGCTACATGCCTAGACCTGGGCCCAGCATCCTGAACTATTACTTGTTAGGGAGCTATTGTAAGATTCTCTTTTCCATTTCATGGATCTACTAATTTTTTGTTTTCAATTTTCTCAGTAATGTATAATTAGAGACCAAGTCTGCATTAACTGGTAAACTTCCACAGAGGATTAGGGTTTCACTTGAGTGTTTTTACAATGTAGAACCAGTCAGTGAAAAACCCCACGATCCTTTGCTAGATCTCTACCCCCTCTCATGTTCTCCCCACCTCAGGACTCACTGGGTTGGAAAGAATCTGGATAGATTATCCATGTCATGGGCTAAGGGCAGGGTTTAGTCAAGATGACCAGGTGAATACTTAAACAGAAAGGCTGGATGGGGCAGGAATGTGTGCCCTGATCTTGGGGTCAACAGCTTCATCATTGGCTGTGTACTTGCATAGTCACTTGAGTCTTAGTTCTTCATTTGTAAAAATGAAAACAGGGATAATAATTATAAATTCTACCACCATGGACTACTGCAAGATCCAAAGAGATTATGTGCACTCTCTAACACACAATGTGTATTGTGTATTAAATGGACATATATATGTACATATACAGACATATATTGTAATTACAATGTGTAAAATCTTCCAGTCCCTCTTAGCAACCTAATCCAAAGACAACTACACTTTGTAGGCAAAAGTTTTCTTTATGTCTCATTGAAACTCTTTACTCTAAAATTTGAGTTCTCTCTCTTTCTCTCCCTCTCTCCCCATTTTTGCCTATTTAAATATATCTAAAAACTTCCAACTATGGTACTACCCTCTTAACCACAGGGCATACATTCTAAAAGCCCCAGTGAATGCCTGAAACCTTGGATAGTACCAAACTGTATGTATAATACTATGTTTTTTCCTATACATACATACCTATGGTAAAGTTCAATTTATAAATTAGGCACAGTAAGAGAATATCTGAATTGCCAGTATCACTACTCTTGTGCTTTGGGGCCATTATAAGTAAGATAAGGGTTCCTGGAACACAAGGATTGGGATATCCCAACAGTCGATCTGATAACTGAGATGGCCACTAAGGGATGAATAGGTGGGTAGCGCATACAACCTGGCCAGGCCAGAAAGAGTGATGATTCATATACTGGGTGGGATGGAGCTAGTCGGTGTGAGATTTCATTATGCTGCTCAGAACAGTGCACAATTTAAAGCTTATGATTGTTTATTTCTGGAATTTTCCATTTAATTTTTTCAGACCATGATCGACTGTGGGGAACTGAAACCACGGAAAGGGAAACTGTGGATAAGAGGGGACAATTGGATAAATGTGACTAAAATCTCCAGTGTCCAGTACTTTTTCGTAGCATCTAGCTAAGATCTAGTGTTAAGACAACTTATTTGATTGCCTTCATTCTTTCCTAGGAAACATCCAAAGGTGCTGATTTCCTCCATTGTTCCTGTGTAATGAAGGTAGTAAAAATCACAAAAAGAAGAAATGCAGCACTTTCTTCTCATCGGAAATGAAGCTCATCCAAGGAGAATGGTCATGTTGAAAGAGGGTGTGGCATGGTGGACTCTAACCTTTCTAGTTATGCATATGTTACACCTCCAGTTTTTGAAAATCCACCCACTGTATTACAGTTATTGATTATTATGTTGAAGAATCATTTATTGGAGATTCATCTGATCAACCTTCATGTAAATCCAAATTGCAAGTAAATACGAGCATTTTATTTTTTTCTGATTTCTTGTTAGTTGTTTTAAAATGTTTGTGATGTGTCAATCAGCGTTAATTGCCAGTGTCATTATGGACAATTTTGGCCAGATAATTCTCTGTTGTGTGTTCTGTCCTGTGCATTCTAGGAAGCTCTGCAGCTTCCCTAACCTCCATCCACCAGATGCTTGTGGTCCAGACAATCAAAGCAGTCTCCAGACATTGCTAAACTTCTCTTGGGAGGCAAAGTCATCCCCTATTAAAAACTACTAGTCTAAAGGAATATATTAGTAGTAGAACTTGTGTCAAATATGTCACTTTCAATGTGAAGTTTCTTTGCAGGGATATTTGAAAGCTTTCATAAATTTTGAGACAGTGAAATGATTGAAGTGAGATAGTATAATCAGTAGATACACTTAAACTGTAATATTTAACCATGTGCTGTAAAAAATGTTAGGGCACCACTGTCAATCCCTTCTGACTGTGGGGCTCCCAACCTTACCTCAGGGTGAGAGTTATGTGTATGTGGGTATCAGACATAACCCATCAAAGAATAAGGAGAGTGGGGTACTTATACATCAACTCTTCCATGCATTATTTAAAGGGCTTCTTCTGGGTTACAGGGAGGGTGTTAATTCTTAGCACTTCTGGATTGTTATGCAGTGGAGCTGGGGAAGGAGGGAGCTCTGGTCACTAACTCATAGGGATGCAATTTCAGCCAGCTTTTCCTAAAATGGTACAGATGATGGGAATATGGACAGAGTGTCAACAGCGTCTGCTGAATCCTACCCAGGAGCTGAAGTCATTGGATGAGAAAAGGGTTGAAGATGTATATGAACCAAGTGATAAGTGAAGGACTAAGAGAAATGGTGGAAGACTAAAAATCATAGATGGAAGAATTCCCTGGGAACAGGATGACACCTCATCTTCTGAGTCTGGAAGGAAGATGGGGAGGATGGCTGCAAATGTAGATTGGTTTATGAGTTTGATGACAGGA
Organism: Neophocaena asiaeorientalis asiaeorientalis; assembly: GCF_003031525.2. Taxonomy (NCBI): domain Eukaryota; kingdom Metazoa; phylum Chordata; class Mammalia; order Artiodactyla; family Phocoenidae; genus Neophocaena; species Neophocaena asiaeorientalis. The sequence goes on along the minus strand of NW_020175393.1, from coordinate 250,057 downwards.
AGGTATGGGATTAACATTTGCTGTCTTTGTTTTCTTGGTAACCTCTGAGAGAATGTCTTCCCTAAAAGTGACGTTCTCTAGGAAGTTAGGAAATCAAGGTTTGTAATGGCTCCAAAGGGAACAAGTTAAAGAAATATGAGAAGCACTTAAGAGCTTAGCTGAGACCAAAGTCAAAAAATTTGTTGTGGTAGCAATTCTACAAGCTGGTGGATCATCTCCAACAGTAGACATAGTACAGGGGTAGAAAATGCAAATTGTAGCATTCATATATCTATTGAATAAATGCTTTTTGAGTGCCTAATATGTGTCAGGAACTAAGTGATGAAGATAAAATGGTCAACAGACAAATTATACATAGACACAATTCTATGATTTTGTAGAGCTTTCTGGAGAGGAAATACAGAAAATAAATACGATTGATGAATATAATGTTAATATATCAGTAATAGGCAGAGAGAATGGGGATAGAGTGAGCTGGGACTGGAGATGTGGTATCATTTTAGGTAGGAAATGTAGGCAAGGTCTCTCTGAGAAGGTGTCATTTGAAAAAGGGCTTGAAAGAGATGAGAGATTGAGCCATGTGTATATCAGGGAAGCATAGTTCAGGCAGAAGGAACAGCAAGTGCAAGGGTCCTAAGATAAGAGTGTGCCTGGAATGGTGAGGAAGGGCAAGGTTATTGTGATGACCAGACCAATAAGATTGAGGGGTAAAATGGTTTAAATTGACAGGTTTGGAGGTCCACCTCATACAGAGTCATGTAAACTATGGCTTTTAGGTTGATTCAATGCTGGGTGTTTTGAGGAAAGATGATATGTGAGGACCAGGGAGGGAAAGGATTGAGGATATTGATGAGAACACTTTAAATGACCACAGAGAAGAGAAGGAAGTGAGTCCAAGAGTAAGCAGATAAATTGGGAGTTTTATGAAAAATGTGACGTGAAGCAGGAGAGCATGAAAGCATTGGATTTAAAGGAGGAAAGAGTTTTTAGTTGGAAATTGTACTTTTGAATGATAACTGACATTTATTGAGCATGAATGATGTGCTAAGTACTTTATGTATTATCTCATTTAAGTTTCCCACCTACCTGATATGATAATAAATATTGTTATCTAAATGTTGCAGATGATGAAATTAAAGTAGAAAGGGACTAAGCCACTCTCTCAAAGACGTGCTTCTGGTCTGTGGTGAAACTAGGATTTGAATTTCATTAGTCTAACTCTTTGGCTCCTGTTCTTGACTAGTTCACTACACAGGGTTAAATGCTGCAAAGGGTTCAGGTGTGATCAAGATGGACACAGGTCAATGGGAATCGATGTTAGTGATGGTCGGTGGGACTGGAGACAGTATTTTGCAGTAGTTTAGTGACGCAGCTGGTGGCAAGGAAGTGGAGCCAGCAGTTTGGGGATTGGAGAGACAGTGGGATTATGGGAATTGACACCATGATGATGTAAAAGTAAAATGACAAAAGATAAAGAGACTTGCACTGGTTTATAGCCTGAGAGGAAGGTGCCAGAAGAAAGGGAAACAATGAAAATAGAAGTGTGAGTCAAATAATTTACAGAGCAAAGTTGGGGAACAAGTTTGAATGGTTGGCAATATGGATTAACCTTGGAGAGGAAGGCACTCATTTTATAGGAAAATAACTGAGGACCAGAGAAGAAAATTGTGAGCCCAAGATCATAAAGCCAATTCAGCAGTAAGCTCAGGGACAAGAGTCCAGGTTTTCTGATCACCAAGAGAAGTCCTTTCCTCTAGGCAACCTGGCCACTCTTGCTGAATCATCATCTGCTGGTTATTTATCCACAACCCAAAGGGAGTTATTATAGTTAATGAATAAATACGGTATAGCAAACTGCACAGCTTTACAGAAACACGAAAGACATCTTGACATTTGAGTTTCCTTCACAACTGCCCCCTACCCGCACCCCCCCGCCCAAGTTCTTTAGCACACAGGATTGACTTTTCTTGACTATAAACTGCTTTTCAGATACTGCCGATTCCTGCATTGATGTCAAGTAGAGATTCAGGTAGAGAAAACTAAGGTCACCATCAGGGAATTTCTAGCTGAATTAGGCTCCACTAAGCCTTGAAATCAAAATGCTTCTGGTAGGTGACTGGGGTACACATGGAAAAATCAAGCCAGTGTGTGACTGGGCATATGTTATTGTTATGACAGATCCTAGCAGACAACCTCAGGAGAGACTGGATTTTAGTTGCAGTGCAAGTAGGTGATGAAAATTTGTTTTTGACTTTTGAATTCCCTACACTTTGCCATAATTTGGGTCATGTGTATTCCAGAGAGGTTTTTTTGATTTAAGAATCTAGATTATTTTGGAAGCAAGCAATATTCAATATATCATCTATACCTAAGAGTTTTAGGTATTTATTTTCATGGCGATGAACATTTTTTCTCATTATATTAAATATAAAATTTAAACGTTGGAGGAATGACAATGGTCTATTTCTAACACTTACCTTATCTTGAGCAAACATTGAAATTCTTGATTAATGTTTAACTACAAGAAATACACTCAGTTCAAGTAAAGGATCAGTTTCAGGATTCAGGCTGAGTTGTCTTGATGATTAGAATTCAGGCTCTAAGGAGAAGCCCCAAGGCCAAGGATATTGAATATAATAGCAAGTGGGAGCCACACCTGACCTCTGGAGAATGTGGACTGGATATAAGATTTTAATCCTTTCTTATCTCACCACAGAAATTTGGATGGAGAGACAGTATTTATCTCAAAGAGAAGTGCACCGAGGAGCTAATTTCACTAGGAATCACACCATTTTGGAAGGTACTCGATTCAAAAGAGCCATTTTCACAGGGCAATACTGTAGAAGTTTTGGTTGTTGTGAAGACAGAGATGATGCCTGTGTGACTCAGTTCTATGAGACAAATGCACTGTGTTACTGTGATAAATTCTGTGAAAGGGAGAATTCTGATTGCTGTCCTGATTACAAGTCATTTTGCCGTGAAAAGAAGGAATGGCCTCCTCACACAAAGCCTTGGTATCCAGAAGGTAGGCTTTGGGAATGTGTTCAAGCGTTATTCTGGTTCATAACAAGATCTGTCCAACTTTCTTTTTCTTTCTCTTTCTCTTTCCTCCCTCCCTCCCTCCCTTCCTTCCTCCCTTCTTTTTTTAAGTTGAAATGAAAAATGAATATTTCGATCACCAGAATAAATTTCTCAGGATTGTTAACGTGCTTTGGTTTAGATGCTGGGTACACACATCAGACTAGAGCCTTCAGGAAAGTTCTGCTGTGACAGCCACGAAGGCTGGTCTAGATTCTGTTCTGAATACTCACTCAACTTATATGAAAGTTATTTAAAATTCTTTATTTCTCTTTTTTTGTAAAATGTATTGACAAGAAAAATATCACTCACGCTTTTTTGAGTGTAACCTCTTAGAGAATCTCATCAAGTTCACAAGCCTGATCCTCTGCAGATTTATGTAACAGTTTACTTACTATTTCATGAGACTATTGGACCTTGTAGCATTAGAACCTATGTTATAGCAATGTCATTTAAACCAGCGCAAAGGCAAAATAAAGTTGGCCACCCTCTCTGCCTAAGTAATACCAATTAGAGTCACGATGTGTGTTTTTGTTTTGTTTCATTTTGCCAATCTGTTTCATTTTGCCAAGCTTTTATTAAAAACAAAAGAGTGCTCCATATAAGGTAGTTTTAAAAGTCTAAGACTGAGCAAATAAATACAAATAATTCATAAGGAGAATGGTGGTATTTCCTGTATTGGTCTAATTATTGTAAAATGGCTATAGAATCTGAGCAATCGATTTATCCAAAATTTGCCAAAAGCACAAAATAAAATTCTATTGCTCCACTTATACAGGCAGAAGTGCAGGTTTCCTCGGAGCTATGTCACATGACTTTAAATGGGTGATGGTGAGTGGGGAATACAATTAGAAGACAATGTAGGATAAGCTAGGATTTGGTATCCTTCTAGCAAGGTCCAGATGCTGACTGTTGCCTTCATTCTCAGTAATGTCATCTTGTTTGTAAAATTGAGGAAGTACTCCTTAAAACGCACACGTATTATAAGCTTTTAGGTATAGGATGGATAAACAAGGTCCTACTGTATAGTACAGGGAATTATATTCAATGTTCTGTGATAAACCATATGGAAAAGAATATGAAAAAGAATATATATATGCATAACTGAATCACTTTGCTGTACAGCAGAAATTAACACAACATTGTAAATCAACTAATTTCAATTTAAAAAAATAATGCCAGGCCTTTGTCTTTACCAGTAAACAGTTCAGCAAACATTTATTTCACCCTAAAAAGTGGCAGATAGTCTCTTAGAAATGGCAGACCTAGCCATTCATCAAAAAAATATTCATTGACTACCTCCACCAGGCCAGTCATTGTGCTTTTGCTGGGGGCAACCATAGGGAAGAAAAAAGACAAGACATTAACCTCATGGAAGTGACAGTCAAGTTATATGTGGGGGTTATAAGATATTTAACAATTTCACTGTACAAGCGCAAATTGTGTTAAATTCTCCGAAGGAAACGCTTAGGGTGCGGTGAGAAAGTATGCCAGAATATAACATTAACATGTAAAATAATGCATAACATTAGCTTGGGTGGGAGACTTGAGGAGTGAGGTGACCTGAAGAAGGGCCAACAGAATGGGATCTGGGAGCCAGGAGCTTGGTGCTGCCTAGGAATTGGATGGAGGCCACCACTTCCAGAGAGTCATGATCAGTGGAGGGTTAGGGGTGACATAAGATGAGGTTTGAGAGGTGAGTAGAGGTCAGATTTTGCCAGGATTTATAGGCCACATCAAGAGTTTAGGATTTTATCCTGTTATGAGAACTCATTGAGAGATGTTAAGTATGAATAGGGTCAGCTTCCTGGAAGTTGAGGATAAATATTATGGATCAGCTGTGGTGCTTTTGATGTGATGAAACGTATTTGAGCTTTTCTTATTTGAATCATGTAACCCATTTGGAAAAGAAATTGCTGCTTCTTCAATGTCCATTTTTGCTTGAAAGCTAAGATTTTGCTAAGACTTTAATTTAGGGTCATGTTTTAGGTAGAACTTATGTTCCCAGCATAGTTTTTATTCCATTCATGATGGAGGGAAGCAATTCATCAGTTTATTTAGTAGCAAATGTTCACAGTAAACTATATTTGCACTCATGAAGGTGATTTTTTCTTTTGTTTTATCTTCCTTATGAAAGTAGCTGGTTAAAAGAAAATAGCACTACACAATATTTAAAAATTGTACAAAATTAACTAAAATAAATAGAAAATGATATACTATTTATACTATATTTTTTTGCCATATAAAGAGACTTTCCTCTGAGATGCTAGTAAAGCATCACTGACTTGTTAAATATTTTTCAGTCATTCACTGATTTATTAAATTTTTTCAGTTATCTACTTGCATGGTATTGTCTAGTTCATTCACTAATTTATTAAATATTTTTCAAGTATCTAGTTACACGTTATTGTCTAGTCTCTTATACTGCATTTCTTTTTCAACCTGGGACTTAAAACTATGTATATTATATTAAGGTTTAAAAATATAAATGTGTCAAAAAATAAATAAATAGATATGTACCTTTTGTGTAAATTGGTTTGTACATGTGAGTAAACATCTTCCTTCTGGGTTTTGTCCCATCTCTGCTGGTTACTTCCAGTCATTGGAGGATTTCAAATGTCAGATACAGAAAACAAGTGATAGAGTTTGAAACAGAACCAGAGTGGTTTTTCCAGACAGAATCTCTTGGTGTAGCAGATCTTAAGAAAAGAGTCTAGTGGACCATGTGCTGTGAACAGACCTAAGCTAATTTGATTACACACAACTCTTATGTTCACATTGGTAAAAAATGGATGTAAACCACTGACACATTTGAATTGAATGAGGATTATTTATCCCTTCATGACCTCCTTAACCACATTACAATGAAGATAAATCACAGTCCAAATTCTGCCGTGCATACTGTTGCAAAAATATATACTGGTAAGGAGATATACACTAATCCATAAACCTCTGTAAGCTCCATGAAGTCTCAGGTCCCCATCCTGTTAGATGTTCCCACATCTACCTTGCTTGAAAAATTTACTGGAGTTTTCCCATGTGATAATATTACAGAGGGTGTCAGGTTATGATAAATCCTCCTACCCAGTGGCTGGACACAGGACCTTGTAAAGATCAATCCTAGGGCACCAGGTCTAAGAGTGAAGGCTTTTGACCTTAAGAGATACATTAAAAACTGTGGAGTATGAGAGTGGGATGTGATTTTTAAGTGTTTTAGCTAATCTACATCAATTTATTGCTGTTAATTTAACCGATAAGAGCTGATTACTTATATCCATTATCCTGATTAATAAGCTACTAATTTTGCCAGTGAAAGCCCATTTCTGATACTCATTATACTGCTCCTCTAGTGTTCATTAAAAGATGGATAATGGAACCCCTTGTAGCAGCTTACCTGGAGTCTGGCCTTTCAGGATCAGTGCCACTGACTGCCCCTGGGATGCTGACTCCTGATTAGGGCAGGCAACTCCCTTCCCTGAAGTGACATTGAGACCAGCACATTTATTAGAACACTTTATGATGAAGTTATTTTAAAATATTACATCATATTGTCATCTTTTCTCAAATCAAGAGATGGATTTCACTTTCCAAATATCTGATTTGCCACATTTTTGTATTAATGGCTGTTAAAGTTGCAAAACTCCTTTAATTTCAACAACCATTACTATCATCTATCTATCATCTGTCTATCTATCTATCTATCTATCTATCTATCTATCTATCTATCTATCTATCTATCTATCATGTCAAGGTGTAATCAGTTTGATTAACTCACTCTGAAGTGCTTTATACATTTTTCCTTGAGGAAATAAAGCCACCAGGAATTTTCTCATCTCTCCATCATCATAATTTTCAAAGTACCCCCATATTGGTTACTGTTTCCATGGAGTAGATTCCTCCTCTTGAGCTCTAAATCCCACTGTCTCTTTTGTGTGTGTGTGTATGTGTGTGTGTGTGTGTGTGTGTGTGTGAATATATCATTTATTCAAATGATGTATGGACACTGTATTAGTTTCCTATTGCTATGACAAATTGTCACAACACAAAATAATTATTTTACAGTTCTGGAAGCTGGAAGTTTGAAATGGGTCTCACTGGAAGAAAGTCAAGCTGTCAGCAGGGCTGCATTCCTTCTGGAGGGTCTAGGGGAGAATCCCTCTCCTTGCCTTTTCCAGTTTCTAGAGGCTGTCTGAATTTCTTGGCTCATGTCTCCTTCCTCACTCTTTTTTTTTTTTTAACATCTTTATTGGAGTATAATTGCTTTACAATGGTGTATTAGCTTCTGCTTTATAACAAAGTGAATCAGTTATACATATGTTCTCATATCTCTTCCCTCTTGCGTCTCCCTCCTTCCCACCCTTCCTATCCCACCCCTCCAGGTGGTCACAAAGCATAGAGCTGATCTCCCTGTGCTATGCAGCTGCTTCCCACTAGCTATCTATTTTATGTTTGGTAGTGTATATATGTCCATGACACTCTCTCACTTTGTCACAGCTTACCCTTCCCCCTCCCCATATTCTTAAGTGCATTCTCTAGTAGGTCTGTGTCTTTGTTCCCACTGTCTCTTATCTTTTCAAAATCTCCATCCTTACAATTGTCCCTCCCTCCCTCCCTCACTCCCTCTCCTCTTCTCTCCTCTCTCCTCTCCCTCTTTCTCTCCTAAAGCATCGTTTCTCCCTTTCTTTCCTGGATCAATCAATTTACAAAACTACTGATTTACAAAAAAATTTTTTTTAACTCCCCCAATTTTTCTGCTACCTTTAAACATCAATCATGTTCTCAAATTAGCATTTTAAAAGAAATATTTTTCATTCAAAGCTAGTAGAATCCAAAAGAGGATTCAGGCATTGCTTGGGAGATGGTGCTAGACAGCATCAAAGGTTAATTTCTAACCCTGACTCTGTTTCCATGATGAGGTGGTACCTAACATGGGAACCAAAGTTACAGTCTATGCACTAGGGTGACACAGAATAACTCATTCATTCAACTGCTGGTGAATATAAATTGGTAAAATCATTCTGAAAAGAAAAAAAAATGACGATATGAATTAAATGCCTTAAAGATGTCCAAACATCCATTTGGACCCAGAATTTCCACTTCTAGGGACTTTCCCCAAGGAAATAACTAAGAAAGTGAGCAAACATCATTTACAAGATATTCTCTTGCAGGAGGTTAGTAGGTAGTTGTAACTCCCAACTTTGAAAAAGCCCTCCCTCAACTCCATGTCCTTAACCAACGATTACCCCATTTCCTTCTTTCCTTTAATGGCAAAAATATCTGAAGGAAACATTTCACTTCCTGATTCCAAGCCTCTCATCAGCTCATTCTTACAAGATCTTGTTTCCTGCTACTTTACTGAGCTCTGTCTTGGCAGGGTTATTGAAGACTTCCATGTTTCCAAATGCAATATTAAGATGTCTGTTCTTTTCTTGATCCCTCAGTGGTACTCTGTGTAGGTGACCACTTTTGCTTGTTTGGAATACTTTCTTCTCTTACTTTTCAAGACTCTACCCTCAACTGAATTCCCTTCTTCCTCATAGGTCACTCCTTCCCTGTTTCCTCTTCTGAATGTCTGTTAGCTACAGAGTTTGAGCTCAGTCCTGGACGTCTTTCTCTTACCTACAAACCCTCTCTCAAGCAGCCTCTTATGTAGTCTCAAGGCTTTAAAGATATGTATGTTGCTGGCTCTCAAATTCATTCTCCAATCATGACTTAACTCTGAATTTCCATTACTACTCTACTTGATATTCTCCATTAGGATGGCTAACCTAGACTTAATCTAAATCTAAAATATGCAAAACAGAACTCTTGCTTTCTTGCCGTAAGCCTGTTCCTTATTTCAATATTAGCTTCACTGCCTCTCTATGGTTCAGGCCAAAATCCTACTGAGACATCCTTGATTCCTCTTTTTCCTCATTCTCCAAACTCAATCCAAGAGCTAGTCCCATTTGCTTTGCCTCCAAATTATGTTCATCCACTTCTCTCCATCCTCATCAGTATCATGGAAAGCCTTTAGCCAGCAGAACAGGAGTGATGAGGACAAAGATTATGGAAGAGAGATTTTGGATAAGGTCTTATAGGTCATTGTAAGAAGTTTGGTCTTATTTTAAATTTGATGGGGAATAACTTGAGGATTTTAAGCAAGGAGTGACACAATGTAGATTTTAAAAGATCTCTCTAAATGCTATTCAGGGGATGAGCGATACACTGGAGTGGGGAAGAGTGGAGGAAGGGAGTGGACTGAGTTTCTGTATTGTGTAGAAGTTGATGCTTCACTTTGTTAGCACCTTGGCCAAACTCAGATGAGCAGATTATGGTGTTTGTTCAAGAGGCCAACTCTCAAGTGAGATTACAGCAAACGTTGTTTCTTATAGTCAACTCTGACTTGATATTAAGGAGGGAAGACCAAGAAATGGAACTTTTGCTAACACTAGACATAGTATTAATGATCTTGGGTGGGAACGGTGATAAAATTCTCTTTACTTCAAAATTAATAGCTGGGGGACAGGTTAGAGAAGGGACATCCTGTTTTTCATTAGGACCTTTGTGATTTCTCGTCCCTTTATCTATATAACTGGTATGCTGGACAAGCAACATTCATTGGTTTTGATTAAAAACCAGGTTTGATAACATATATATGTATAACTGAATCACTTTGCTGTACAGCAGAAATTAACCCAACATTGTAAATCAACTATACTTCAGTATAAATTTTTAAAAATCAGCTTTGATTTTGCCCCTCATCTCCTTTAGAACTAGTCAAAGAAGTACTTCCCTTGACTTTGAATAAAACTTGAATTGTTACATGAATTTTCTGTTGCTTTCCTAGGTAGTAAAAATTCCGGGGTCTTTGTAAGTTACAAACATAGAAATTCATTTACAAAAAGTGTTTAATCCTGGGTAGTAATTGAAACTCTGAACTTGATTTAAAGTTAAATCTTTCCCCTCCCCTGTGGTCCAGGAGAGAGGTGGTTTCCTTCTCTCTTCTTGTGAGAGTGGAATGTCAAAAATCCATGGAAAAGAGGTGGATAGATGCAAATACAAGGAGATTTTTAGATTCATTAAGCAAAAGATTGAACTGTGAGAACACAGTGCATGCCGAAGAGGAGCATTTGTAAAATATTTCCTGTGAAACAATTTTTGGAAAAATCGGAGGATAGCTAATTTGTAAGTGTCTTTTGTGACATTGTGGCTGGTGGTTAAGCCAGGTCCCTTGGAATGCTTTCTAAACATGTAGATTTCCTCCTATGATTGTATGAATAAAAAGTTAGAATTCATTTTATTTAACTGAGGGCCATTGTTGTGATCTATCAGTGACATGTCTCCGTCAAAAAAGTTTTCACATGACAAAGGAGCGAATTTTTCTACTTTTGCTAATTCAGCATGAATTTAAATTTGTGTAAGTTATATTTTCAAAAGGGATTTAATTTGTAGCCAGGGTATTATTTTCACCGTATCTTACTGATTGGTTTTCATATAATGATAATTCACCATTCATCTCTTTGGAGTAGTTTATAGAGTCTGGTAAAATAGCAATGAGTTTTGGTTAATGGTTGAGAAACATTTGGACTTGGAACACAAAGGACTACAACCGTATAAACTTTTCTCCTGATCTAAATTTTGAAGAAAAAGTAGAGTTTATCTTTGTAAGGTGAATTCACTGAAATAGCTTTATATTTTGGTCCAACACTTTGAGCTCTTTCCTCTAAGCATATGTAATTAATCATATTTACATATGAGAGTTGATTAGATTTTTAAGATAAGAAATTCCATAAATTAATTCAAACACTGTTTTACTGCTTACTTACTTGAATACATTATTTTTTTGAGTGTGTTTAGTGATCAATACCTCAGTAATCTAGTTTTTATGCTTTACAAATCCTCTCAGTTGGAACAAATACACAATGTAAAGATAGAAGCTTATGGAACAAGCCCATATATAGGTTTTGGGTCGTTGTGTCTCCATTGTCATTTGTTTCTAGGTATTTTTTTATTTCCTCTTTGATTTCTTCAGTGATCACTTCATTATTAAGTAGTGTATTGTTTAGCCTCCATGTGTTTGTATTTTTTACAGATCTTTTCCTGTAATTGATATCTAGTCTCAGCCCATAAGAATTTGATATACAAACCTTGACACAAACCCTATGTGGATTTCCTTCAGATGGGCACCAAATTTTTTTGCATATTTGAAAAAACTAAATACAATTTTAATTTACTTATTACTCAATTTAGAATTTTGATTTGTTTACATGGTATGTTGACAGGTTGCCACAGAGATGGTCAACGTTATGAAGAAGGATCAGTAATTAAAGAAAACTGCAATTCCTGGTAATGAATTTAAGTGGCACAAAACTGTCTGTGTATGTTTTCCTCAAAGGAACATTTGTGAAACAAAGCATATATTTAAATACAGATAGAATCATAAGTCATAAGATATCACATACCCATAGTTTTTATAAGCATATTTAATTTTAATAAATGTTTAAAAGCTAATCATGAATATTTCTTTTAACGTTTGAGTCTGGTGTTTGTGACAGTGGCCTGCTTTCACAAACCTCTTAATTTTAAACATTCTGATATACTACAGGAAAATCACGTGTTCTTGAACACAGTAACTATATATAAAACAAAGCTGCCTTGAAATTGATTATCCTGCAAAAAATTTACAATTACAAATGTGTCGAATCTACTGTCTCCATTGTCTTATGTTTTCAAACTCCAATGACTGGGTGATCATTTCATTTATTAATTGCCTGAAGTGGAAGATACTGAGTGGTAGCTAATGCACGTGTTGTGATTTACTTTTGCCAAGAATTAAAGTCATATGGTTAACATTAGTCAAAAATATCTTTTATGCCTTAAAAAGGTGCAACTCTGGTTACTGATTTTATAAGTATACTCCCTAAAGACCAGGCCACTTTCATAACTTTTGTATCTTTACAGCACATGCTCAGGACAGCAATGGAAATGTTCCCAGCATGTATGCCTTGTTCAACCAGGATTAATTGAACATGTCAATAAAGGAGACTATGGGTGAGAGAAATCTTGCTTTCTAGGCTTTTTGGCACCTCCCCCCCTCATTGCCCCTCAGGTTTCAAACAATGTGTTTCCTATCATTTCCTTCTAAAAATGATCATTCTTTCAAAAACAAAAAAAAGAGTGGGTGAGAAATGGGGAGGGTGGTAGAATGGCATGTGAAATTGGAATGAACAGAGGTGAACATTAAATGATTAAAAATTAAAAGGCACAAAGAGGAAATATAGAGCATGTTCTTAAATTGTTTAGGAAGGAGCAGTGTCAAGGTATGAGTGAGGCTAGTAGGGGGAGCTTTAGTTTAAATAAGTATTCAGGCAAAATCAGGAAGTAGGCAAACAGGTTCATTCATGTTCATCATCTTTCCTTCCAGTGCTGCCCTGATCCAGCCAATCATATGCTCATCTAACCTGGGTAGACTCCGACCTTCAGAAAGTAGTATTTTATCTCGATGATCCCCCAAACGATCAGTCCATCTAGACAGCGTCATCGACATGACTGATATCTAGCCAATTTCACTCACGGTTGAGTAAAAAGACTGGTTGAGCCATTTTACTTTGCTAATAAACAGAAGCTTGAACTGATTGACACTTAAAGGAAGTAACTGTTTGATGCTGTCTGATAGATTAATAAATTAAGTCACTTTTCCACTTACATAGAGGGAATTAGGTGTAGGTGTTGACACTGGCTTTCTTTACTGAACTGAAGGGAGAAGGGATGGGCCAGCTGTTTTCTGCTTCAGGATTTCTCCACTGTCACTGATCAAATTTCTATACACCCTCGAAAACATTTTCTACCTTCAGGAAAAGATTTCACGTGAGAAGACCTACTGTCAAGCAACTATAAAAGTGAAGTCATCCTGAAATGCATTTTTAAAACATACACATATCACTTCTTGCTACACCTAAGACATATGTTTCCCAGGACAGTGGGGACACTAATTTTCGATGCACCCAGAGTATTTTCTTGGAAGACACAAAAGACACTTGGAAGTCACATTTGTTGATATTAATATTCTTAAACCATTCTCAACTCCTCTGTGTGTATGTGTTTTGACAATATTTTAGGTGATAATATGATGACATTTTAAGTATTTCTAGGGAAAAACAATTATTTTCTATGGCTAAGTGATATTTAAATCATTAAAAGGACATGAGAGTATGTGTCATCATGAGAGATTATCTGAATCAGGTTCCTAAAAGGATTCAAATGCTTGAGCTAACAAGCACACACTTCCAAGAAGCCAAGATAAGCAGCCAAGCTTTCCACTGTCACAGAACCCAGGAGAAACCACAGTCTAAAGCAATGTGGAAAGAAAGTCACATAAGAGTACAGATCCAGGGCTTCCCTGGTGGCGCAGTGGTTGAGAGTCTGCCTGCCGATGCAGGGGACACGGGTTCGTGCCCCGGTCTGGGAAGATCTCACATGCCGCGGAGCGGCTGGGCCTGTGAACCATGGTCGCTGAGCCTGCGCGTCTGGAGCCTGTGCTCTGCAACGGGAGAGGCCACAGTGGTGAGAGTCCCGCGTACCGCAAAAAAAAAAAAAAAAAAAATAAACATCACTTATTGACAATTTTACATGAATCTTAATGCAAAAATACCCCTACAAATATATTAATAACAAATAGAAGTAAACAAGATATTTAATGAATTATGTAATGACCAAATAGGGTTTGGTCCTGACACCCCCCTCCCAAAAAAAAAAAAAAAAAAAAAAAAAGAGTACAGATCTGTTGTGAATGCTGCCTTCCTTGGAAGGAAGAATTTTCTTTCCATCATTTGTTTATTCTGAGAGTACTCTAGGTCAATTTAAGAGGCACAGGATTTGCCTTTTAGTAGCAAACATAGATGACTTGAAGAAAAAAAAAGGTAAAGTAAAATTGCAGCAAAAGAAAATATACTCAGATCAAAGAAAGAAGTTAAGTAAAAGAGACAAAGTATGAAGAAAAGGAGTAAAACTAAAATTATTTATCAGGGAACAACAGGAGGGAGTGTAGAAAGTCCTTGAATTTAAAAGAAAGTTCTAGGGCTTCCCTGGTGGCGCAGTGGTTTAGAGTCCGCCTGCCGATGCAGGGGACACGGGTTCGTGCCCTGGTTCGGGAAGATCCCACATGCCGCGGAGTGGCTGGGCCCGTGAGCCATGGCCGCTGAGCCTGCGCATCCGGAGCCTGTGCTCCGCAACGGGGAGAGGCCACAGCAGTGAGAGGCCCGCATAACGCAAAAAAAAAAAAGAAAGTTCTAATTCTCAGATATTCACTGTTCCTGATGTTCAAGTTGTTTTTATGTATGAAAACAGAGTCATATTATAGCATTCAATGTCTATTTTAAGCGCTTTTTAAAATAGCCTACATACAAATATATACAGCCTTTGCTTTAAAACATTTATTTCTGGCATCTTGGTAGTATTTAGATCCAAATCTTTATTCATTCTGCATAGCCCACTTCAGTGCTTATTTATTCCCTATATTATGTTGTAATGCAATTAATATTAACAAAACATGTGTTTCCCTTTTGGCACTACTGAGGATACAAATAAATAATTTCTTAGAGGAATTTACAATCTAGCTGAGGAATCCACATATCATAACTTTGTAAAAGGATTTCTAGTGATAGGGCAGTTATAAGTGGCAAATTAGTAGCACAAATAATAATCAGCAAGTTAGTGGAACAAAGGGAGAGAGAGAACAGTCTCAGTTTATCTGATGCTGTGAAACAAACCACTTCAGAATTTAGCGCCCTGAAAGCACAAGCTTTTTATTTGTTCATACTGGCAATTTGGGATGGACTTAGCTGAGGCTTTTTTCCTGGTCTCTCCTGGGGTTACTCATGTGTCCACAGACATCTAGGGCCTCAGCTGGGGCTGCATTGTCCAGGTGGCCCCCTGCCCATGTCTGGTGGTTGGTGCTGGTTGTTGGGGGGCCCATGTGTCTCCAGCAGGACAGCCTTGGTTTCTTCACATAATGACAGTGTTCAAGCAGGACATGAGTGGAGGATGGAAATGGCTCAAGTGAGGCCAAAGCTTGAAATTTGCACATTGTCAATTTCACTGCATTCTACTGGACAAAGCAAGTTACCAGGCCAGCTCACATTCAACGGTTGGAAAAATGGACTCCATCTCTTGATGGAAAGAGCTACAAAGAATTTGTACCCATTTTTAATCCATCCTATCTCTAACCCTGATTTTTCTTATGAACTCAAAGTCTATAGACTATCTATTGAATAAGTTGACTCTGATTTCTCAAAGTCAAAAATAACCCAAACCAAAAGGACTAACCTTTTGACTTGTCCTTGGTTACTGGCATCCCCCGCTACCATGTCAACTAAGCCAGAAAATCTGAAGTTAGTTTGAGGCTTCTTTCCTCTTCACTCTCAGTCACTAGACTCTTGTAATCCCCACAAAGTTTACTTTAGAAATGTATTTCCTTTATTCTTATGCTATATTCTAGTGCATTTCTTTATCAAGCCTAGTTTGAAATGACCTGACTTTACTCTCTGTTTCCAGTCTGACTAAATTCCAACCAGTTCTTTATACTTTCATGGTTATCCTTCTGAAACAAAGCTTTGATTCTGCCACTCAGGTTCTTAAAAAGTCTTCAGTGACACTCCATTGCTTTAGAATATAATTTTACTCCTCAGCATAAATAACAATCTGTTCCAAATGCTTTACTGCCTCATCTTTTACACTCTTTCCAGCCCCTGTCTCTCTGCTCGCTCTCAGAGTTTAAGTGTTCTACTTATCTGCTATTCCCTAAATGTTATTCCAAATTTCAAACCTGCTTTGCTCCAGAGTTGCCTTTATTTAGAATAAATTATCTATTTCCTCACATCTGGCTGTCTAATTCATTCTCATCCTTCCAGGCTGAGCACTAAAAAGTCACTTTCTGTAAAAAAATTCTTCTAACTCCTTCAGGAAGAGTTATGTTTCAGTCCTCTACTCTGATCAGATTTTGACCTACCGCTAATAAATTATACATACTGAAGTCATTTCTTTTTTGTAGGCTTTTTTAGAGTATGAGCTTTCTGAAGGTAGAGAAATTTATTTCTGTGTCCCCAGTGTTTACTGAAGAATGTGATAGATAAATTAAGAATGTTCAGGAAATGCTAACTTGGGTTAAAAGGAAAGTGATGACAGACATAGAGGACAGACTGGTTGTTGCCAAGGGAGAGGTGGGGTAGGAGAAGGATGGATTGGGAGTTTGGGACTAGCAGATGCAAACTAGTATATATAGGATGGATAAACAGCAAGGTCCTACTGTATAGCACAGGAACTATATTCAATATCCTGTGATAAAGCATAATGGAAAAGAATATGAAAGAGAATATATATATATGGATATATAACTGAATCACTTTGCTGTACAGCAGAAATTAACACAACATTGTAAATCAACTATACTTCAATTAAAAAAAGAATTGATGAGCCTAGGTCAAAAAGGATGATGCAGAGCAGTGGTGCTATTCATGCTTTTCTGAGCATAAATTATAGTAAATCATACATGTAACTTTATGACCTAGTACACACACACACACACACACACACACGCGTACTTGTACATATACTTAAATGTATATAAATAGTACTTACCCTCACTCTGTCCTATAAACTCTAATATTTCCTATTGTTTCTCTTATATTCTATTTTATCTTTTAAAATACTGATCCCTATTCACTAAATTGAATGATTAATTAAATGGCCCCAAAATGTCTCAATGTTTGAAAACTACTAGTGTAGGGCACCAAAAACATATTTTACTGTTGCGTGATTTTGCCTAAGGCTGATCCTGGTGGTCTCTTAAATAAACCTGCAATGTCTAATATATTCAAAAGTTTCTTTATTGAAATTCCCTGAATGATGGAGATCACATTTAAAAATTGTGGCTCAAGGTTGCTTCAAGTTTTATGAACTAACAGATCTTGTAAAAGAAAAGAATTAACTTGCCAGGCATATTATTTTATTTTATTATTATTTTTTTTTGCGGTACGTGGGCCTTTCACTGTTGTGGCCTCTCCCGTCGCGGAGCACAGGCTCCGGACGCGCAGGCTCAGCAGACGTGGCTCACGGGCCCAGCCGCTCCACAGCATGTGAGATCTTCGTGGACCGGGGCACGAACCCGAACCCGTGTCCTCTGCATCACCAGGTGGACTCTCAACCACTGCGCCACCAGGGAAGCCCACCAGGCTTGTTACTGAAAATTGAGTCATATCTTCAATCATTCATAAGAGTCTTTCACACTGTAAACAATTTTGGTGATAAACACAACATGATAGAGTTTAGATTTGCCTTAAGTACTGAAAATATATTGTCCTTAAGTTGTAGCTAATTCAAACAAACAATGATTAAATTACTTTCATTTTTCTCATTTTTCATCTCCTATCATCTCTTAAGGAATTGTTATCTTGAAATCTCATCATTAGGTTTTGAAAATAAAGCTTACTTTTTTATGTAAGGGCACAAAATATGTCTAAAAAAAAGGTACTTTTTTGTTATCTAATTTTACATCAGTTGAATTTATATTATATTAATAATGACTAATATTATTGAGCATTTACCACAAATTAACTCATTTAATATATAATAGAATATTTCAATAAAATGTTTCAATAAAATTAATTAGTGTTGCTGTAATCTTTTTAAGTATAACTATTTTATCCTCAATTTTTCATGGATACTTGTTTTTACATGGTCAGCTTCTTTTCAAATCTAAATTATAAATAAAACAGATTTCCCAATTTAACCTATAAGTACATTTCTGAACATTCAAGCTTCTTTCTAAAATACATTTAATGACATTTAGAAGAAACTGCATATATTGGCCTTATTATCACTAAAATCCCTTTACTGTATGTGGAGATTCAATATTCTTAAATTTAGTCTATATTAATACAGCCTTAGGTTCCTCATTTGAGACACTAAAATAATTGATATAGACCTACTTTAAGAAGAGTGATATGCTTCCCTACTAATCAATAATGCATCATTAATATAATGAATATCTAGCTTTCAGTAACAGTTCCAATTTTGTCAGATTTGTTTCTATATAATTTCAGAAATATAAATGAACATGCAATGATAAAAGTGACATCATGTAACCTGTACCCATTTTTCTCTTTCATTTGTAAGGCAGATGGACAGCCCAGAACTACAGCCAGTTCTGGGGAATGACTTTGGAGGAGGGTTTCAAATATCGCCTTGGCACCATGCCACCCAGCCCCTTGCTTCTGAGTATGAATGAAGTGGCAGTAAGTATCCTCTCTGTTTGACTCATGTATGTGTGTGTGTGTATAAGTGTGTTCATAGGTGCATATAAAGCAATTTTAAATAACTAAAATAGTGAGTTTAGTGCTTTCCGAGATAATTTTGTCATATAAATTAAAAAAAACCTTTCCCCAAAATGGTTGTTACATACCCCCCAAATTTTCATGTGGACTTTGAAATTTCACTAATATTAATTAGATATAGTTTCCTCTCTTCAGGAATGATTGTGTTCATTTACATTGCTAATCATTGCAGAGAAATTCATGTTTCTGATGATTGGCTTGTCGGTGACCCAATGCTTAAGCAAGTCATTAGTTGTCTTTAATTTTCTTTTTCTAAGTAAACTTAGTTATTTTGTGAATTCATCAAAACAGAGTTTTGACAGCTCTTGGGTACTCCATTATGAAATGAAGATAAAATAAATGCCAGTAACTGCAGACAGGTATGCTATGATGACTAGCAGAAGTTTATCCTCAAAAATCCTCACATTTTCCATTTAAAGAACACCTTCAAATTTCCCTGATGAGCTGGCAAACTCCTTCATGAAATTGCCATGTTTCGTAACACCCTCATGTTTCTAATACTATTGTATTGGTTTTCCCTTTCATTTTCAAGTGGTGTTATCTTCTGATAATATGTACCTTGCATAAAGAATCTTCCACCTGTCTAGTTATCACAGATGTCTAACTTAGAGCTGCAGTTTTACCATCCCATTTGTGGTGTCTCTCAGTTGAGATTTTTATTGTATTCAAGGCCTGCTACAAATGCCCAAGGCATTTGTATTATTTTTTTTTTGTTGTTCAGATTCCATATATAAGTGATATCATATGATATTTGTCTTTCTCTGTCTGACTTACTTCAAAAACAAACTTTTGGTTACCAAAGGGGAAGGGTGGGAGGGAGGAATAAATTAGGAGTTTGGGATTAACATATACACACTACTATATACAAAATAGATTGTCAACAAAGACCTACTGTATAGCACAGGGAACTATACTCAGTATTCTGTAATAACCTATATGGGAAAGAATCTGAAAAAGAATGGGTATGTGTATATGGATAAATGAATCACTTTGCTGTATACCTGAAACTAACACAGCACTGTAAATTAACTATACTCCAATATAAACTAAAAATTAAATTAAAAAAAATGTCCAGGGCAGAGAGGGGTTCCCTGGCTGCTGGAGAACTGGCTGTTCCCTCTGCAATGAAGGTGTCAGGTCCTGGCTGCCCGGAAGCTCTCAGCATCTCAGAGCAAGCAGGGCTGTTATTTATGCTGTTGGATGAGTTGTAAATCCACAAGTTCCTCATTAAATGTTCAATGTGCTTTGCTTTCAAAAGATGTAATCCCCTGACTTATTATTCCAGTTCAAATTCCAGTAGCAGGACTTGCTAAATTATAACTAGTATCAGAAAAGATCATAATAGCTGCCATGTATTGAGTAGTTGTGCCCCAATCACTCTTATCAGCACTTTCATACATTATCTCATCTAATTCCCAGCTTGATGTAGTGGGTACTATAATTCTCCACATTTTAAAGACAAGAACATTGACACAGAGAGAGGCCAAGTCACACGGAGATGGAGAGGAGAGAAAAGCCACCATAGAATTACTTAAATGGCAGAGTCAGGACTTTAAAAGATCTGCCCCCAAACGGTTCCTAGACTTCTGGTATAATCAGTTAGCTTTGGCCAGTTCAGGTTCAAAACAGCAAAAAGTCTTTTAATCTTGGAGCCGGAACTAACTTTATGAAATGATCAGCTTAGATATATTTTTGGATTTTTTCCACAATCATTGAGACATAACATCTTTAGAGGTGTGGCTCATATTCATAGCTTTTATTGACTTACTTATAAGATCAATTGGAAAAGAGTTAATTTTTCTGGCTGTTTACTTTTTCAATTTTGTCCTTATCTATCTGGAAAAAAAGAGATAGAAGTGTTTAGGAAAATAATAAATTCATCCTCTTTATAAGGATTACTCTTTCTCTTGCTTTTAGTGAAGGTCCCAGTTAGCCAAATACTCATTTGGGTGTCAATATACATTTTTTCTTGATTCTTTCTAACATTTCCTTTTGAAGCTCTATTTTTTTTTGCAATTTAGAGTATTTTATATTATAGAGAAAATGAGGTATGTTTCTTTCCCAGGTTGCCACTCACTGTAGCATAGAAAAAGGCAATCTAATTCTAAATCATTTATTGACTCCTAGGGATTTGTTTGCATAAAAGTGACTATGGTGATATTTAAATGAAAAATCTTAATGACTAGTACTCTGGGAGAATTTAAATTACCTAGTGCTATGAATTAATGTAATAAAGTAGCTAAGTAATTCCAGGAAAGCAATAAGGAAAATTTGGCTGATCTGTAAGACTTCTGCTACACACAAGGACATAGCTTCCCATTTCTAAGGCACAGTAGCTTCAGGGCTGAGGTCCTTTCAAAAAGTTTGTGAGTGTTTCCCTGGTGGCGCAGTGGTTGAGAGTCCGCCTGCCGATGCAGGGGACGCGGGTTCGTGCCCCGGTCCGGGAAGATCCCACATGACGCGAAGCGGCTGGGGCCGTGAGCCATGGCCGCTGAGCCTGCGCGTCCGGAGCCTGTGCTCCGCAGCGGGAGAGGCCACAACAGTGAGAGGCCCGCGTACGGCAAAAAAAAAAAAAAGTTTCTGAGTGTTGGAGTTGTCCTTATACCTGGTCAGAAGATATCAGAAAATCAGAAATACAACAAGAACTTCAATGAAGAATGTGGGGTCTATATGAACTAAGTTAAACTGGTAGCCACAGGAAGAGCTTAAAAAATAGATTAATTCTTTGCCTGGTGACTACATAGAAAATACCCTCAATACATCAAATTGCCTCTGAAGAGTGAAAATGAATTCTTTTGTGTGGGTATGCTTCTGGATAACTCCCTCCCCCCCAACTGTCCCCCAATTTTTTAAAATACCATTTTCAACATAGGATGGTATATATATATACACTTAGGGTAGGCAGTTGCCAACAGTGGGAATGATTTTTCTGAGAAAATTCACTGCATCCCCAGCCTAAAACACCTCCCTTTCCTTGAGCCCATTACCTGGATGAGAACAGAGATTCACCAAATTCTTTATCTTGGGTAGGAAAGATGAGCCATGAGTCATTCCCAGTTCCTGGGAAAGCTCTCCTTTAGCTGGTTCCCTGGCTACCTTGCTTGACTTCAGTCACTAGTCCCATAATGTGTCTGCTGAACGTACATTAGAAGAATATCAACAGGTCTTATACAAAGAGTTCCATGATTATATAAATATGAAAAAATCTGTTTAATCTGGATGAATTAGTTCAATTCAAATGATTTTTTGTGGAGTGTGATTCATAATAATGAGGAATAGAAATATGTTGATCATGGGAGGTTAGAAAAAACTAACTTAAGGATTTTGAGAGCCTTTCCTGGATGGCAATCCTATGTGAAGGCAGACAAAAGGAAACAAAAACTTACTGTTTTCTCTGGGTACAAGCAGACTGGATGAGAGGAAGTGAGAAAAAGGGAAAGAAAGAAAGCCAAGAGGGTCCTGCCTAGACCATGCAGCTTATTGTTTTCTATGAAGATTCTCTTCACCCACTTTAAAATTATGTCTAGTGTCAGGTCAAAAATGCCAGCTGATCAATCTTTGCCTAACTTTTCCCTAAAAGCGTTTTCTTGAGATTGTTCAAAGCAATGTCTTGATTGGACAGCTCTGTTCCAAATTGTTGTACACTAAATATGTTAAGAATGATTAGACGATTCTCTGTCAGTCCATTGAGACTGTGTATTTGCTTGCATAGATTCACAACGGGACTGATGTAGCTCCCTACAGGAACTTTAAATACTGCCACTTGAGCCTTTTGTCTCCTTATGGTACAAAACAGGTGATTACACGGTTAAAATCTTATTTCAATATTTCTCAACATTTGTGCCATGGACCACCAATCCTGCAAGATTTGGAATAAAGGTGTCCTATCTGTGGTCAAATACACTTGTGAAATGGTGTATTGTATCTTTCTTCCGAAGAGGCACACTATTCACTAGTATATTGAGGACACTAAGAACTCTTCCTCCAATGACCTTTTTTCCACCCGGTGTTTCCTAAACTCATGACATCAGAGAACCTTTTCTTCTTCGTTTGTTTATAATGACTGTTAATACTTCCCAAGATTTAGATTCCACAGAACACACTTTAGGAGCTGCTAACATAAGCTAAAATATTGAAAGAAAAGTGCGGAGAGAGCAGAAGTATATTCAGGGCTAAAACAGAACTTAATGCCTCAGAAAGAAAACAATTATTATGACTGTATGCAAAATTGGCATGGGCTGAGGTCCTTTGGAGCCAGCAGAAGCATCACAGTTGAAGTCTGTTAATAGGCACATGTAGGCAGTGCGTTTAGTCACATGGCCCCATTTCACATACCGAGATGGACATGAGATCTGCATCCTGTGTGCTTGGCTCTTAGTCTGGCTGAAATGATGGCAGCAGTGGTACCCAGTTCACAGGGCTGTAAGAAGTCCATGAAATGATGAATAAGGAGTATTTTAGCACACAGACTGTATAGTAGAGCATTAATGAAATATTATATAATATACAAAGTGGTTCTTTCTCCCTCGGATTAAGCTTGGGAAACTAGCAAGTTTCTGAAATAGGTAAATTTTGTAAGAGCTAAATTACCCAGAACTTAATCATTTGGAGGATTTTCTTTCATAAAGAAAGGTGTAGCTCTGGGTTTATTGGCCCTGACAGAGATTATATATTTTTGATAACCTGAAAGTTCTTCTACTATGCTCCTAAATCAAATCAAATCAAATCATGTCAAATCAAATCTAATCAAAGCAACCGTTCTGTACCTGATTATTTTTCCAGGAATTTAAATTTGGGAGATAACTTCAAGAGGCTTCCCTGTGTTATATTATATTATAAATATTGCAAACATTTTGAATAAAACATACTATTTTCAAACAGAGATAGGGAAATTCAGAGTTCATTTTTCTACTTGGCTTAGTTAAAAAATATGTTTTTAATAGTTTTGTTGTTCATTTCCCAGGGAGAACAATAAAGTTAACAAAGCTATCACAGATAAATATCACATCTTAGGTGGAGCTATCAATATTTAGAAATTATTAAAACATTAAGAAGGCTGGTATAGCATTTAAAACCTGTAGCTTTACTATATTATACAGTATCAGATTGATGTATGTAAAAATGTTCTAAATTTTTTTTTGTCAGCCTCATAGTTTACTAGTACATCTTTTCCCAGTCACCCAATACAGAAGATTTTAGTGTGTCTAAGTTGGCATTACCAACAAAGAAAAAATAACATCTTTTTCTATTGTTTTTTGGAAGTTAAAGTAAAATTGTATTTTATGTGTTATGTAATAACTTTTAAAACCAATGATCATTGAGACGAGAAAGGGAAATTTATTTCATTGTCTGGATACTTTATCATTATTTAGATAAGACATGGTATTTGATTGACTGGATCTATTTCTCTAGGAAGAATTTGTTTTTTCCTCTCTGAAATATATTTTAGTGATAGTAAGTACTGAGGGATGAAAGGTACCTTTGGAAAAAATCAGAGTGACTACTACCAGTTTTTGTTTTTACCTCTCATAGGTTATTGAAATTTTTTATTTGATTAGTTTTAATTTAATTATGTAATTAAAATTTAATTTAATTAACTAACCTACCTGAACAAACATCTACTTAATATCAATAATGTGTGTCACCCGTGTAAAGCATCTTGTAGAAACCAAAACACTGATTAGAAAAGTGAAAAACACAGTTCTATAGTTATATTCTTAATATATTATTGAACAAAAATGACTATTCTTTTCCATAAAATTGATGTTTAGCTCCACACATATGAACATGAGGCAAATGGCGTCAGGCTTTTATAATAATTGTATAGCATAGAGTAGGCGCCACTGATGCTGCAAAAGAGCATCACAGCCAGATGTTATGGTGGATTCTGTTTAAGTACATACTTCACTCAGCTCATTTCAGAATCTCCTCTGCTCAGTGGGTAAAGAACCAGGGACAGAATGATTTGTCTCTGAATTAAGAGTCTTAAAATTCAAATAGCATTGAAGCATTTCCTCATGTCTCCTCCAGGCTCTCTCCTTTCTTTCTCTCCTTCTCCAAATAGAACCTCAAACCCTTCAGCAAAGTTTAGGAAATACGCACTGTCCTCACTCCTTATCCAGCTGAACTTGTGGCAGAATGAATGTCTCATCTGTCAAATCAGTTTCCGAGTTGTCAGTTTATTTCCTTTACTAAGGTTTGATGCATAGCACTGTGATGTAATTGAGCATGACTTGACCAATGCCATGGGGCTGAATTGATCACTGCAGGACATATCTTCAAAAAGAAATGTGAAGATTCATTTTTTCCCTTCTCTGGGAACAAAAATTTGGGGCTGTTAAAAGGTAGATTCCTGAGGTGATTTGGTGTGTTGATATAGGGAGCCTGCGTGTTGATATCTGTTCACCAGTGCCGAATAGAAATGCAGAGACAGAGTTTTGGGTGAAGTAGAAAAGAATAGCTTCATTGCTTTGTCAGGCAAAGGGGGCCACAGCGGGCTAATGCCCTCAAAACCGTGTGTCCCGCCCTGGAGGGGGCAGTGAGGAGTCTTACAGTGTTCAAGAAACAGGGCGTGGTCAGTTTGTAGACATTCTTCTCGTTGGTTGGTGGTGAGGTAATTGGGAGTCAGCATTATCAACCTTCCAGCTCCAACCGGTCTGCAGTCTAAGTGCTTGTGGGCAGCATACAGTTAACTTCTTCCACGTGGTAAGGGTTTCAGTATCTGCAAAACAGCTCAAAGGACATGGCTCAGAATATTATCTCTAGTCCTTGAGAAAGAACTAAAGGTCCTTCACTTAGTTTAATGGTTAAAGTATTCTTATTTTGTCTTACTTGACTGTTTCCGTTTCTTTCTGCATTTTCTCACCTCTCTGATTAAATTTATTCTTTGACTAAAGTTTTTCTAGAGACAAAAGGCAGGCAGAGGACATGGGTGTGGGTCTATTTTGGAAGGCCTCATATTGTCTGGCTTGGTTACATGGACTCCCCAAATTTGGGTCTATCTAGTTCATACTGTGGTTCTTGCCAAGGTGCGTTCCATGAAACACTAGTCCTCTGATCTGCTTCACAATAAAACTGATGTGAAATCAAAGGAAAGTAAGTAAAATACTTTGCATTGGGTCATGCACATTAAAAATCACAAACATTATTTTCATTTCTTAGAGACTCTCAGCAGCACTTAGGTAGTTTATAAAAACTACTGCATTGAGGACAAAAATCTATTTAATTGTTAAAACCAGTTTCTCAGAACTGTTTGATTAATCAGCTCCTCCTTTTGTAATTATCTATTACAATTTCTCAGAACTAGTGTTCTAATGAAGTCGTTTTAGGAAATATCAGTTCATCAATCTCCAGAGGCATATTTTCTTCACTTTTTTACAACTCTAAAATTGGGAGGCTTCTTACATTTGATGATGTCCTGGGTTCAATGAAATATGGTATTGCCCTACTATAGCATCTTTTTTTTTTTTTTCTTTTGGGAATTATTTCTTTTTTATTTCTTTTTTATTTTTAACATCTTTATTGGAATATAATTGCTTTACAATGGTGTGTTAGTTTCTGCTTTATAACAAAGTGAATCAGTTTTTCTCCATAGTGGCTGTACCAATTCACATTCCCACCAGCAGTGCAAGAGTGTTCCCTTTTCTCCACACCCTCTCCAGCATTTATGGTTTCTAGATTTTATGATGATGCCATTTGACTGGTGTGAGATGATATCACATTGCAGTTTTGATATGCATTGCCCTAATGATTAATGATGTTGAGCATTCTTTCATGTGTTTGTTGGCAGTCTGTATACCTTCTTTGGAGAA
>NW_020175393.1:220919-223659 GCF_003031525.2 Neophocaena asiaeorientalis asiaeorientalis | reverse complement strand
GATGGAGATCTCTGGGTGATTTTCGCCGTTTGATATTATGTGGTGCTGGGAGGTCTCTTGTGGACCAGTGTCCTGAAGTTGGCTCTCCCACCTCAGAGGCACAACACTGACTCCTGGCTGCAGCACCAAGAGCCTTTCATCCACATGGCTCAGAATAAAAGGGAGAAAAAGTATAAAGAAAGAAAGAAAGAAAGAGGATAAAAAAAATAAAATAAAGTAAGGTAAAATAAAATAAAGTTATTAAAATGAAAAAATAATTACTCAGAAAGAAATTTTTTTAAAAAGTAGAAGACAAAACAAAACAAAACAAAACAAAAAACGGACAG
The DNA here is from genome assembly GCF_003031525.2 of Neophocaena asiaeorientalis asiaeorientalis. Lineage (NCBI taxonomy): Eukaryota > Metazoa > Chordata > Mammalia > Artiodactyla > Phocoenidae > Neophocaena > Neophocaena asiaeorientalis. The sequence continues at coordinate 223,333 of NW_020175393.1, read as the reverse complement.
ATAGAACCCTAGGACAAATGGTGAAAGAAAAGCTATACAGACAAAATCTCACCCAGAAGCATACACATACACACTCACAAAAAGGGGAAAAGGGGACACACTCACAAAAAGGGGAAAAGGGGAAAAAATCATAAATCTTGCTCTCAAAGTCCACCTCCTCAATTTGGGATGATTTCTTGTCTATTCAGGTATTCTACAGATGCAGTGTATATCAAGTTGATTGTGGAGATTTAATCCGCTGCTCCTGAGACTTCTGGGAGAGATTTCCCTGTCTCTTCTTTGTTCGCACAACTCCCGGGGTTCAGCTTTGGATTTGGCCCCGCCTCTGCGTGTAGGTCACTGGAGGGCGTCTGTTCTTCTCAGACAGGATGGGGTTAAAGGAGCCGCTGATTTGGGGCTCCGGCTCACTCAGGCCAGGGGGAGGGAGGTGTACAGAATGCAGGGCGAGCCTGCAGCGGCAAAGGCCTGGCAACCTCTCCACTTTGCCTTCCGCACCCCTGTGGCTGTGCTCTCCTCCACGGCTCCGAAGCTCCCCCCCCTCTGCTATCCGCAGTCTCCACCCGCGAAGGGGTTTCTAGTGTGTGGAAACCTTTCCTCCTTCACGGCTCCCTCCCACTGGTGCAGGTCCTGTCCCTATTCTTTTGTCTCTGTTTATTCTTTTTTCTTTTGCCCTACCCAGGTACGTGGGGAGTTTCTTGCCTTTTGGGAGGTCTGAGGTCTTCTGCCAGCGTTCAGTAGGTGTTCTGTAGGAATTGTTCCACGTGTAGACGTATTTCTGATGTATTTGTGGGGAGGAAGGTGATCTCTATGTCTTACTCTTCCACCATCTTCCCCCTCTCTCCTACCATAGCATCTTTAATGTCAGTTCTGCGTGCTGTTTTAGCTTTGATTGGGCTCATCAGAGAGTGACAAAAGTCCAAAATGATAGTGACTTAAATAGAAATTGATTTCTTACCAACAAAACTGGAGGTGGATGTTAGAATTGCACTCCTTGGTGTTGGATACCCAGGCTTCTTCCTCCTTGTTCTATTTTCCAGAGCCTTTATATCCGAGGTCATATAATGGTTCAAGAAGCTGCTGCATGTCCATCTATACCCAAATTACTGCCAACAGGAAAAATTTTAAAAAGATCAATAAAAAGGAGTAAAATCAAGTGCCAAACGTCTCTTAAGGAAGAGTTCTCAGAAGCTGCCAGTGACACTTGTGCTTACACTCCATGGGTCAGAATTTAGTAATGTGGCCACACCTGGGATCCAAGGCAGACCAGGAAATATAGTCATTTTTCTGAGCTTGCAGGTACTGAGCTAAAATTATCACTACAAATAAAAGGAAAACCTATTCAAACCAGGAGCCCTGGAGAACTGGCACCACCAGCCATAGCGTGGTCACTGATTATTGATATGTACAAGAAATTAGATTGTTAAAAAAACAGTAACTAGCAAATTATCAAAGCATAACTCTTTCAGAGTTAAGACATCAAGGCAAATATTATTGAAGATGAAAAATTCATTTTGCTGTTAACAATGAAAAAGTTAGCCTTTTCCCCACCAATATCAAGTACCTTAGAAGACATTTCTTAGTATGCATGGCCACTGACCTTGGATTGTGAAGGTCAGAAGAGAATGATGCTCTCTGTTGCCTTCTTCTGATTCTCAGGTCACTCATTATCCAAGTTTAAGAGGGAGTAAATGCAACTAGGGATGAAGGGAGTGATTCACTGAGTAGATATTGTGTAGATATGGGCTTTTTTTTTTTTTTTTTTGTGGTACGCAGGCCTCTCACTGTTGTGGCCTCTCCTGTTGCAGAGCACAGGCTCCGGACACGCAGGCTCAGTGACCATGACTCATGGGCCTAGCCACTCCGTGGCATGTGGGATCTTCCCAGACCCGGGCACAAACCCATGTCCTCTGCATCGGCAGGCGGACTCTCAACCACTGTGCCACCAGGGAAGCCCCTATATGGGCTTTTAATAAGAATGTCCTGAATGTCCAGAATTTGATTGGTTTGTTCTCAAGCTGTTCTGTGACTAAGTTTCCATTACTTTTAGAGATTTTGATTCGATTAAAATGCACGAATTATTATAAAAAATTCTCCAGTGTTCACCATTGAATTTAATTCTTACATTTATTCACAGTATCTTTAATATCTAAATTGAAACATTAAAGCAGGGAGACTATTCAAGTTTGACTAGTATTAATTTTGAAATAGAATTAGATTATGACTGAAATTTTTCAACGGAAATAATTTAAAATGCCCATATGTAATAGTGTAAAACTTTTTAAAATTAAATTTCTATCTTAAGCCAATATCATTTTGGAATTTTTGTCTCTGTCAGCTGACTCGCTTGACATTTTTGCTTTATGAAGCTATCCTTTGACCAAAAAAAAAAAAAAAAAAAAAAATAATTTTTAAAA
>NW_020175393.1:9901-220748 GCF_003031525.2 Neophocaena asiaeorientalis asiaeorientalis | reverse complement strand
TTTTTTTTTTTATAAATTTATCTTTGGACAAAAAAAAAAAAAAAAAAAAAAAAATCATTTATTGAAGCCAGACTTCTATTACCAATTCCTAAAAGCTGTTATTCTGTGGTGTTTACTTTTATTTATAAGCCCTTAAAAACACTCTTACTTTATAGGGGAATGAAATAATTATGGAGTAATGAGATGTAAAATTTGCCCTGAGCTTATTATATCAGATCATCTGGTATCATAAGGTAAATAAAATTGCAAGGTAATATGTGCTTACTGGGCCTCAAATCCTATGGGTTTATTTTTAGGAAACACAATATTAATTAATTGGTAAAAATCATGACAGAGCCAACAGGTGAGCTTCATGAATTGACCTGGTTTAGTGGGTTGGTAAATATGTTTTCAATGAATATGGCACTTTTCCTGTTGTTTTTCTATTCCCTTATCTTATGGATAAGGATTATCCATTCATAGATTTTTATTTTTAAACAATAAATCATAAGAAAACAAGTGCATGCTGTCATTATAGTTTAATTTAATGTGCCTTTGGGAGGAAAATGATATTTTAAAGTGATTAAATCTACCAGTTAGATATGTATCTCCTCATTATTATCAGATATTTATGGAATACCTCCATGTGCAAAGTTCTCTGGTCAACTTTGGAATGGGGACATCAGATTCTGAATAGCTTAATCCTGATGAGATCTGTCTGAAGTCATAGTTATCTCTTTACTGCTTCCACAGAGCAGAACGGAAATATCCTAGTTCTGCTATTAAATTAGAATTATAAAGTAATAAATTAAAATAACAGTGACACTCTAGCTATTTTTCTGGAACATGAGGCAACTTAATGCTATAAATTCCTAAAAGCACACTGATTAGCCAATAATAATACAATTGGAAAATATGAGTAATGTATAGGGTACATGTATCTCTGTCCCAGGTAGAAAGGCTCCTTTGGAGAATTAGTCTATGTTTCTGAAACTATCTACTCAGAGCAGTAAATTTATTCTGCTCCAATTCTATGGCCAATCTGATGGCACAGGAATCTAAAATCACCTGAATTTCTATGATACTGTTCTTTAAGTTCTCATGTAGATACCCTACCATGATCTGCTTAAAGATCTGGCACTTTTCTTCTATCACCTAAATAGCAGTGTTTTTAGTAATGAAACTCAGGATTTAATCACTTTCTTATCATATGATAATAGTTTTTTGAGTCAAAACTGAACTCTTTCATTGAAATTCGAATTTATAAATATTTTGGATGAATATCTTTTCAAGCAGAAGTGTACATTTTAAATTTTCCTTTATTCTCTTAAGTTGTTTTATACTTGTCAGAAGTAATTTTGCAGGGCAAGATATTGGATCAGTAGCCTGACTTGTTCAATGAACAATCATAAAAATTTTCAGTAGACATTTTACTTCTGTTGCAAAGTATCCATTTATTTCTGATAAAGTGGCTAAATGATGACTGAAACACAGTGTTAAGAAATCTAATATCTGGGTCTGGTCTCAGGGGTATTTCTTATTTAAGTGAGAGGACTTAGTATGTCATTTAACTTTTAGAGGTTTGTTTCCTCATTCGTAAAATAGAGTAAATAATATTTTCCCTGATTATATCACATAACGCTATTGAGAAAATAAAACACTTTAAAAACGTTAAAGCACTCTCAAAAATTATGTGTGTGTGAATGTATGTGTAGGCATAAGTGATAGAAAATTAAGAAACACATCCTTATTTTGTTGGAATACTGATTATTTATGGAAGTAAAACTTAGTCTTTAGGAGTTTGAAAGAAAAAAACCAGGTTATAGGGCTTTAGACTTTCTTTGAGTGACATGAAGAGAGCAAGGTCCATAGGTTTAATTTACCTTCTTGGAAAGAGAGCAGCTGAAACTGTCAGGACCTAACATAGACTCTGAAGACATCTTGGCATTCATTGTATGTTTGACATTACATGATTTCTGAAGTTCTTTTTATTCTTCAAGGATTTTATAGCTATCCATCAATTTATCCCAGTTTTGTTTCCCAATAGCTGGTACAAAATTGGTGTTTCTTGGGGCTCCAAGTGAGTTAATGCATATTTGTCACAAATGCATTGTTTCCAAATTAATTTCACATCCGAAGTGCACACACTCTCCAATGTAGGAGGGATATAAAAGTAAACATTGTTTATGAGGCCAAATTTAAATAACATCATGTGGTCTTCCACAGGGATGACCAAAACTCTGATTCAAGATGACAGAAACAATGGCCGAAATTATTGCACCATATGGTACCACATTCTATGTTTGTTCTTACGATTTTGTACTACATATATTATGATTCCCCACATTGAATTGCCATTTTTAAACATAGAGTGAAATAGGTATCTTACACAAATAACTCTTTTCAGGGATGTCATTCAGAAAATTGAATGTACAAAATAAAAAACAGTGACAAACATTTTAAAAGGGCATGGTGTTTTCTCATAATGGTTTTTGGAATATATTTGAAAAACGCTGACACCTCTGCCTCTACTTCTTCTTTAGGCTTCTTTACCTGAAACAACTGATCTTCCGGAATTCTTTATTGCTTCTTACAAATGGCCTGGATGGACCCATGGCCCATTGGATCAAAAAAATTGTGCTGCATCCTGGGCTTTTTCTACTGCAAGTAATAAAATCATTTTAATTACTTCCTTATAAATCTCCCTTTGACTCTAGATCTTGACATAGTCATTAAAAGGGTTTTTAATGTAGAATAGTTAAATATTAACATTTGGTCAATTTAAAATCTTACTCTGGCCAGAGAAAGCAGCCTGAAAATGATATAAAAATATGTTTTTACTCTGAAAATTGGCGTTTATTTTTAGCATCTAATTTTAAATAGAGAGTAGATCAAAAGAGCAGCAAAGAAGTTACCAAAACTTATTTGTTCTTTGAGAGTTAAGGCCAGATAATAAGAGTATAAAGTTCCTCTTTACCTATAGTACCATCTGTAATCCTAATATGCATATCACACAGACATATAATTCTTATGTTCTTTTTTCTTGATAAGATCTGCAAGAATATATTTAATTATTAAACTAGTAGATTTGATGTAAAGTAAGAATTCAGAACTAGTAGTAATGGATTAAATGGGTTTTATCTCATTTTAGATAAAAGCAACTATGTAGATTCTGACTCTAAAGTGATATAGTTGATCTTCTAATAAGAGTAGTTTCCAAATTAGGGTTGCTGTTGCTTCCACTGTGTGAGGAATACATACCTCTGTTGCAGCAACTTTCATATATTTTCACAAGTCCAGTAAATCGATATTCAGGTTAATCCCAAGATTTGGTCTCCAAATTATCCTCAAAAGCGTGTTGGTTGTATTACAGCAATTAAGCCTAATATGACATTGATTGTCTACTATCAAAGATCAGTTTCATAAAACTGTGGTCTAGGCTTAAAAATAATTCCAAAAGAGTGCTCAAAAGACTAAGTACTGAAAGCATCATGAACTAAGTTCATAAGCTCTGGAGGGTTGCACTCCTTGGCACAGAGGAGTGCTGATCTTTTGTCTAAATATCATCACTTCATAGCATGAGCTAGTTCGTTCTAGAAAAGATACATTTGGCTGAACTCACTTCTGGAGCATCTCCATCTGTAACGTCTACACTAATGCCTACTCCCCAAGTATAAATGTTCTCTTGACTTCTTTGAGCCCTATTCTAGTTGGGTGGGGACAGATTTAATCATATAAATCATTTGTCATTTTATGTTCATGTGCTTAATGTATTACACCTCTTAGGGGTTATATAAGAATTTTACTTTCAGTTAGACCAGTATTTCTGAACATGTCTTAATAAAGACATTGGTGGTAAAATACTGAAAGTAATTTACTAGGCTGATTTGGCCTGTGTACTCTGGTATCCCCAGGTCACAGCCCCATAGATGGCCTCAGCACAGGGCTAAGTCTGGATTTGTCCCTCTACCTAACAGATGACACAGTTTTGTATCCTGTGTATTCAATACATCAAATCAGGCTGATGCTATTTTTTTTTAATGTGTTAAGTAAAGAAGAGAATATTCTAGGGTCTCTTAAAGACCTAGAAAATTGTCAGGAAGTTGTAGTTAAAATAAGAAAAGTCTTTCAAAGAAGCTAAAAACTATAAAATGGGATAAATACAATTTAAAAATATACACACATATAAAAATATTGTTATGCAGCCAAATACAACTCAAGCAAGATGTCAGAAGTTAATAGGTGAAGGAGTTTGAAATGGTGAGGGCAATACATACTGCAGAGCAAACTTGGAGACAGAATAAAATAAGCAGGGAAAATAATAGTGTGAGTCTTGGAGGTAAAGCCCAATGAAAGTTTTCAGAGAGAGAGTGGAAAGCAATTTGCTGAACTGAGTCATTCTTAAATCTTCTGACCTTTTCCAAGTATTTCAAGTGAATTTGGATTAAACCTTCACTGAGATTCAGAAATGTCTGTAAAAAAGCAATGTATTGAAGATCATCACAATTTAAACCCTCATCCTTTAGTTGAAATCTACAGCTTCATGGGGCTGGAGGGGATGTTAGAGGTCCCCTTTTCCAAGGCTTTGGTTTTGTAAAAGAGGCACAAAGAGGGGAAGTGACCTGAACAAAGTGAAAGGCGAGAAGTCTCGGAAGTGATCCCAGAAGCCAGGCTTCTGACTCCTTTGGTATTATTTGTGAAAGTCTTTTCTGAACCAAGAATAGTTACACTAACATTTAAAAAATATACTTGATTCTGAACGCTTGTACTGAAAGTTGAAGCATCAAAGAATTTCTATTTTCTTTTATGAAACAGGGAATTATTTTCTTGAGACTAAGAGAGATGGTGGTATAATGGCATTTGCTCTTATGAAATGTACCTAGCACAAAATAGATGGGAATTGAGAAGGAAGTAGGAGGATATAGATTCAACACACACTGAGTGTCTAAAATGTGCCAGCAATTACACTACAGAATTGTACATATGCTGTAGTTACATAAAAAACATGTATATGCAGAAATACATATGTAAAGGAATTATTTTTAAATGAATTATTTTAGAATAATTCTAAACTAGCATCTTGAGGGGTTTCAGTACACAGATAATTTTGATGAATGAAAACAATAACTTCTGAGAAAAGTGCATAGATAGAAGGAAGGTTATGACTTTGTTGCCTTTCATCAAAAGTAAGAGATTAAGAACAAGACTATATCAGGTCTCCAACAACAACAAAAAATCTGTACGAGAATATCACTGACTCCAATTTTCTTGTGATCTCAACAAACATATTATCATGGTAGCATGATCAAAATGCTCACATAGTAGTTTTCTGCCACTGGTTGATTAATTTCCCTAGTCTATTATTCTATGAGGATAGTATGATGACTCTTGGTTTTTGTTCATTGTTGCAATTTCTACTGCTTAGTCCTGTGCCTGTCACCTAGTAGGTGGTCAACAAATGTGTGTTGGGGAAAGGAACAAACTGATTAACAACAACCATGCTAGGGAATTATTTAAACAAATAGAGGGTTCAATCACAAAAGGTATATATATATAAAACAAGGTGAATTCCACGTCTACTAAGATAAGATTAGGATCATAATGTTCAAGAAAATTGTAAGCATAAAAATGTGCTATGTAGCTTTTTGATAGTTTATAATGTAGATTCATGTTAGTCTCAATTAGTTTAAAAACCAAAGATTTAATTTATTCCAATACATCAGATTAACATGGATGAATTTCCAATTAATATTTCTATGATCAGTTTTTCTGATTTCCTGAGTTTAGTTACATTCACTTCAAAAGTATATTTTAAGCCATGATTATATGTTTTAGGTACAGGAGATATAAATGTAAGATATAGCTCTTGCCCTCAAGGAGTTTCACTTGGCAAATTTCTTAATGAAAAATTCAGAAGTATATAGAACATGAAAGGAACAAGGAACTAGAGAAGTCTGTGAAGTTGGTAAGACAATGAAGCAATGCCAAAACTGGACAAAAACTGTAACTGAAATGATGACACAGTTGAATTTGTTGGAATACACAGACATGTTCATCACATTTAGCCTTGATTTTTAGTTACATTAAGTTTCCAAGACTAGCTTAAGATTCAAACAAAAAGCGCTATGTAAATTCTTGGCAATACCATGTGTCACTTGACTATTAATCAATATTCTCTTTGAAACAGGTGTAGCAGCTGACCGCATAGCGATTCAGTCCAAAGGTCGATACACAGCCAACCTATCCCCTCAGAATTTGATCTCTTGCTGTGGCAAGAACCACTATGGATGCAACAGTGGAAGCATCGATAGGGCTTGGTGGTACCTGAGAAAACGTGGGTAAATAGCTGCCCAACACATGTCTCTAGGATTCTTAAGAGTGTGGCTTAGGTTAGAATAAGAAAACATATATATTAAAGTTTTCCAAAAAATTTACAAATATATATGCTGCATCTACATAAACACATGGATTATATTTAAATATATACTATATTTGGTATCTATTGAGATTATAAGCTATTGGAAACAATTGTTTGAAGAATGTATATATTTCTAGCTAAATTAATGAAGAGTCAAGTAAGCATTGTCTTCTTGTGGCTCTGACCCAAATGGTTCTACTGAGTCGCCACGGAGGGAGGAGAGTAGTTGATATTGCTGATACCTCTCTTGAGAACTTTAGTTCCCCAAGTAGATGAATAGATAATCCCAGGTAAGAATTAGGTTAAGAATCAGAGGAATAACATAAAAACATCCTGTATAGTTGCCACAACTCATGAACATCATTGTCACTATCCATCCCATCTGATGAGAAGAGGCAGGTTGCATTTCTTTATGCTTATGTAGTCTGATACTCACACAGCATCCTCGTGTCACCTATAAGAACTAATCTACTTAAAAGCTGAGATATCTCTCTAAGGAAACTGCAGCTGATAACTAGTAGTAGACATATGTGCTGCCCCTGTGTTCTTTCCTCCTCCACTGAGTGATCTTTGTCTGCTACAGAGAAGTTAGGTGCTATGAGAGAGTGGGTGTTAGGAATTTTATATAAAGTCCTTTAAAATGTTTTTCTTATGTTTTGCCTAATAAGACGGTGTTTAGAATGGACAACTTGGGCTAATACCTTCCTGGTGTAGTAGTGCTTGGTTGGCCTCTGTTTTGTACTATAATAAAAATTAAAGCCTTTTAGGAGCTTAAAAATATAACAACATGAGAGTCAGTGAAATCTTATTGTATTAGTCTGGTCAGGTTAACATAACAAAATGTCATAGACTGTGTGGCCTGAACAACAGGCACTTGTTTCCCACAGTTCTGGAGACTGAGAAGCCCAAGACTGGGGTGTTAGTCAGTTCAGTTCCTGGTGAGAACCCTCCTCCTGGCTTGTCTTCTCGTCATGTCCTCATCTGGCAGAGAGAGAGCTCTAGTGTCTTTTCCTGTTATAAGGGCACTGATCCCAGCATGAGGGCCCCACCCTTATGACTTCATTTAAAGCTAATTTTCTCCCAAAGACCCCCATCTCCTCATACCATCACATGGCAGTTAGGGCTTCAACACATGAATTTGGGCTGACACACTTCAATCCATAGTCCTCATTATCCCCAAGTTGAGACCTTTTTTGGAAATGGCTTTGTTTTCATTGTGCTCCTTTGTTCAGATTCTCTTACTTTGTTGAACACTATTGAATTTTCTTGAGGCAATTCTACCAGATAATTCCATGGCCAGCTCAACATTGACTATCCATAAAATCAATTCCATTGTTTTATTTTCCTTACTACCTGCTTCTATATTCAATGAATTATGTTAGATTTGGATCCAAATAATTTGTACTTTTCAATGTTCAATTTCAAAATAAGAAATCAAAATTATTTTATTGTTTGTATAATGTATATATCTCATAACTTTCTACCTTATTAACTTTAATACTATATTAGTATATACAATTCCTTCTAAAGTATCATGAACTACAGACACATAATAATTGAAGTCTTATGAGCAGGTGTTTATAACTTAATAAAAATGTAAAAAAAAAAACCCTTAATTCTAAAACTTACATAATTTATCAGAATATTACATCTGAGTATGATAAAGTTCATTCTCTTTCACATTAAATTTGGCTCTTCTACATTATCATTATAGATGCAGACTTAAGGAGTCCTTCCCCTATTAATATTACCACAGATTTAATTGATGAACAATTTTCATCTTTGGAAAATTCTATTCAGTAGATAAATTTATTTATTATAATGGATTTGAGCAAGATTTTAAAATATTAAAAAAATGATATAAATGAACTTATTTATAAAACAGAAACAGACTCACAGATTTAGAGAAGGAATTTATGGTTACCGGCGGAAAGGGGTACAGGGGAGGGATATATTGGGAGTTTGGGATTCACATGTACACACTGCTATATTTAAAATAAAATGCCTTTCCATGAAAAAAAATTATAATGAAGAAATAGGAATGGAGTGGGGAATAGTTAATATGATTGAACGACTATGTTCAATGTCATTAAACTTGCATGTACGTAGCCAGAATAATTTACAAATGTTTTATTCAGTAAAATTGCATATAGATAGGTAATTATGGCATTTTCCTAAGTATTATTTTGACATCTTTGCTTATTCCTCATAGACTGGTATCCCATGCATGCTATCCACTTTTCAAGGATCAAAATGCTACCAATAATGGCTGCGCCATGACAAGTAGGTCTGATGGACGGGGAAAGCGACATGCCACCAAGCCCTGTCCCAACAGCATCGAGAAATCCAATAGGATCTACCAATGTTCTCCTCCATACAGGGTCTCTTCCAATGTAAGTCTGAATCGCAAGAATTAGAAAGGGTTAACTTTCTCAAAAATATATACTACTGTTATTAAAACTATTTAAAAACTAGTATATTCTAAAATAATGCTATGCTTTCAGGTATAATTTTTGATATTCTTAAGATGTCTATTAGTGACCTCCAATTTGGGTATAATTTTTGATCTTTGTAGTATTAGCAGTCCAAATGATTGCCTTAAATTCAAAAATGCCCATGGAAATAAAGTTTTATAATTTTATGTATATATATACATACATATATATATAAATACTTGACAGATAAAGGCTACAGCAAAACCTTTTTCACTGACTTTTTTGTGATAGTAGCTCATTTTATCAATCTTTTGCCTTACTCCACAGAATAATTGAAATGGACAGTCATAATGGAAAAAAAGATTCTCTTGGATTCCAGTTTATCATGTTAAAAGCCTAGGAAAAGTGTACTCCATTGTATCAGTATCACCAAGACATTCTCATTTTCAGAATATTTGAAACTTCAATGGCTTCCAGATACCTATAGAATACAGTTTGACATTCTTACCATGACATACAGGGCTTCATGATTTGGTTCTGACGTACTGCTTTCACAGATTCATTTCCCACCAGGTTCTAACCCACCCCCCCACCTGCCCATAATGCTCCTGGTAAGTTGACCTGCTGTCTGCTCCCCAGATGCACCATGACCTTCATGCTTCTCTACTTAGCCAGGTGATGATTCCTCTCACCCAAATGGTTATCCCACCTACTTCCATGTCAAGGAAGTAGGTCAAAACTTCATCTTCTTTGAGAAGATTTTCCTTGACTCCTAGGCAGAACAAATGTCCCTTTCTTGTTTGCATCCATGGCACTTTGTGCTTGTCTCTGTAATAAAACTTAGTATCTCATAATGCAATTAGTTTTGTTAGTGCCTGTCTATTCCACCAAAATGCAAATATCTTCAGGACAGAGGCAAGGTCAATATTTTTTTCTGTCCTAGTTTCTTGTCTTTACTCTGATCAATGTGCTCACATTTATATGAATAAATGAATGAATGACCTGCCTTTTTCCTAAGGGTTGCATTACACAGGGGACAACAACAGAGAAATATTTGTATGCTAAAACTGAGGAACCTCACTATCTTCTGGGATCGCTTTTGTGATCCTAAGAATGGAGATGACACTAATCTCTACTGATAAACAGAGTTTTAACTGAATTATTTTTCCTTTGTGACCATAAACATCTTTGTATTTTTCTTCATTCCAAAATTATTGTCAGTGGTAAGAGTCATTGAAATGTGTGTGTGTCTTGTCTTTGTGGCAATTCACATGTGAGTATTTCACATGTGAGTATTTCAAAAGGTGGCAATTCACATGTGAGTATTTCAAAAGGTGATTAAGAGTAAACTGCAAGTGGTCAAGGCACACTGGGTTGCATAATTCCTAAACTGATTGTACAGTACCTAACATTACACACCAAACAATAGGTTTAGTGTGCTCTGATAACAGAAATGGTGCTCACTGATTTTTTTTCTTCCAGGAAACTGAGATAATGAAAGAAATCATGCAAAATGGACCAGTTCAAGGTAAACTTGGATGAAATATGGTTGTGTCTTATTTATTCCTTTAATAAACAACATTATTACATTTTATCTCCTGTATAAAGAGCTTAATAAATGATAGAAATTTTTAACTTTTAGATTACTCTTAAGGATTCAATGGTTGTAAGACCAAAGTAATTATAGGAGATCCACTCACCTAATAACCTAATTAGCTGACCTTTTATTTGAAGAAGATAAACTCATTCATACATTGAATTCTTAAACGAATGTTAATGACACATTGGATGAAAGTCTGCTAAGTGTATCCAAAGTGGTCATGGATCCAAAAGACATTCGAACAGGAAATACTAACTGATAGAGTTCATTTAATTGTTTACTTATATTTAGGACTCATACATAATGTTAGAAATTTCCTCACTTCGGTTTAAATGGATTAAGTAATGGATTGAAAAAAAAATCAAGGTTTAGCAGTAGAAACAAAGTGGACACTTTAATTTTTCTATAAACTCAAAAGAAATCGAATAAGCCAGTATAATTTTTGTGTTTTATAACATGCATTCCATTTTGATCAATTTTGTAAATGTGTTATGTATGGTAAACTAACAGTAAGTAAGGAAATAATATACTGACTTTCTGTCCATTGATTTTGATATGAAGATATTATTTCTGATACATAGTTCCTCTGCTTACCTATTTGATTTGATTTTGCACCAATGCCATGAATAAAAATAGGTTCACAGTGTATATTTTCTATGCTAAACGTTGCCTTGAAATTCTTGGAAAAACAAAACCAGTGAGGCCTAAAATAGAAATTCAGGGTGTGAATACTGAAAGGCCCATAATATAGTATCAATGCAGTGGAATTGGTAAATAAATAAATTAAAGAATTTGGTTAAACATAACAAAATTAAATTGAAAACATCTGATATATACCCAAGGAGCTATTGGCCAAAATGTATTTTTGTTTTTCTGAATGCTGGCCTAATTAGTATTTGTTCAACATTTGCAGGAACCACAGATTTTAAAACTGTGATGGAAAGATTTTTATTGATCTTTATCATCACTTAACATTTATTGGAAAACCAAAACTTACTCTAATCATGCCCTGAATTTAACTTTTAAAATCCTGGAACAATACACAAAAACTGAAACAAATAAAGAGAATTTTTTTTCCTCCTTACAGTTGTGTAATTTTTGAAAGCTGGTAAAATAACAGGGAAATTCATGTGTAATTTAAATATATGCTTCGTTAAGTGGAGTTTGTGTGACAAATTTGAAGGATCACAGGCATTTGAAGTCAAGGCTGAATTTGAAATTCCAGTTTTGACATTTTCAACTTAAATGACTTTGGTCAAGTTATTTAAACCTCTCTGAATTTACAATCGTTATATTACTGTTTCAAGTTTCTCTCTCTCTTTTTCTTTTAATCAGTCAAAAGAAACTTGCATCATAATGATTTAAAATTGAGAACACCTTAGGTTTATTTTATGGTCAAATATATAAGTGTTCATGAATTTTACATAATGAATCAAAAATAAAGAAATAAAATTTGTAAATAATAATGTTGAAATTCAGATTATTCAACATCTATGTAACAAATGTTTGCTGAGAACCTCCCTCCTGCCAACCTGAGCCAGGATCATGAGATAGAGCTCACCATCCTACCCTCAGGTGTGTCATAATTCTGTGTAATAAGTTTGCTGCTATTCTCCAGAAGTATAATTGCACTACAGTAGTTTATGTACTTATATGTTGATGGGTTCATCAAGTCTATTTTGGTGTCAGACTCAAGGAAGGATCTGTCTTCAAGTTAATTGTCATGGTGTCTCACTCATGTTTCTTTTGTTTACAGTGGTATTTTTCCACATTGAAGAGTATATTTTATTCACAGTGCTTAGAATTGAGAAAAGCTAATGGAGTCAATGATTCTATGGAAGAGAAAACCAATAGCAATATTTCACACTTTTATAAATGCTGGTTGCTTCATCTTGCTGTCAATGCAACATAGTTGTCTACATATTTTTGCCTGGGCTAATGTACAGGACTTTCTCCTGCTTGGTACAAAAGAATGTAAAAGGCAATAGAATTCTGAATAAATACCATGTGCACTCTTCTGAAATCTATAGAATTAAACATAAGTTTATGTACTGGAAAGAGAACAAAAGAAAAGATCTGCATAGCGTACAGTTATATAAATTTTTGAAATCCTATGGAAAGGTGTTTTAAAGTAAATAAAGAAGATTTAACCTCTTTTGAGAATATTTAGACAGCAACAGAAAAGGCATGAAACATTAATAAATGAAATAAAAAATGGAATCAAAAGTAATATTTGACTTTGGAAGAGAAGCTTCATTTTAGTATCTATCAAAAATTTTCTTATTTTATTTAAAATGTACATCAAACTAAGACAAGCATTGTGCACAGTTGTCAAGGTATACTTAACTAGCCCAACTAAAAATATTTTCAATTCAAGTCTTTGAAAGGAGAAGTTTAAAGTGTTCACCCTGAATTGCCCAAGCCCTTCAATAAAACAGCACACAATACAGAAAAGAAATAATCTAGGTGAGGGAAGGAAGGAGAGTTTTATAAAGTATAAGCTCTTTCTTTCTAAACAATACACTATTGGCTTAGTTCTTCAGAGCTGGAGGGATGCAATCTTGTCAGAGTATTCTTTTGCCAAGGGTTTGCTTTTTATTCAAACTCACCAAGGAAAGTTTTGTATTCACTTCCAAGGATGAAGAACAATTATTTTACACCCTGTTTGCTAGGTTCACCCTTTGCTGCTACTTAATTGGAATTTAAAGAGACTTGTGGAGAAGCCCAAGAAGCCCAAGAAATAGTGATCATCAGTCAAGGGTAGTGGGCTTCTTGCAAGGTCTCAGTTCCTGGTAATTGTGCTTCTGTCAATTAAAAATAGATGGCGGGTGGTTCAAGATGGCAGAGTAGAAGGACATGTTCTCACTCCCTCTTGTGAGAACACCAGAATCACAACTAACTGCTGAACAATCATCAACAGGAAGACACTGGAATTCACCAGAAAAGATACCCCACATCCAAAGACAAAGAAGAAGACACAATGAGATGGTAGGAGAGGCACAATCACAATAAAAGCAAATCCCATAACTGCTGGGTGGGTGACTCACAAAGTGGGGAACACTTATACTACAGAAGTGCACACACTGGAGTGAAGGTTCTGAGCCTCACGTCAAGCTTCCCAACCTGGGGTTCCAGAAATGGGAGGAGGAATTCCTAGAGAATCAGACTTTGAAGGCTAGTGGGATTTGACTGCAGGACTTCGACAGGACCTGGGGGAAACAGAGACTCTACTCTTGGAGGACACACATAAAGTAGTGTGTGCATCAGGACCCAGCGAAAGGAGAAGTGACCCTGGGGGAGACTGAACCAGAACTACCTGCTAATGTTGGAGGGTCTCCTGCAGAGGTGGGGGTGGCTCTGTCTCACCATGAGGGCAAGGACAATGGCAGCAGAAGTTCTGGAAGTACTCCTTAGCATGAGCCCTCACAGAGTCTGCCATTAGCCCCAAAAAAGAGCCCGGGTAGGCTCCAGTATTGGGTTGCCTCGAGCCAAACAAACAACAGGGAGGGAAACCAGCCCCACCCATGAGCAGTCAAGTCGATTAAGGTTTTACTAAGCTCTCACCAACAGAGAAACAGCCAGCTCTACCCACCACCAGTCCTTCCTATCAGGAAACATGCACAAGACTCTTAGATAGCCTCATCCAACAGAGAGCAGACAGCAGAAGCAAGAAGAACTACAATCCTGTAGCCTGTGGAGTAAAAACCACATTCTCAGAAAGATAGACAGGATGTAAAGGCAGAGGACTATGTACCAGATGAAGGAACAAGATAACACCCCATAAAAACAACTATATGAAGTGGAGATAAGCAATCTTCCAGAAAAAGAATTCAGAATAATGATAGTGAAGATGATCCAGGACCTCGGAAAAAGAATGGAGGCAAAGATGGAGAAGATGCAAGAAATGTTAAACAAAGATCTAGAAGAATAAAGAACAAACAAACAAAAATGAACAATACAATAACTGAAATGAAAAATACACTAGAAAGAATCAATAGCAGAATAACTGAGGCAGAAGAATGGATAAGTGACCTGAAAGACAGAATGGTGGAATTCACTGCTGTGGAACAAAATAAAGAAAAAAGAATGAAAAGAAATGAAGACAGCCTAAGAGACCTCTGGGACAACATTAAACGCAACAACATTAGCATTATAAGGTTCCCAGAAAGAGAATAGAGAGAGAAAGCTCCCAAGAAAATATTTGAAGAGCTTATAGTTTAAAATTTCCCTAACATGGGAAAGAAAAGAGCCATCCAAGTCTGGGAATTCAGAGAGTCCCATGCAGGATAAACTAAAGGAGAAACACGCTGAGACACATAATAATCAAATTGGCAAAACTTAAAGGCAAAGAAAAATTATTGAAAGCAGCAAGGGAAAAACAACAAATAACATATAAGGGAATTCCCATACGGTTAGCAGCTGATTTCTCAGCAGAAACTCTTCAAGTCAGAAGGGAGTGGCATGACGTACGTAAAGTGATGAAAGGGAAGAACTTACAAACACGATTACTCTACCTGGCAAGCATCTCATTCAGATTCAATGGAGAAATCAAAAGCTTTACAGACAAGAAAAGCTAAGGCAATTCAGCACCATCAAACCAGCTCTACAACAAATGCTAAAGGAACTTCTCTAAGTGGGAAACACAACAGAAGAAAAGGACCTACAAAAACAAACCCAAAACAATTAAGAAAATGGTAATAGGAACATACATATTGATAATTACCTTAAACGTGAAAGGGTTAAATGCTCCATCCAAAAGACACAAGCTTGCTGAATGGATACAAAAACAAGACCCATATATATGTTATCTACAAGAGACCCACTTCAGACTTAGGGACACATACAGACTGAAAGTGAGGGGATGGAAAAATATATTCCCTGAAATGGAAGTCAAAAGAAAGCTGTAGTAGCAATACTCAGATAAAATAGATTTTAAAATAAAGAATATTACAAGGGACAAGGAAGGACACTACATAATGATCAAGGGATCAATCCAAGAAGAAGATATAAAAAGTATAAATATATATGCACGCAACATAGGAGCACCTCAATAAATAAGGCAACTGCTAACAGATATAAAAGAGGAAATTGACAGTAACACAATAATAGTGGGGGGCTTTAACACCTCACTTACACCAATGGACAGATCATCCAAACGGAAAATTAATAAGGAAACACAAGCTTTAAGTGACACAATAGACCAGATGGATTTAATTCATATTTATAGGACATTCCATCCAAAAACAGCAGGTTACACTTTCTTCTCAAGTGCGTACGGAACATTCTCCAGGATAGACCACATCTTGGGTCATAAATCAAGCCTCAGTAAATTTAAGAAAATTGCAATCATATGAAGCATCTTTTATGACCACAATGTTATGAGATTAGAAATCAATGACAGGGAAAAAAATGTAAAAAACACAAACACATGGAGGCTAAACAATACGTTACTAAATAACCAAAAGATCACTGAAGAAATCAAAGAGGAAATTGAAAAATACCTAGAGACAAATGACAATGGAAACACGATGATCCAAAACTTTAGGGATGCAGCAAAAGCAGTTCTAAAAGGGAAGTTATACCTATACAATCCTACCTCAAGAAACAAGAAAAATCTCAAATAAACAACCTAACATTACACCTAAAGGAACTAGAGAAAGAAGAATAAACAAAGCGCAAAGTTAGCAGAAGGAAAGGAATCATAAAGATCAGAGCAGAAATAAATGAAATAGAAACAAAGAAAACAAAAGCAAAGATCAATAAAACTAAAAGCTTATTCTTTGAGAAGATAAACAAAATTGATAAACTTTTAGCCAGACTCACCAAGAAAAAGAGGGAGAGGATTCAAATCAATAAAACTGGAAATGAAAAAGGAGAAGTTACAACAGACACTGCAGAAATACAGAGCATTCTAAGAGACTACTACAAGCAACTCTATGCCAATAAAATGGACAACCAGGAAGAAATGGACAAATTCTAGAAAGGTATAACCTTCCAAGACTGAACCAGGAAGAAATAGAAAATATGAACAGATCAATCACAAGTAATGAAATTGAAACTATGATTAAAAATCTTCCAACAAACAAAGGTCCAGGACCAGATGGCTGCAAAGGTGAATTCTATCAAACATTTAGAGGAGAGTTAACACCCATCCTCCTCAAACTCTTCCAAAAAATTCCAGAGGAAGGAACACTCTCAAACTTATTCTATGAGGCCGCCATCACCCTGATACCAAAACCAGACAAAGATACTATAAAAAAAGAAAATTACAGACCAATGTCACTTATGAATATAGATGCATAAATCCTCAACAAAATACTTGCAAACAGAATCCAACCACATATTAAAAGGATTATACACCATGGTCAAGTGGGATTTATCCCAGGGATGCGATTCTTCAATATACGCAAATCAATCAATGTAATATGCATATTAACAAATTGAAGAATAAAAACCATATTATCATCTCAGTAGATGCAGAAAAAGCTTTTGACAAAGTTCAGCAACATTTATGATAAAAACTCTCTAGAAAGTGGGCATAGAGGAAACCTACCTCAACATAATAAAGGCCATATATGGCAAACCCACAGCGAGCATCATACTCAATGGTGAAAAATTGAAAGCATTTCTTCTAAGATTAGGAACAAGACAAGGATGTCCACTCTCACCACTATTATTCAACATAGTTTTGGAAGTCCTAGCCATGGCAATCAGAGAAGAAAAAGAAATGAAAGGAATACAAATTGGAAAAGAAGAAGTAAAGTGTCACTGTTTGCAGATGACATGGTAGTATACATAGAGAATCCTAAAGATGCCACAGAAAACTACTAGAGCTAATCAATGAATTTGGTAGTTGCAGGATACAAAATTAATGCACAAAAATCTCTTGCATTCCTATATACTAATGATGAAAAATGTGAAAGAGAAATTAAGGAAACACTCCCATTTACCATTGCAACAAAAGAATAAAATACGTAGGAATAAACCACCTAGGGAGACAAAATACCTGTATGCAGAAAACTATAAGACACTGCCTAAAGAATTTAAAGTTGATACCAGTAGATGGAGAGATATACGATATTCGTGGTTTGGAAGAATGAATATTGTGAAAATGACTATACTACCCAAAGCAATCTACAGATTCAATGCAATCCCTATCAAATTACCAAAGGCATTTTTTTTACAGAACTTGAACAGAAAATTTAAAATTTGTATGGAGAAACAAAAGATCCCAAATAGCCAATGCAGTCTTGAGAGAAAAAAAGCAGAGCTAGAGAAATCAGACTCCCTGACTTCAGACTATAGTACAAAGCTACATTAATCAAGACAATATGGTACTGGCACAAAAACAGAATATAGATCAATGGAACAGGATTGAAAGCCCAGAGATAAACCATGCACCAAGGTCAACTAATCTATTACAAAGTAGGCAAGGATATACAATGGAGAAAAGACAGTCTCTTCAATAAGTGGTGCTGGGAAAACTGGACAGCTACATGTGAAAGAATGAAGTTAGAGCACTCCTTAGCACCATATACAAAAATAAACTCAAAATGGATTCAAGACCTAAATGTAAGATGAGACACTATAAAACTCGTAGAGGAAAACATAGGAAGAACACTCTTTGACATAAATCACAGCAAGATATTTTTTGATCCACCTGTCAGAGTAATGGAAATAAAACCAAAAATAAACAAATGAGACCTAATGAAACTTAAAAGCTTTTTGCACAGCAAAGGAAAACATAAACAAGATGAAAAGACAACCCTCAGAATGGGAGATAATGTTTGCAAACGAATCAATGGACAAAGGATTAATATCCAAAATATATAAACAGCACATGCAGCTCAATATTTAAAAAGAAAACCTAATCCAAAAATGGGCAGAAGACCTAAATAGACATTTTCTCCAAAGAAGACATACAGATGGCCTGAAGCACATGAAAAGTTGCTCAACATCACTAATTATTAGAGAAATGCAAATCAAAATTACAATTAGGTATCACCTCACACCGGTTAGAAAAGGCATCATTGGAAAACCTACAAACAACAAATGCTGGAGAGGGTGTGGAGAAAAGGGAACCCTCTTGCACTGTTGGTTGGGAAAACTGGACAGCTACATGTGAAAGAATGAAGTTAGAGCACTCCTTAGCACCATATACAAAAATAAACTCAAAATGGATTCAAGACCTAAATGTAAGATGAGACACTATAAAACTCGTAGAGGAAAACATAGGAAGAACACTCTTTGACATAAATCACAGCAAGATATTTTTTGATCCACCTGTCAGAGTAATGGAAATAAAACCAAAAATAAACAAATGAGACCTAATGAAACTTAAAAGCTTTTTGCACAGCAAAGGAAAACATAAACAAGATGAAAAGACAACCCTCAGAATGGGAGATAATGTTTGCAAACGAATCAATGGACAAAGGATTAATATCCAAAATATATAAACAGCACATGCAGCTCAATATTTAAAAAGAAAACCTAATCCAAAAATGGGCAGAAGACCTAAATAGACATTTTCTCCAAAGAAGACATACAGATGGCCTGAAGCACATGAAAAGTTGCTCAACATCACTAATTATTAGAGAAATGCAAATCAAAATTACAATTAGGTATCACCTCACACCGGTTAGAAAAGGCATCATTGGAAAACCTACAAACAACAAATGCTGGAGAGGGTGTGGAGAAAAGGGAACCCTCTTGCACTGTTGGTGGGAAGGTAAATTGATACAGCCACTATGGAGAACAGTATGAAGGTTGCTTAAAAAACTAAAATAGAATTACCATATGACCCAGCACCCAGAGAAAACTGTAGTTCAAAAAGACACATACACCCCAATGTTCATTGCAGCACTATTTACAATAGCCAGGTCATGAAATCAACCTAAATGCCCATTGACAGATGAATGGATAAAGAAGATGTTGTAAATATATAGAATGGAATATTACTCAGCCATAAAAAGGAACGAAATTTGGTCATTTGTTGAGACTTGGATGGATCTAGAGACTGTCATACAGAGTGAAGTAAGTTAGAAAGAGAAAAACAAATATCATATATTAACGCATATATGTGGAACTTAGAAAAATTGTACAGATGAACTGGTTTGCAGGGCAGAAATTGAGACACAGATGTAGAGAACAAACATATGGACACCAAGGGTGGGAAAGCCGTGGAGGGTGGGGTGTGTGTGATGAATTGGGTGATTGGGATTGAGATGTATACACTGATGTGTATAAAATTGATGACTAATAAGAACCTGCTATATAAAAAAATAAATAAAAGAAAATTTAAAATAAAATGTGTGCAAGAGGAAAAAAAAATGATGGTGGGGTGAGGAGTCAAGGTGGTGGTGTGGGAAGATGCAGAGTTAGTGTCTCCTCACAACTAGTGTCTCGTCGCAACTAGTCTGCCGGTCACTGGTCAGGGATTCTGACCCCCAGGGAGATGGGAGGACTTCCAAAATGAACCGGTAGGACGTAGGGAGACCGTAGGTGGAGGAGAAATAGAGGCCAGACAAGATCAGCCTGCCTGAGGCCAGAGAGATCAGGAGAAGCAGGTGGGATGGACTCTCTGGGAAGAGTGGGAGAGGAGCTGAGGGCAATCACCTGGTCCATTTGGGTAGTGAAGCCTGCTGAGTTCTGAATCCGCTTCCCCCACCCCCATCCAAAGCCCCATCCAGGTCTCTTGGAGATCAGGAGAGTCAGGTGAGAAAGGCCCTGCAGGAGAAGAAGAGGACAATTGCCTGGCCCACTCGGGCATGGGGAGCCTGCTGAGCTCCCTGCCCAGTCCCTTGCCCTCGAAACTCCCCTTCCCTCACCCTCCCCCACCAGCTGGGGGCATAGGAGGGAGGCTGGGGAGATCAGGAGAGGCAGGCGGGAGGGGCCCTTCCAGACCCCAGATCAGAGGAGCAGGAGAGGAGAGGAGAGCATTTGTCCTGCCCTCTCGAGCCCAGGAAGCCTGCTAGCACCCCAGGTCAGGTTCCCTCCCCCTGAGACTGTACTGGGTAGCATGCCTGGGCCCCTTTTGTTCCTTGAACATAAGCCCCACCCCCCACATCTCCCAGGGCCTTTTCCAGCCCTGTAGGTCTTGAGCATTGGCCTCGCCCAATACCCAAACCTCACCCTTGCTTAGGCCACACTCTCCACAGCCAAGGCCTTTCTCCCCCCACCAGTTTTTGTTTTTCCATTCCCTCCTCCTCTTTTTTTTTATTGTGGTACTGATGTAACTTCCAATTATTGATTCATCTATATTTTTATTTTAAAGTTTTTCAAACATACCTATTGTTTCCGATTGTAATTTTATACTTTGTTATTTCTCTTGCTCTCTCTCTTTTTTTTTTTGCCACACCACACAACTTGCAGGATCTTGTTTTATGACCCTGTGGTTGGGGAGAAGCTCCTGTGGTGGGAGCTCCAAGTCTGAACTACTGGACTAACAGAGAACCTCTGATCCCAGGGAATATTCATTGGAGAGAGTTCTCACAGAGTACCTCATCTCAGCATCAAGACCCAGCTCTACCCAACAGCCTAGAAACTCCAGTGCTGGAAGCTTCAGACCAAATAGGCAGTAAGACAGAAACACAATCACACTCATTTAAAAAAAAAAAAAAGAAAAAAAATTAGATGGCAAAAAAATATGTCACAGATGAAGGAGCAAGGTAAAAACCTATAAGACCAAGTAAATGAAGAGAAATAGGCAATCTACCTGAAAAATAATTCAAAGTAATGATAATAAAGACGATCCAGAATCTCAGAAATAGAATGGAAGCATGGATTGAGAAAATACAAGAAATGCTTAACAAAGATCTAGAAGAACTAATGAACAAACAAACAAATGTGAACAACACAATAACTGAAATGAAAAATACACCAGAAGGAATCAATAACAGAATAATGGAGGCAGAAGAACAAATAAGTGAGCTGGAAGACAAAATGGTGGAAATAACTGCCAAGGAGCAGAATAAAGTAAAAAGAATGAAGACAAGCTCAGAGACCTCTGGGACAACACTAAATGCACTGACATTTGAATTACAGGGGTCCCAGAAGAAGAGAAAAAGAAAGGGTCTGAGAAAATATTTGAAGAGATTATACTGGAAAACTTCCTTAACATGGGAAAGGAAATAGTCACCCAAGTCAAGAAAGCACACAGAGTTACATAAAGGATAAACCCTAGGAAAAACACAGCAAGACATACATTAATCAAACTAGCAAAAATTAAATTCCAAGAAAAAATATTAAAAATGACAAGGGAAAAACAAAAATTAACATACAAAGGAATCCCCATAAGGATAACAGCTGATTTTTCAGTGGAAACTCTGCAGGCCAGAAGGGAGTGGCAAGATATACTTAAAGTGATGAAAGAGAAAAATCTACAACCAAGATTACTCTATCCAGCAAGGGTCTCCTTCAGATTTGATAGAGAAGTCAAAAGCTTTTCAGACAAACAAAAGCTAAGAGAATTCAGCACCATCAAACCAGCTTTACAATAAATGATAAAGAAACTTCTCTAAGCAGAAAACACAAGAGAAGAAAAATACCCACAAAAACATACCCCAAACAATGAAGAAAATTGTAATAGTAACATACATACCGATAATAACCTTGAATGTAAATGGATTAAATGTCCCAACCAAAAGACACAGACTGGCTGAAGGGATACAAAAACAAAACCCATATATATGCTGTCTACAAGAGACCCACTGCAGACCTAGGAACACATACAGACTGAAAGTGAAGGGATGGAAAAAGATATTCCATGCAAATGGAAATCAAAAGAAAGCTGGAATAGCAACACTCATATCAGATAAAATAGAGTTTAAAATAAAGACTGTTACAAGAGATAAGGAGGGAAACTACATAATGATCAAAGGATCAATCCAAGAAGATATAACAATTATAAATATTTATGCACCCAACATAGGAGCACCCCAATACATAAGGCAAATGCTAACAACCATGAAAGAAGAAATCGACAGTAACACAATAATAGTAGGGGGCATTAACACCCCACTTACACCAATGGACAGATCATCCAAACAGAAAATAAATAAGGAAACACAAGCTTTAAATGACACAATAGACCAGATAGAACTAATAGATATTCATAGAACATTCCACTCAAAAGTGTCAGAATACACTTTCTTCTCAAGTGCACATGGAACATTCTCCAAGATGGATCATATCTTGGGTCAAAACTCAAGCCTCAGAAAATTTAAGAAAATTGAAATCATATCAAGCATCTTTTCTGACTACAACTTTATGAGATTGGAAATCAATTGCAGGAAAAAAACTGTAAAAAAACCAAATACCTGGAGGCTAAATAGTGCACTACTAAATAACCAAGAGATCACTGAAGAAATCAAAGAAGAAATTTTAAAAATACATAGAAACAAATGACAATGAAAACATGATGACCCAAAACCTATGGGACGCAGCAAAAACAGTTCTATGAGGGAAGTTTATAGCAATTCAATCTCACCTCAAGAAACAAGAAAAATCACAAATAAACAATGTAACCCTACACTTAAAACAACTAGGGAAAGAAGAACAAAGAAAATCCAAAGTCAAGAGAAGGGAAGAACAGAGATCAGAGCAAAAATAAATGAAATAGAAACAAAGAAAACAATAGCAAAGATCAATAAAACTAAAAGCTCGTTCTTTGAGAAGATAAACAAAATTGATAGACCCTTAGCCAGACTCATTAAGAAAAAAAGGGAGAGGATGCAAATCAATAAAATTAGAAATGAAAAAGGGGAAATCACTACTGACACTGTAGAAATCAAAGGATTATAAGAGACTACTATAAAGAACTATATGCCAATAAAATGGACAACCATGGAGAAATGGACAAGTTCTTGGAAAGATACAATTTTCCAAGACTGAACCAGGAAGAATTAGAAAATATAAACAGACCAATAACAAGTAATGAAATAGAAACCATAATTAAAAATCTTCCAACAAACAAAAATCCAAGACCAGATGGCTTCACAGGCAAATTCTATCAAATATTTAGGGATGAGCTAACAGTGACACTTCTCAAACTCTTCCAAAAAATTGCACAGGGAGAACCACTCCCAAGTCCATTCAATGAAGCCACCATCACCCTGACACTAAAACCAGAAGAAGATATCACAAAAAAGAAAATTATAGACCAATATCACTGATGAACATAGATGCAAAAATCCTCAACAAAATACTAGCAAACAGAATCCAACAGCACATTAAAAGGATCATACACCATGATCACATGGGATTTATCCCAGGGATGCAAGGATTCTTCAATAGACACAAGTCAATCAATGTGATACACCACATTAACAAATTAAGGAATAAAAACCATATGATCATCTCAATAGATGCAGAAAAAGCTTTTGACAAAATTCAATACCATTTATGATAAAAACTCTCTAGAAAGTGAGCATAGAGGGAACCTACCTCAACATAATAAAGGCCATATATGGCAAACCCACAGTGAGCATCATACTCAATGGTGAAAAACTGAAAGTATTTCCACTAGGATCAGGAACAAGCCAAGGATGTCCACTCTCACCACTATTATTCAACATAGTTTTGGAAGTCCCAGCCATGGCAATCAGAGAAGAAAAAGAAATAAAAGGAATACAAATTGGAAAAGAGGAATTAAAACTGTCACTATTTGCTGATGACATGATACTATACAGAGAAAATCCTAAAGATGCCCCCAGAAAACTACTAGAACTAATCAATGAATTTGGTAAGGTTGCAGGATACAAAATTAATGCACAGAAATCTCTGCCATTCCTACGCACCAACAATGAAAAATCAGAAAGAGAAATTAGGGAAACACTCCCATTTACCATTGCAACAGAAAGAATAAAATACCTAGGAATAAACCTGCTTAAGGAGGCAAAAGATTTGTACTCAGAAAACTATAGAACATTGATGAAAGAAATCAAAGATGACATAAACAGATGGAGAAATATACCATGTTCTTGGATTGGAGGAATCAATATTGTGAAAATGACTATACTACCCAAAGCAATCTACAGATTCAATGCAATCCTTATCAAAGTACCAATGGCATTCTTCACAGAATTAGAACAAAAAAATCTTACAATTCATATGGAAACAGAAAAGACCTCAAATTGCCAAAGCAATCTTGACAAAGAAAAACGGAGCTGGAGGAATCAGGCTCTCTGACTTCAAACTATACCACAAAGCTACAGTAATCAAGACAATATGGTACTGGCTGAAAAACATAAATATAGATCAATGGTACAGGATAGACTGCCCAGAGATAAACCCACACACATATGGACACCTAATTTATGACAAAGGAGGCAAGAACATACAATGGAGAAAAGACAGCCTATTCAATAAGTGGTGCTGGGAAAACTGGACAGCTACATGTAAAAGAATGAAATTAGAACAGCACCTAACACCATACACAAAAATAAACTCCAAATGGATTAAAGACTTAAATGTAAGACTGGACACTATAAAACTTTTAGAGGAAAACAGGAAAAACCCTCTTTGACATAAACCACAGCAAGATCTTTTTTGACCCACCTCCTAGAGTAATGGAAATAAAAACAAAAATAAACAAATGGAACGTCATTAAACTTAAAAGCTTTTGCACAGCAAAGGAAACCATAAACAAGACAAAAAGAAAAACGTCAGAATGGGAGAAAATATTTGCAATTGAGGCAACTGGCAAAAGATTAATTTCCAAAATATACAAACAGCTCATGGAGCTCAATATCAAAAAACCAAACAATCCAGTTAAAAAGTGGGCAGAAGACTTACATAGACATTTCACCAAGGAAGACATACAGATATCCATGAGGCACATGAAAAGATGCTAATCACTAATTATTAGAGAAATGCAAATCAAAACTACAATGAGGTATCATCTCACACCAGTCAGAATGGCCATTATCAAAAAAGCTAGAAAGAATAAGTGCTGGAATGAGTGTGGTGAAAAGGGAACACTCCTACACTGTTGGTGGGAATGTAAATTGATACAACCACTATGGTAAACAGTATGGGGGTTCCTTAAAAAAGTAAAAATAGAACTACCATATGACCAGCAATCTCACTGCTGGGTATATACCCTGAGTAAACCATAATTCAAAAGGAGACATGCACCACAATGTTCATTGCAGCACTATTTACAATGGCTAAGACATGGAGCCAACATAGATGTCCATCAACAGATGAATGGATGAAGAAGATGTGGCACATATATACAAAGGAATATTATTCAGCCATAAAAAGAAATGAAATTGAGTTATTTGTAGTGAGGTGGATGGACCTAGAGTCTGTCATACAAAGTGAAGTAAGTCAGAAAGAGAAAAACAAATACTGTATGGTAATGCATATATATGGAATCTAAAAAAAAAAAAAAATGGTACTGACGAACTTAGTTGTAGGACAGGGACAAAGAGGTAGACATAGAGAATGGACTTGATGACATGGGGTGGGAGGGCAAAGCTGGGGTGAAGTGAGAGTAGCATCGACATATATACACTACTGAATATAAAATAGTTGGCTGGTGGGAAGTAGCAGCATAGCACAGGGAGATCAGCTCAGTGCTTTGCCATGACTTAGAGGGGTGGGATAGGGAGGATGGAAGGGAGGGTCAAGAGGGAGGGCATATGGAGACATGTGTATGTATATGGCTGATACAATTTTTTGTGCAACAGAAACTAACATGGTATTGTGAAGCAATTATACTCCAACAAAGATTTATTAAAAAAATAGATGGCATTCTAAAAGTATAATGTGACCTTAAGTAATATTCTAAGTAGCTAAAAGTTATTTTTATAAGAGAACAAGAAAATATTGCAGCCAATTAAGTAGGAAAGAAAATTAGGCTGAATTGCAAAATTCCTTCTTAGATTCTACCCCTGGCAATTTTCTCATTGACTGTTCTGTGAGAATTTCTGGAAGTGTTTAAAAATAATGGTTTAAAACTGTGTCATTTATCCTGTTGTGTTGTATTTTAGCCATAATGCAAGTCCATGAGGATTTCTTTAATTATAAGAAAGGGATATATAGACATGTTACCGGCACAAATGAAGAATCAGAAAAATATCAAAAGCTTCATACACATGCAGTCAAACTCACTGGGTAAGTCACTTTCTTAAAAATCTTCATTGAATGCTTTTGGAAAATAAAACTGAAAATAAGAGTATGTAGTGTGCATTTAGGTTCTGGAGTTCCTCTTGGTATGAGAGATTCTCATACAAATTAAAAATTATAAAAGGATTGACATTAGTTTAGTCAGTATTTTAAAGTCTGGTGGACAAGTAACTCAATATTTTGGGAAAGGTAATTCTGTCTCTCACTTACTTGGGAATCCATCCTAAGAATCTGTTCTATGGGTAAGGGACATTGATTACTGGAATAGATTCTGCATATGGAATAATCGAGGAAAGGGTACAAAACCACGGTGTATCAGGGTTTGGGGAGAAGGTTTTGGATGGAATAACAAATGGTAGAGATTAAGCAAGAAGAGAGGGCAGGGTCACCTTTCATTCAATGTAAGATTACTTTTTATATTTATGTGAGAATTGTAGAAATGAAATTTATCAAATTTGTAGGTCAAATACATTCAGCTCTGCAAGAGCAAGAAAGAGGTTCAAAATTTGGTTGCATTTCAAGAGTAAGTCATCTCACAAATAGACATTACTCAGAGAGTGTGGTCCTTGGGGACCACTTTTTCAATCTCATTCTGACTGTGCCCAGTCTCCAAGCTTTCCCATGTCTCATTCCACTTCAGATGAAATGCTTACTGTCCCACTCTTCAGGTGATGATCTCAAAAATTTTCCTTTTATCTTGAATCACCAATAATGTGACCTTGTGCTCTTACCTTGCATTGTATTTCACCAAAGAAATTCAAACAATCAGGAAACAGCTCCCAGCATCACACGCTCTTCCCATAAGTACTCCTCCCTTTCTTCCCACTTTTCACAGAGTTGAACCTTCTCTGATCCTATCTAAACCCCTCTTGCTATAGTGTAGACCTCAACCTCTCTCCATATTCAAGAATATTCAGAGGCAATTTTCCCGTTTTCTTCTCTGTAATCAATTTTATTTTTCCCACCATACAAATGTGCCATTATTTCTCAGATATTATGAAAAACAAACAAAACAACAAAAAAATTTTCTCTCCTCTTCACTTCCTCTACATTCCTTTTATGTTCTTTCCATACAGTAAATTCTTAGCGAGACTCGTCTGTACTCACTTTCTTCACTTTTTCTCTGCCCATTTTTTCTTAAACCTCTCCAGTCATTTTTTTTTACTTTCTTCCTCCTCTTCACAACAGTACCTGGGTCAAGGTTCTCAGCGACATCCCCATTGTTATATTCATCTGTCAGAATACACACCTACCTGTCCTCTCCTTCTGGATTTTCCTCACTGCCATGACTTTTCAAGGTTCTTTGCTCTTCTTTTTCCTTTTTCTGTACTTCCATACTGCATGTTGGAGAGCCCCAGACTGAGGTCTTAGTCCCTTCTCCCCTCACTTATTTCCTGGTGAAGTCATCGGTCTCTGAGCTCATCCTGGCTTTGAGTCCCATCGAACCCTGACACTGGTTGAATTTATATCTCCAGCCCAGACCTGATCCTGACCTCCAGACTCATCCATTCCAAGGTCTCCTGGACACCTCCACCTGGGTACCTAGTGGATGGCTCACATTCAGTGCTTCCAGAACGGAACCCCTGATCTCCCCCTTTACGCTTACTACACAGCATCTACCATCTCCTTCTTAGCTGATGACCATACCATCCTTCCATGTGCTCTCACTGGAAACCTTAGAATCATCCTTTATTCTCCTTGCCACTCACTCTTAAGATGTTGGAAACTCCGTTGGTTCTTTTAACTTATATCCAGAATCCAACCACTTTTCACCATCTAAATTATCTCCACCCTTGCCTGAACCACCATTACCCATCATTTTGTACATGGGTTACTGGAGAAGCTTCTAACAGCTCCTTTTGCATTTAAGTTTGCTCTGGACAGTCTATTCTCAACAGAGAAATCAGTGTGTTCTTTTAGAGCATTAATCAGATTTCATCACTCCTTTGATCAGAACCCTACAATAGAAAGTAAGAAAGTGATCTGATCTCAATTTCTGTTCACCTGTACCTTGTTCTTCCTGATCTCCTGCTCCATTATGTTTCAGACACCCACACCCAGAGTCTTTCCCTGTGCCTACACTGATCCTTTATCAGACATCTGATTCCTTAGTGTCTGTGTCTCCATCTAGTCTTTGCACAGATCTCATCTTCTCAGCGTGGCATCCCTGACTGTCCTATTTACTACTGCCACCTGACTTCTGCTTCAGCACCTCTGATCCCCCTCACCTGATCTATTTAAAATTGTTTCCATAACAATGATCACTTTCTAACATACTAATTTAATTAGCTTTTGATGATTGTGTATTGTCTGTCTCCCTTACTAGAATGAAGCTCCTTGAGAGCAGGTGTCTATATTATTGGCTGAAGTAGCCAAAGCATACAATTCTGGTCCTTCATACACCTCATGCTTCTTCTATTCAAATAATGAATTTTTTTTTTTAGCATACTCTATACTAGTTCTAGCCCGATACTCATCTTTCAATGAGGCAGTTGCTCAGCTTCAATTGATTTGTAATTCTTGGACCCACACTCATCTGATCAACTCTGCCCCTATTTCTCAGCCCAGAGAGCTTTGTGGGACTCAAAATAAACGCCCTCCAGTGGTCTTTGCTGCTATGTGCTACCCTTTGCCTTTCCTTTTTGCTTCACCTTCATCTTTCAACCATTGCCCCTGGTGGCTTGGCCAGGACTTGGGCAGCCCAGTAGGCTCCCAGTGTGACTTCTTCTTCAGCTGATCCCCCCAGGGTAGGATGGGGAGGGACTGACAGTCTGTTCACCTAGCCTTGCTCATGGCTTTTGCTATAAACAGCTTGAGGGAGTAGTTCTGGATTGTCCCACATACTTTTAAAGGGAAAAAATTCCTATTCAGGTCTAGAGGGGGAGGGAGAGGGTTGCGGTGAGTCTTGTTCTCAGAATCTACTTTTGCTTTGATACAGAACAAAATGTGATTTTTTCCATTATTCCTCAAAGTTGTTTATTGTTTTTTGGGGGGTGGATTGTGGCTGTTTGCCTGGTTTACTAAAGATAGAAGGAAGGTACTACTGAGGTTTTAAAACTTGTTTCATTTTATTTTGTTTTCCCCTTCTTAGCTGTTCAGTGACTTTTCAGGAAGGCAAATGGAATAAGAATGCCTTTATACTGCCACTGGAACTGGGAATTCAGTGCCACCTGAGTTCTGTTTTCCTTCAGTTTGAAAGTTATATTTCTTCTAAACCCCTCCTTCCTATGTATGTTTCATTATCAATTGTTGTTTTTTCTAGTAATATCCATGATTTGGAAAAAATTTTTCCCACACACTTGGTAATTGAAATAATTTTTCCTATCATTCAGAGAACTCTGGAAATGGCAACATTGATGTGGTGCCTTCCTTGATTTATCAGAACTGATCCTTTATCATCTCTATCATGTATTTAAACACGCTGGTCATGTTTCTTCATTCTACTTCTAAATTTATTCATGTTGAGGTTGAACAAATTATGAATGTGTTTCTATTTAATCACTCTGCACTGTTTGTATATTTTCTGTGTACAGTGTGTCAGTTGCAGTAATGTGTTCACTTTTATAAACTCTTAGAAGATTGAGACATTTATAAAATTACCTCACATGTGTGACAATTAACAAGGTTAATTCTGCTAGTAGGCAAGCAACTTCTGGAGAATTTGTTTATTTTTCAGAAATATTTTAGGTCCCCTAGGCATTGTTAAATGCCCTGGAGCAGTAGATTTTAATTCATTTCTCTATTAGTAATTCCTGATTTGGTAATTACTGTATTTAGAAAATGAATGCATCAGTGAATTAGAGAGGAATCAAATAGCCCAAGTAAGTTAATGTTCCTTATCAGAGAGCTTAATGTACTTCATAGAAGTACTTTACAAATTTATCGCAACAAATTCTATTTGCTGTCCATTCTGTTAAAGGCAAAGTTATTTGATTTAACTTACTTGAACAAATAAATTTAAACTTCTATTGAATGCTCATCACTGGGGAATACAAGGAGGACTAATACATAGTCCTGCTCTTAAGGAGTTTAGGGAATAACATAGAGACATTCACAACTGCTTCTGGCATATATTTCCATACATATAGGGTTTTACATATATAAAACACAGAATAGTGATAGGTAGATATACATTTGTAATGCCTTTCTTTGTTCCTCATAATTTTAGTTCACTCCTCTCTCTTCTCTTTCCATAACCTCTGTCTACCCCCGTTATGGATACTGAAGTCATAAAAGCATTTAATTGAATTAAAAATGCCAGATGTTTTGAAACATGGCATTATTTTATATACCAATAATAAGAATAAAATATTACCAATTATACTAAACAACTCCATTGATTGTTAGATTGATTTCAATTTTTGAGATGCTAAAATGTGGGGAAAAAAGAGTGTCATATAATAAAAAAATATGATATATAAGATCTTCATCGTGGCCAATGTTCTTTATGTTATGGTTCTATTCCACATCTCTTTATACATTGCAGTTCATCTTGTGTCCCTGTCCACCAAATGTTCTGAGCTTTCTTGAAACCCTCACTCGGAAGTTTATAAAGAAATGCATTAAAGCCATTTACTTTTGTATATGATTCCAGGAATTACCACTATGACAAATGAAAAAAAAAAATACTAGCAGTCAGACATTTTAGAAAATTAAGGGAAATAATGGGGATAAATCACTGTCAATCCTGCTTGTATCACAGAATTTTATTGAGGATTGAGTCTATCTTTACAGAAGAGAACAATAAAATCATTTTAGGACATATTTTTGCCATCATTCAATAATGTTTTATGTGAAAGTTTATTTATTCAGCAAACATTTATTGAGTACCTCTATCTTCCAGATGTGGTTTTAGAAGTAGGGATACATCAGGAAACAAAATAGACACAGATCCTGGTCTTCATCAAATTTATATTCTACAAATTGATATATAGCTGTTAGGCAAATACAATAGTATTTTATAAAAGGCCAGAGTTTTGGTGCTAAAGTTTGGGTGTGTGTGTCTGGTGTCAAAAATATCAAATTTTTAATGCATAAGTATTGAGTAGTGACTCAGAGAGAGAGAAGACAAACAACTGGGAAATGGAGGCCAAAAGGAAAGTAAACATTAAAACAGTCTGAGAAGAACAGAGGAAAGAATAACAAAAATGTTTTCAAGTAGATTATGAATGAGAATTGCAGTTTTTTTAATTAAACCAAACACCCCAAAATAAATTTAAAATGTTGCAAAGTGATAGAAACTGGGCATGTTTCCAATAAATGACTGTGAAGACATTTATTTGGTTTGAGTAAATCATTAAGGATTCAAGTCAGAGATTTCTGTAAACTGTGATGCAAACCCATAATGCGACTTAAAATTGGGCACAAATAGAATGAATTATATATTTCTCTTTTCTATATATTCAACAAAAATTCAAAGAAAACCCATGTTGTTCCTGGTGCTGTGCTGAGTAGTAGGCATGATGAGAAAAAAAAAAAGTCCTTGCCGTCACAGTGCAACTAGATATTAACCCAAAACACACAAAAATGTAAAGTTATGCCACATTTCAAAAAGGCAAGGTAGAAAGTGGTAAGAGGATGTTTAATACTTGATCTAGGGACTTCCCGGGTGGTGCAGTGGGTAAGACTCTGTGCTCCCAATGCAGTGGGCCCAGGTTTGATCCCTGGTCAGGGAACTAGACCCCACACGCATGCTGCAACTGAGTTCACATACCACAACCAAGGAGCCCACATGCCACAACTAAGGAGCCTGCCTAACACAACTAAGACGTGGTGCAACCAAATAAATATAAATAAATAAATAAAAGAAAAAAAGTACTTGATCTAGACTTGAGGATCCACCAAATGTCCTTGAGGAAGAAAAGTATGAGCTGAGATTTATAGGTTGCTTAGCAGCAGGCAAAGGGAGCAGCTTGTGTAAAGGCCCTGTGGTCAGAAGGATACAAAACACTATATGAATGCAAAGAATGCTGTGTTTGCTGAATCTTGGAAGGCAAGGACTTGTAGACCAGTTTACAGAATTTAGTCAAGGATGTTAAGTATTTCACTAAGGATCTTAAGAGCAAAGGGAAGCCACTGAAGAGATTTAAATAGGAAAGTGGCATGATCTTTCTTTGTATTTTTTAAAAGATTGCTTTAACTATAAAGAATGTGATATAAAAGGCAAATGGTGGTAATTCTAGTAGAAGACAACAGCCTGGACCTGGTAAGATAGTGAAAGAGTTAGGGAGATATGGGTGGATCATGAAATATTTAAAGAGAAAAGCTGGAAGAAGGGATATGGATTTGGAATCGAGGTGGACAACAAAGTGGGGAAGGCATTCACTATTGGGTCTGGTAATTTCAAGATGTCTTTGAGACATAAAAATGCCGATAGATGTCAGAGAAGACAGGTAGATATACTGATCTCAAGGTCATAGTAGAGACAAGGGTTGAAGATGGATGGTACTGAACAGAATAAGAAAAAAAGAAAGACTGATTGAGGTTAAGCCATGGGAAAATCCAGTATTTCATGACTGGCTAGAAAATGATGAGTCTACAAAAAGAAGGAGAGAACAGTGAGGTTTTTTTTTTTTTTTTTTAATTTATTTATTTTAAAATTTTATTTATTTATTTATACAGCAGGTTCTTATTAGTTATCTATTTTATACATATTAGTGTATATATGTCAATCCCAATCTCCCAATTCATCCCAAAAGTGGCTAGTGTAAGATTTCGAGAAAACTGGGAAACTGTAAGGTTGGGATCCAGAGTCTGTGAAGACATTGGTCTTAGAGAAAGACTGAGTTACAAGTCTATTTTATCAGGAGAGGAGGAAGAGAGGAGGTTAAATAAAACTTTTAGCATTTAACGTAGTGGTAGGTTGAGGAAAATTCCTATCAGATTTCTTCTTTTTTATAATCTCCAGGAAGCAGGAGGTAAGGTTATCTGTAGAGGGAAGAGGTGGTGGGAGGATACATGATCAGAAATTTGAGAATAGAGGTGGTTTGCAATCGTCCTCTGGATGTTTAGGTGAGGGAGTTGCCCCAGGAACCTACCTACAGGAATTGCCTCGTGTTGCTAATGGCACCATTCTGCCCTCTTGTATGTGCTTTCTGCAGTTGTAGTCAGCCACTTGGGTGGATGCAAAGAGAAGTGGGCAGTTGAGTTCATACAAGATGGACAGTTTTCCAGATGGGTGCAATGAGGAGTCAGAAAAACAAGGGGTTTAGGGTATGAGTATTGACCTAAGTGTTGCTGAGATGGTGAAAGCTTAATAAACCTGATGAAAAGAGAGGGTTGATGGATTCAAAGAAAATAGAAAAATCATTGGACTAGAGACCATGGTGATTCTAATCGCTGTGATTTTTATGATTGTCTAACTTATTTTTCTTACTTTTTAGATTTTTAATCTTTTTATTGTTTATGAGAGAAAAGTAATCATGTAATAATGAGGTAATATTTTAAAGATTATGAATACAGTGGTAGAGAGTGACTAAGTCATAATTTTATATGTTAGTGCCTAATTATCTTGTAATATTCATTGTCTGCTTTTAGATCCTAAATGTTTGATACCGGTCTATCTATCATCTATGTATGTATGTATCTATGTATCTATCATCTATCTATCTATCCATTTAAAGATAGTTGCCCCCAGAGACTATAAAAATAATGCTTTGTCTTGTAATAACCTATGATGGAAGAGAATTAAAAAAAAATATATAAGTGGCCATCAACAGAGGAATGGATAAAGATGATGTGGTACATATATACAAAGGAATATTAGCCATAAAAAAGAACAAAATAATGCCATCTGCAGCAACAAATGAACCTAGACATCGCCATACTGAGTGAAGTAAGTCAGACACAGACAAATATCATATGATATCGCTTATATGTGGAATCTAATAAAAGGGTACAAATGAATTTATTTACAAAATAGAAGTAGAGTTATGAATGCAGAAAACAAACTTATGGTTACCAGGGGATGGGAGGAAGGGATAAATTGGGAGATTGGGACTGACATATAAACACTACCATATATAAAATAGATAAATAATAAGAACCTGCTGTATATGTACAGCATTCTCTGTAATGGCCTATGTGGGAAAAGAATCTAAAAAAAAAAGAAGAGTGGATATATGTATATGTATAACTGATTCACTTTGCTGTACACCTGAAACTAACAGAACAAGGTAAATCAATATGCCAATAAAATTTTTTAAAAATATTTTAGGCTTGGCAAGGCATAAATTCCTCCTGCAAATAAACTCTGTCATTAGAACTCCAGAGAAGCTACAGATAATAAGTAAATGAATTAGATGTGGCCAAGTCCCAATAAAACTTTATTTACAAAAATAAGTGCCACTCTAGGCTCATAGTTTGTCAAAAACTGATACAAAATCAATCATAGCTCTTCTTAGTTACTAATAAGTAGCATAAAATCAGGAAAATGACTTACAACTGTGAATATTGTACTTTTTTTCATAAATATTCTCTGATTTTGTTTGCTTGTAGGTTTTTGATTTCTCTTGTTTGCCTTTGTTCTTCATGTATTATAGTGAAAGAATGCTAAACAAAAAAGAATAAGTTTCACATTACGGTTTTTCTACTTATTAAATTTGGTTTGAATAACGTAAAAAAAGAATTTATATATTTATATATATGTGTGTGTAACTGAATCACTTTACTGTACTAATACAACATTGCAAATCAACTATATTTCAATAACAATTTAAAAAATAATGCTTCAGATTTAAATTTCTCATATATTTTCCCCATATTGTCTAAACATATAAACAGCAAGGACTCCAGGAGCGTAAATCATTTTTTAGTGAGATTATAAATTATTTAACATAGCTTTATTGGGGCCACCCCTTGTTTTCCCCCATTCATCTTTTTTTCCTTCTTCTTTTCTGAATAACCACTAGTGGTAAGCCTGAAATTTCATGCTATGTTATGTTTAACCCTTGGCAAATTGATAAGTTCTAAGCAGAAGTTTTAATTAGAGGTTTTTAATGCATGGTGAAGTCCAAGACAGTAGAATAAACCTTTCAACTACACTTATTTAGAAAATGAAAATAAATATGTGATAATTAGTATAGACAATGCAAAAACATTTAATTTGGATCTTGGGGTGCACTGGCTTGAATAACACTAGCTGCTAAAATAAGTAAACTCAAAATATTTAATAATTCAAATATCTTAAAGTTTATTTCTTATTCATATACTAGTTCAACATGGGCGATCCTAGATTTGGGGTCGCTTTCTTCCATATGGTTTCAGGGACTCCAAGCTCTTTCTACCTTGTTGCTCTGCCATCTCTTAGGGTCACATGTTTTGATTTTATTCTGCCTCTGGAAAATGAAGAAGAGGATGAGCAGGGCTTCTTAAATTCACTTCTTTTAAAGCCTTGACTCAGAAATGGCACTTACAAGTCCATTCACATTCATTTGGCTAAAACTCATTCACATGCCTCTACCCAGCTGCAAATGCGGCTGGGAAGTATAAAAGATTTGGCAGTGACATTATAACATGAGAACAAATAGAGCTATAGTTTGGAGCAGAATTCCAAATTTGCATAAATTTTAAAGAGAAAAAAAAAAACAGAGACACAAATTTGAGTTTGTGGAGAGCTGACTTGATCTACATTTCCCAAGCCCTCTGTGATTGTGTTCAGTTTTTAGAGAATCTTCATTGGGAAATTCTAAGAATTACTGCTTTACAAGATTGAATCAATTAATTAATGCATTTGGTACCAACTATATCCATAATCACTGAAGTAGTACTGTCACACAATCCTCCTGTTCAAAAAACCTTATAAGGTGGGAATTAGTATTCCATTTTACTAGAAATAAGAGACAGAGTGTTTTAGAAAACTTTTAAAGTTCTTCTGACTTCAAAATAACTCTTTTAACCATACTACATTTCTATATAAATATTATATATATAGATACACACACACACGTATATATAGGAACAAGGAAGGTCCAGTGTCAAGATTCACTCAATGTTTATTTATCACCTAGGTTTTCTCAAGAAACTGCTATATTTTTTCTTTTAGTAAAAGTGTCCTTAGGGTAAA
Source organism: Neophocaena asiaeorientalis asiaeorientalis (assembly GCF_003031525.2). NCBI lineage: Eukaryota > Metazoa > Chordata > Mammalia > Artiodactyla > Phocoenidae > Neophocaena > Neophocaena asiaeorientalis. The sequence continues at coordinate 184,122 of NW_020175393.1, read as the reverse complement.
AATAGATATATCCCCTTTTTCCTATTTAAAAATTCTATTCTCACTTGCTTTGACCACACATCTTTAATCTGCACATAAAGACCTTTGCCTAATTTTTCAATTAGAAACTTTTTTTTCAGTATGTAATATGTGTCAATCATGTAGTGTGCTAGACATTAAGAATACCAATAGCAAAGATATCCTGCTCCTGTTTTCAAGCAAGTGGGAGAGAGAGATAGAAAGGTGGGGGGGGAGGCAGAGAAGGAGACAGAGCGGGACAGAGGGGAACAAGCAGTGCTGATGCACAATGTCTTAAGCGTGGAGATGGAAATAGGATAGGAATTTAAATTGAGTAGTGAGGGTGTGAGTCATATAGAAAGGCACATAACTCCAATTCTGGGGCCAGAGAAGACTTGTGGGAAGAGGTAGCACCTGCTGTGGAGGTGAGTAAAGCAGGTAGGAATTATTAAAGGCACATGGCAAGAGAAGAGCATGTCCCAGGAAAAGTGAGCAGCAAATGGACAGTCTCACAGTGAGAGAGAATATTACCTACTTAAGGAATTGGAAAGGGTAAATAGGTTGAGTGTAGAGTGAGGAGGAATCTAGTGAAAACTGAGACTAAGTGGTAGCCCAGTCTTGGGGTATTCTGCTATTAATGATAATTTACTAACCTGTCCTGGGGCCTCACCTGGTCTGACTGCTTCAGCATCTCTGGGTTTGCCCTCGCCCCCTGTCCTCCATCATCTCTGTATGAATTTATATGCCTTCACAACGACATTGTTTGGCTTACAGTGAAAGGTCCAAGTGTCCAGGTGGCATTTCTCTACCTCCTATCCTGTGATGTTCAGTTCAGTTCAGTCTCCTAGTTCTGGGTCATTCTACTTTGAGATGTGGGTAAATTTGAGAGCAGAAACTGTCACCAAAGAATAGAAATGGGATCTCAATAGACTAGATCCACTGTACAGTTTCTGCTATAAAGAAAGTAGCACATACTGAATAACATTCAAAAAGGAAAAGTAATCTTTCTTCCCCTGACACATCGTGGCAGACCTGAGCTCTGGGAAACCATGTTCATACACTGGCCTGGCCTGGAAGAGTTTTTGATCTAGTAGTGAGAACAGCCCTGTAAATATACAATGTGAGAGGAGGTGAGCTCAGGGTCTCTCTCCTCTGCCATCTTGACTGATCTACAAGAATTAAAACAAACAAACAAACAAAAAACCCATATAATGTAAGTGCATTGGTTTTGCACAGATGGAATCAAAGTGTTAGAGAGCATAGAGGAGGGGAACCTCACCTAAGAGCATGCAGGTGCATTAGAGAACGTACAAGTCAGGACTAGAGTAGGAAATGACCCTGGAGTAAAGGTTACTAGGATGTTAATTAAGCCTTTGCATTTCCTCTACTGTGAACTTATTATTCTTCCTCTTTATTTGCTTTTCTAACAGAGTCTTCATTTTTAAGACTAAACCCCAGTTTATTGTTGGCCTCATAAATTTATTTTTAATGATTTTGACCTGGGCAATACTTTAACTTTTATTCTAAATTTTTAAAGTTCTATTTCTAAAGTAATTAAGTCAAAGATCTACCTGGAAGATATTTGGGTGATGATGTGTGGTGATGATCTAATTTTTTCCTCCAGACTCTGAGCTAAAAGCATCAAGACCACATAATGAATAATCCGTTCCTTCCTTACTCTTTGAAATGCATTTTTTATAGCTTATTAAATTCTTACATAAATTTATTAAGGTTTGATTCTGAGGTGCCCTGTTCAAAATACACACTGTCTATCATTCAATTTCTACCACTTTATTTTAATATTACATGGTATTCACATTGCTGCATTGCTCTCATTTTTTCAATGTTTATCTAGTTATTTTCCTAATGAGATTAAAACAAACAAACTCAGGGCAACTTAATTGGAACTTGAATGTTTTATTTATAAAGAAGATAACATAAACTTTCTTACTTTTTAAAGACTATTATTAAGTATACTGCACTTATTTTTCTTTAGAGAAATGCTATTTTTCAAGGATTTCATTTTTATAAAACTTTTTTTCTCTTCCCTATATCCTAAGATTTCTATATCTTTATTAAATGCAACTTCTAAATATGAAGCTATTTGACTGCTAAACTGTTATTTTATTTCACTTTCATTACCAGGTTGAGGTATGTTAGTAGTAAATACTATTAAAAATAAAAGAAGTATTAAAAGGATAATTTAATAAATTGATTAAAGAATATACTACTTTTCAAACTTAAAATATCTTATCCATCTAAGATCTGTAAAGGACCTGGATTTTATCTACCCAATAACCTAATGTAAAAGAAGAGGGTATAGTGATAGAGATTTTTCCAGAGATTCCCATGCTGTCTAGTTGCAGAATCGATGCTAAGCTCAAGCTGCTTCAATACTAATCTTGTTTAGTAGACCCCTGGGACACAGCACAGTGTTACGAGTATGTGTGTTGAAGTCAGACAATCTATATTAAAAATCTCTTGCTGCCATTTACTGAGATGTGTTTAACTTTTTATAACCTGGGGATAAAATGATGCTTGTGCGGAATAAATGGGATCATGCATACACAGTACTTGTATGCTTGATGTATGGAAGCATTCAGTAAATATTTACTGTTATTAATAATAATATAAAAAATTATGGCTTCCAGTTATTGGGAAAGTATACTTTACTTTCTTGCTAAGATGAGTTTTAATGTCTGTAGATACTTAAGATTTGGGGGGCCTGTGTGATGGAGCGTTATTAGTCCCTGGTACAGGGTTATCTTCGAAATTCAGCTTAATACATTACTTTTGGTGATTCTGTTTTAAAAGCGAATACCTTCTGTGGTAGGTGTTGTCCTTAAAATTTCAAATATGATAGAATTCACAATGGAGGTTAGTTAAAGGTTATGCTTGTGAATTTCCTGATGTGTGGTGGTGTTGGGGGGATATCGGGAATAGGAAGTAGAGTGGCTTCTGACTTCTTTTGTCAGGAAGAAATGTGGATTGGTTGTCCCTTGAAAGAGAGAGCACTTTCAGGATAATCACAGCACATTTTTAGAAAGTATATAATACAAGCTTACCATGTTGGAATCTAGGATCGGGATTTTATCTTACGCTCCAGAAAACATAATCTACAGGACAATTCTGATGAGTGAATGAACTGGGAGATTTTCTTAAAAGGCGTGTGTTGCTATGGTGATTTATAATGTCTCCTTTGAACAGAAACATGTAGGATATGACGGACTCCTTCAATATGACCAAAGAGAAGGTAGGGCCAAGTCTATGTTACCCTAAAAGGGGAAAGGTTGCAGAAAAAATGAATTTCACAGATGATGAATGAGTACTATTTGTGATACTAAGTGACAAATTTGATTTACTTTGATCCTCAAAATAAATGTAACAAATATTATTCTTTTCCATCCTCATGATTCTAATCATTAGGGTCATTACATTTTTGGATATAAATGAGTTGGTTGGATGTGATGAATGCAACCCTGATTGGAATATTGTTATCATGACCAAGCTGTTCTGCCTGCCCCACACTTTTTCATTTTAGTCCATCTTGTTCACCATCACCAGCTTTATCTCTCTATGGTTGCCTACAATCCTTCCCCTTCCAAACCTCCTGTATGAAGACACAAAAGGTAAACCCTGGCATTATCTCTTTCTCTTCTCTCAGGTGTGCCCCTTTCTTCTTGGTATCTTCTGCAAATTAGTCAAGGCTGATCATGCCCTTCCTCTTCACAGCTGGAAATGACTCCATCCATTTCTATCTTCTCCTGGTCCTACTTTTTGTCACTAATGTTATAGGTTGCTCCTTAGATACTAGTGACAATTTAGTCACTTACCATATAATTTTGAACTGTTACTTAACCTCTTGGGGCTTTAGTTGCCTTATCTATGAAGCAAAGAAATTGGATTAGAGTCAGATTAATTTGGGGAACTGTATGGTCTTGACTATTCAACTCTGTCATTTGTAGATATAGATAATTTATAGAAGAATGAGCTTGACTGTTCCATAACTGAGTCACTTTGCTGTACATCTGAAACTAACACAGCATTGTAAATCAACTATACTTCAATTAAAAAAAAATAACTAAAAAACAAACAAACAGGCTGTGGGCCAGATTTAGCCTGTGAGTCATATACTCCAACCCCTGAAGTCTCCTTTCAGTGCTAAGATTTTATAAGGAAATAGAAAGCCATTTCTATTCCTAACATCAAAGGGCTGAAGTTTTCCCTCATGGTGTGTCATCATTAGATATTACCCTAGTTCTTTGTCGTTGACGATGATGGACAGTTTTGGTTCTGCAATTAATACATTACTTTTGGTGATTCTGTTTTAAAAGCGAATACCTTCTGTGGTAGGTGTTGTCCTTAAAATTTCAAATATGATAGAATTCACAATGGAGGTTAGTTAAAGGTTATGCTTGTGAATTTCCTGATGTGTGGTGGTGTTGGGGGGATATCGGGAATAGGAAGTAGAGTGGCTTCTGACTTCTTTTGTCAGGAAGAAATGTGGATTGGTTGTCCCTTGAAAGAGAGAGCACTTTCAGGATAATCACAGCACATTTTTAGAAAGTATATAATACAAGCTTACCATGTTGGAATCTAGGATCGGGATTTTATCTTACGCTCCAGAAAACATAATCTACAGGACAATTCTGATGAGTGAATGAACTGGGAGATTTTCTTAAAAGGCGTGTGTTGCTATGGTGATTTATAATGTCTCCTTTGAACAGAAACATGTAGGATATGACGGACTCCTTCAATATGACCAAAGAGAAGGTAGGGCCAAGTCTATGTTACCCTAAAAGGGGAAAGGTTGCAGAAAAAATGAATTTCACAGATGATGAATGAGTACTATTTGTGATACTAAGTGACAAATTTGATTTACTTTGATCCTCAAAATAAATGTAACAAATATTATTCTTTTCCATCCTCATGATTCTAATCATTAGGGTCATTACATTTTTGGATATAAATGAGTTGGTTGGATGTGATGAATGCAACCCTGATTGGAATATTGTTATCATGACCAAGCTGTTCTGCCTGCCCCACACTTTTTCATTTTAGTCCATCTTGTTCACCATCACCAGCTTTATCTCTCTATGGTTGCCTACAATCCTTCCCCTTCCAAACCTCCTGTATGAAGACACAAAAGGTAAACCCTGGCATTATCTCTTTCTCTTCTCTCAGGTGTGCCCCTTTCTTCTTGGTATCTTCTGCAAATTAGTCAAGGCTGATCATGCCCTTCCTCTTCACAGCTGGAAATGACTCCATCCATTTCTATCTTCTCCTGGTCCTACTTTTTGTCACTAATGTTATAGGTTGCTCCTTAGATACTAGTGACAATTTAGTCACTTACCATAAAATTTTGAACTGTTACTTAACCTCTTGGGGCTTTAGTTGCCTTATCTATGAAGCAAAGAAATTGGATTAGAGTCAGATTAATTTGGGGAACTGTATGGTCTTGACTATTCAACTCTGTCATTTGTAGATATAGATAATTTATAGAAGAATGAGCTTGACTGTTCCATAACTGAGTCACTTTGCTGTACATCTGAAACTAACACAGCATTGTAAATCAACTATACTTCAATTAAAAAAAAATAACTAAAAAACAAACAAACAGGCTGTGGGCCAGATTTAGCCTGTGAGTCATATACTCCAACCCCTGAAGTCTCCTTTCAGTGCTAAGATTTTATAAGGAAATAGAAAGCCATTTCTATTCCTAACATCAAAGGGCTGAAGTTTTCCCTCATGGTGTGTCATCATTAGATATTACCCTAGTTCTTTGTCATTGACGATGATGGACAGTTTTGGTTCTGCAATCTCTCTCCAGTATATTTCACATGGTGTGGACATCTTAACACATATTCTGGGATACTTCTCCCAGTTTCACAGCAGATCATTCTGACCAGAGCATAAACTGGGTACAACCTTGTCATCAATTTCCTCCATAATCCTTTTTATAGGTCAAATTAAATGTGACAGTATACTCAGCAATCTTTTTGCTTCCTGAAATATTAAGAGAGGGTAGTGTAAGCAATATGTCAGCAGTTCAATAAACAGTGTTGTTTGGATGATTAATAAGTGAGGAGCGCACAGTACACACAATCTTCTCTGACATTTTCATACAAAATAATTATCTTTCAGAAATCTCCATCTACTTCTTCAATCAATGATAAAGTTTGTAGCTCCTTGGCAGAATGCATCAATAAAAGTACCCAGTCTTAAATTCAGTGCACCCTGGCTTAATGTACATTTCGTTTCAGTAGAAAGTGAAGGGGAATGGGTAAGACCCTCATTTTATTTTGCTTTCCCATGCTGTCTATTTTCATTCATCTCTGATCTAGCATTAATTAGCACTTTGTGATGGCTCTCGTCATATTCAACACTGCCACGCTCACCAAGCCTGAGTATTTTTTTGAATAAAGTTACTAAGTATCTCTGCTAGAACATTCATAAGACAAAAAAAGCCTGTGTATCTCTGCTTCATTATTACTGCAGTTATCTTTCAAATCTTTGTGTTAAAGGGACCTAATCATCTATGTGCTGTCTCACCTTTAGAAGTAAAGTCCTATATCCAGAGTAGTCATATCACTGTTATTGACTTGAAACTCATCTGGTGGTTTCTTTATACTTGTATCCTATCTGACTTTCATTTCCTTAATAAGAAGGGTTGGAGTTTCATATCAGTCTCTCTTATGTATCTGTTCCCTGTTTTCCTCCAAAATTTCCTGTTCTAGTTGTCTGTACTGCATCAAGTTTCTTTACATGTCCACCGTTTAGAAACTTTGCCTTTTATCTGTCTGGATCTATATTCACTAATACGGAATTGGTCTGCCCAGAAAACATGAGTTTGAATTCCTCTTGTCAGTCTATTGGGTACATGCTGTGACCCCAGAAGTAACAGATCACCAGAAGCATTGCAACATTTTGATCTAGATGATTGGGCTACAGTGTAATATGTCTACCATCAATATAAAGTAATTTTTTTTCTTCTTGTAACTCCGAATTCTTAGCTGGAGGTGAGATCTGCTTTAAAGAAGTTGATTCCTAAGCAAATATGATCCTGACATGTGAGTTAGAAATAATTGTTCTTGTCACAGAAGAATTCCTCACTCTGCAGAAAGTCTCTTTCACAATTATTTCTAATTATCAGCTTTCCTTGGTTCCTTCAGTGGTTTACCTGTCAGAAACCCTGAAAATCCATGAATTTAAAGGTTTATATGCAGAACCACTCAAAAGAAGATGAAGCAACTCTGTAATTAGTCTTGGCGATGATCAATCAACCTGGTCATCAGGAACACATCTCTCTATAGTGTGAAGTGTACCCCAAGATTTGCCGCATTTGATGTACCTCCCTACTCATTCAACCTTGAAATCCTGCAGTTAACCTTGACTCCTTCTTCTTCCTTTCAGTCAAAATAAATTAGCCAATAAATTCCTCTGTTTTATCTCCAAAATAGCTCTCAAATCTGTGCCTTCCTTTTCATTCCCACTGCCAGTGTACTTGCTCAAAAAATATCTATGGAGGGTTTCCTGTGTGATAGTCACTATCCCAGATGTTGGAGACACAACTGTTAAAAGAATCAACATTTGATTGAGAGAATTTACATTCTTATTCAGCATTTCATTATGTCTTGCTTTAATGAAAATATTCATCTTAATCTTTCAATCTCCTCCCCCTTGGAATCTATCCCTATGCTAACACCAGAGTTGTCTCTGTGAAAAACTATCTGGATCATGTCACGTCCCATATGTGGATGACTCTTTACCATCACTTTATAAATGCCAAGCTCGGTAACCTTGAGTGCTCTTTACGGGCTGAGCCAAATCTCCTTTTCTAAATTTATTTCCAGCCACTCCCACCTCTGTTCTCCAGTCACACTGAACCAAGTGCTGCTTTAAGAATAGGCTGAGATGAGGTTTTCATGGCTCTCTTGTGACTTTGCACTTACTGTACCTACAATTCTACACTCCCATTTCCACCTGAAGAATTTCTACTCCACTCTGTGAAGGCAGTTGTCTTTGCTCTCCACAGTTAATTTCCTCACCTGTAACTCATAGAAAAATTGTGAAACATGCTTTTATAAAGGTAGCAATTATAGAATTCAAATTATTTTTATACTTGTTTGTGTTTTTACTTCCCAACATCATTCCCATTAGATTATCAGCTTCTTGAAGGTAGAAGATACATTTTCTTTGTACTAAAGAGTAGTTTGCTGAATAAAGGCAGAAATAAATGGGTGAAGTACACAAGAGATGCTGTACTTTCATTATTAAAAGGGATACTTATAGGAATATCAATGTTACTTTAAGAAAATTGTATATTCACTTTTCTCTTATTTACCATTTCTAATACGACCACATTGTATAAATTGACCTCAATGGCAAAATCAAACAAAACCAAGGAAGAGAAAAATAAATATCATTTAAAGTCTTATACAAAGTACTTATTCAGTTCCAATTGTTTTACTATCTAGGCAGAGCTTAAAATAGGGTTTTAAGAGGTCTAGTATTGTTTAGCACCGTTGTCTGAAAAGAACAACATCCTTTTCAAAGGACCTTAGCCATACAAAATCTTACATCATTCTTTAAAGTTTACTTTGCAGAATTTATGGTATCTCCAAGAAAAACGTTTAATATTATGCAAAAGAGTAGTGTTTCCAGAACTACCTAAAAATGAGCATATAAGAATAATCCAGAAGGAAGAGCTTAGGTGATCATGTGCTTGAAGTGAGAGATGTAGCAATAGACTCAGTGTAGGAACCATCGCTCCTCAGGCATCATCAGGTAATATGGCAATGAGCTGCGAGCTGCCTGGAGTTTTCCAATACCAGCATTTCCCCAGGAGTCACTAAATTGTAAGGAAAAGGAACATTAATGTGTCTTAACAAATAGTGGAAATGATTTAATTTAATGAGGTAGAAAAAATGAAAAGAATAGTATAAGTTCATAGGCAATTGAATCCCTCAAGGCAAGAACAGCTGCTCTTAAGGTCTCTCCAGCTGGTGAACCTGTAGTACAGTAGTGGGCAAGAACAGCTGCTCTTAAGGTCTCTCCAGCTGGTGAACTTGTAGTACAGTAGTGCTTTTTTTTATTAATTAATTTATTTATTTATTTTTGGCTGTGTTGGGTCTTTGTTGCTGTGCGTGGGCTCTCTCTAGTTGTGGCGAGCAGGGTCTACTCTTTGTTGCGGTGGCTTCTCTTTTGCAGAGCACAAGTTCTAGAGCACAGGCTCAGTAGTTGTGACACATGGGCTTAGTTGCTCTGCAGCATGTGGGATCTTCCTGGAACCAGGGATCAAACCCATGTCCCCTGCATTGGCTGATGGATTCTTAACGACTGTGCCACCAGGGAGTCCCTGTACAGTTGTTTTAGATGAACAAGTTTAAGGAAACAATCTCGGCAGAAGACGGCTAAGGTTCTGGTTCGTCTAAACAAATGTTTTTGAATAGTCCTAAATGAAGAGGTGTAATGGAAGGAAAGAAGTGTGTACATAGGCTTAGAGCAAGTATGACTGTAATGAAAATCCTCATGTCCTCAAAGACACCCACTGCCTGACAAGAAGATATTTGTGAAAATATATACATATTTCTAAAATTTTCAACCTATTGGTACAATCAATACCACAATTCAGGAAAGTATATATATGGGAAAAATGCCCTTCTTAGGTCAAAAATAGAGGGACTCTCTCTGTAAATGAATAATAGTAGTCTTCTTGTTTTGTACTAGTTAACATTTATCTTTGTTTGGATAAAGGTTTTAATTACATGAATTCACTCTTAAGCCAATGAAAAATTACCTGTGGTCAAGTGATTTTTCCCAGTTGTTCAGAACCTGGGGTATTTAGAAAATAACCCACTCACCTATTTTTCTACAACACTCCTTTGCGACTTTATGGGATATTTGATTACCATCTGAGGAACAGTCTACTGAAGATAGAGGAAACAAAAGATAGCTGAAGGTCGCAGTGCAAACATTAGACCCTCTGATGGATGAAACTTGCTTGTCATTTGACACAGAGGTTGTAACATAGGGGAACTGAACATTAGCTTCTGTGATGAGCTGTGGTATTTTCTTTCCAACTGAATTTTGCATAAAGGTCCACATCCTTTGTTTATAATTTTTTTCACAAGCATCCAAGCCCCTAAAACTATCAGCTTCAGCAGACTTATTTTCCTTTTCCTCCCTCACCTTTATTTGAAGCCTTGAATAACTTTTTCTGTCCATTTTGAGAATGTTTATAATAATTTTAATGCTGGCATTCTCCCTGGGTTAAAAATGGTGCTCAAAATAATGCATCTTAAGGCTATAATAAACAGCAGTACTTCCTGAAAAGAAATTTATAGCAACTCCAAAGAGCTGATAGATTTGCAAGATAGTAATGCTATTATATCATTAAAAATATTATTTAGATAATCATAACAAAATATATAGGAACATATGAAAAATATGGCCGTTTGAACAAAAGTGATAGTTCGTGTTTCCTAGATATCTCCAAAATAAAGTAGTTTAGTCCACTTTTAACTTATTTGATAATACTACAATAAGAAAAATTATACAACTACATTCTGAAGTGCCTCTCCTCCTTTGTGAGGAAATGTTTCCTTAGAATTACAATTGACCCTTGAACAATGCTAGGGTTAAGGCCACTGACCCACACATTTGGAATCCTGCATGTAACTTTTTTAACTCTATAGTCCTCATCCACGGATTCAACCAACTGCAGACCCTATAGTACTGTAATATGTATTTAGTTAAAGAAACCCCTGTACAAGTGGACCTGCACAATTCAAACCCATATTGTTCAAGGGTCCACTGTAGTTAGTCTTTGATCTGCTGTTAATGGAATTATGTGTAGTCATCATTTTGGTAAATCTTAACCCTATATGCACTTGTGGATCTTCATGCCCCAAAACAATGTCTCAATATTTCTGAAAGTGCCTAGTAGTATCTAAAATGGACTTAATAATAAATGCAATACTTACTTCATAGTGTATTTTGCCTGTATGTCTTCCAATTCCTTCTGTTATACTACTTTGTCTTCCCATGCACCATTCTCAATGCAGTGGAGCCCAGGAAGTTAGAAATATCTTACAAAGTGGGAAAGAAACCTTTATCCACTTTTAGTATTACCCTCTATTTGATTATCATTAAAGTGTTTTATGGAATATACAGTTTTTAGTGAAATAACTCTATCAGATTTTAATAACAAGTCTGACTTGCTTCTCCCCCAACCCCAAACTTAGCTGAGTTCAGTGTGGAGCTAAGTTTGAATGTATCTGAGTGGCTGGGAACAAATCATACTCTCAATGGCTCTTCCTTGCTTTTGATGAGGGCTTAATTACTGGATTGAGCTTGTCATTTCTGAATACCTCTTTCTTGATTGGGAGTTCTTTCTTATGAGGCTCCTTAGTGCCTCAAGCAAGACGGGTCTCAACTTCTCACCATGTCTGGTGGGATCTCAGATATGGGGATCCTCTCCTGCCTGTATTGTTTTGGAGTTATACGATTCCTTAAATTTTTCTGATTTAGTCTTGTATTGATATTTTGTATTTCATGTAAATAGCTAAAGTAACTAGTGTTCAGACTGCCTGAAAGGAAGTTTGCTTGAGTGGTACAGGCTTCCTGAAATTGTCATAAAAGGCATGAGTAAAAAATGAGCAACTCAAGGTTTCAGATATGGTCACTGCTTGAAGTACATAATGACCTTAGAAGATTTGGGGGCACATAGTATGACTGGTAAATTTTTTCAATGGTGATAGCTTTTTTAGAAAAGTTACAAGGAGGTAGGTACAATTACAAAACTGCAAAATGATTTTGAAAACTGAACCAGTTTGAACTTACATGTTAAAGCGGCTAGAATATTTGAAACCCTAAAGTGTTTCAGTCCACTGCTCTGTGCATAGATAACTAAAAAAGACATGGCAATCTGTGCAATTACCAGTCCTAGTCTCCATCAGGTATAAACTAAAGAAAAATTGTTCTTTAGTGTTTTCCTATTTCCCAAATCACTTTTTTCTTCCCTCACTCTCATACCAAAGGATCCAAATGCATTATTGCATACTCTCTTGAATGCCCCAAGATCCTTACAATAAACCTGTCATCTTTAAGCAATACTTCTATGCTGTGGTGCCATCATTCTATTTTATACCCTATGAAAAACAGCTTTCTGGCAAATGAATATGTTGAAAATATTTGAACAACAAATTTGTACCTCTTCCAGAATATTCTTTTATACAATGGCATACCACTCTGATGTTGAGATTTGGGGTATTAGGAATGAATTGAAGTGGGCAGGATTATTTTCTCATAATCCAGCAAAGTGCATGAAAGTGGTGATCAGTATACTTTCTCCACATAAAACTGATGTCATTCAGGACACACTGTAGTTGGGGACTGTATATTTACAAGAGAGTCAATATGGCATGTTAAGAACATGAAATTTGGAATGCTGGCTCAACAACATTCTGTGATCTTGGACAGGTCTTGATATTTCGTTAGTAAATAGAACATGTTAGTAACATCTATGTCACTGGGTTTAGTCAAGAGAAAAGAAATGAGGTATTGTAGGCCTGTATATTTTATGAACTGTTATCTGCTACATTGAGAATGGCTCAGTACTGAGAATATAGTATTTGATTTCCATATGTACATGTATATATAGAAATGCCACATTAGGCATACAGCCATTTTCTAGAATAATATATGCATATGAATATTTTTACATAAATGCTCTTTTCTACAACAGTTATCTTAATTTACATTATGTTTTTTATCAGTAGTCTTGGAGATTTTTAGCAGAGTTTCAGAAGGTGAGATATGAAGAGGGGAGGCATCTTTAAGTACTTCAAAACCCCTGCATCCCCGCTGCCCTAAGACTTATATCCTTTGGTCAAAGAGTTTGATTTCAAGCCATTTGGACATAGATGAGTATATTCTGAAGAAGTCAATGAAGTTTTGGTTAAAACGAAAATGATACATGCACATTTCTGTAGGCAATGATGACAGTTCCATAATAAAACACAGTGAGGCAAAGAGAAAAGAAAAGATATAATTCTGATAATAATTTGAATTTTATCAAGATGCAACTCAAACATTTTAAACCATGTTTTTTATTGTTATTTTTAGATGGGGCACACTGAGAGGAGCAAAGGGGCGGAAAGAAAAATTTTGGGTATGTAATGCTTTTCAATTAAATTTCTACTGTGAAGTGAGTATTTTAGAATCATCTGTATTCCCAGCTTTGTATAATTTAGTCATATCCTAAGTCACTGTAATATAATTTGTAATACTGGTATTTTCTCCAACAGAAAATCCATTATAATCATTTATATTATAGTAACATTTTACAACTCCTCTTATCTCAAATTGTAACAGATGAATCAGTATTATTTTTCAAAATGAGAATCAACAGAATAACTTTTGCTCTATTATCACCTATATTAAAATTAAAGAAATGATTAGAGTTCTCACATATGTGTCAATCAACTTTGTATTCTTACATTATTTTTGCTATGGGTGATGCTTTTGTAATGTTAGTATCAAATATATATATATATAGTTTTGGTTTTGCCAACTATAGCATACACATGATTCTTTACTGAGAAAAAACTAATATCTAGTCTAAAAAAATAATAGAAGTTATATGTAAGAAAGTTTGAAGAAGATTGGAATATATTATCTCAAATATTCAGTTGATTACAATAAAGAAAATTATCCCAGGTCCTTATATTATATACCTTTTTTCCCCTAGAAATAAAGTTTAGGTAATGATATTCATCATAGAATTTGAACTTGAATGTATGCATTACAGGGCATATTATAACTTATAAAACACTAAATATTAGGGCATGTGCTCACTCAAGTGGCTCTTGTTAATTAGATTTCTCCACAAGGCACTCACAAAAATCAATCACCCAAGTATGTGGTCACCACTCGTATTTGTCTTGTTGACATATGGAGGTGTTATGCTTTTGAGTAGAATGATGTTTCTTTGTATTTGAACTGAGCTTTCTTACATATCATTTTCCTTATTAAAATAGCTTGAGATAGTCAATAAAATTAGTGTTCAATAGTTAACATTTATGATATGTGAAAGAGAATATATTATTTGAGCCTCCTGGAATATTTCTGAATGCAGAATAATGTGAGTAGTTAAGGGTGGGGGGACGGCAGAGTGAAATCATCTACAGCATTGCCAAACCCGGGGTAGGAGAAGCCTGAAAAGAGCCTGAAACACACACATGGTAGGTACAGCCCTGAAATATTTGAAACCAGGTGCAATTAAGTTTAACCAAAACTCTTCTCTAGCCCTGATCCTACTCAGTTCTTTACTAAATTGAGGGGATTAGTCCCTTACCATATCTCTCTAGGAGAAGAAAAGACTAACCTTCTTTGGAAAATAATCTCAGTGTCAATCTCTATGTAGTCCGCCCTCCATATCTGAGGGTTCTGCATCCACAGATTCAACCAACTGTGGATCAAAAATATTTTTAAAATTCCAGAAATTTCCAAAAGGCAAAACTTGTATTTGCTGTACACGGGCAACTATTTACATATCACTTACATTGCATTTGCAACTATTTACATAACGTTTACATTGCATTAGGTATTATAAGTAACCCGGAGATGGTTTAAAGCATACGAGAGGATGTGTGTAGGTTACATGCAAATATTATGCCATTTTAAATAAGGGACTTGTCAACTAAAAAAATTGCACAATGTGAGGGTTATGAGTTAAGTTTTATTTGGGGCAAAATAGGGACTATAGCTCAGGAGACAGCATCTCAGATAGCTCTGAAGAACTGCTCAGAAGAGATAGGGAAGAGGTCTGTATATATATATGATTTTAGTGACAGGGGAATACATGTAATCAAGCACACATTTTTGCAGAAGGTTGCTGCTAGTTTCATGAAGGTTACTGCTAGTCACAAGAAGCAGATGTCGCCGTTCAGGATTTTAGTGCTTTTCTATATATGAGAAGATGCAAGAATTTGGACTCATAAAATCTTCTTCTGAAAATATCTAATTATCTAAAGGCCTGTTCTGCCAGTTTTTCCCAGAGCACAGTGTGCCTCATTCCTGATCTCCACCCTGAGCTCCTTTCAGGTGTGTTGAAGCTCAGAGACTGAAGTGGCTAATGACTTTATCCTTGTAGAGGCAGATGTCAGGTGTCAGTTTTTAGTTGGCAGACTTGAGCATCTGTGGATTTTGGTGCAGTGAGAGAGGGGTCCCCTGGAACCAATCCCCCACCGATACCAAGGGACAACTGTAATTATTATGGCAAAGTATCCAGCATGCATTTAAACATTTTGAGACGTGTAGCAGAAAAATGTGACCAATAACCAAGGGAAAAAACTATCAATAGAAGCAATAGATGTAATAACCATTGTAAAAGTTTTTTTAAAATATGAATGAAAAGATAGAGAATTTCAACAAATGATTTCAACACACAAAAAGAAAAGAATTATTGTAGGTGTGAGTGCAATGTCTGAAATTAAGAACTCACCGTATGGGTTAAATAGCAGGCAGAATTAGATATCTTAAATAAATGCAATAAAATATATCCAACTTGCAGTACACAGAGGAAAATATAATGAAAAATCCAGAACACTGGGAAGAGACGGATGGGACACAATCAAATGTTTTAACATACATGTAACTGTATTCTCAGAGGGATGAGAGAGAGAATGAAGCAGAACCAATATTTAAAGAACTGATGACCAAAAGTTTTCCAAAATAGAAAGACACCAACCTAACTTCGGAAGCTCAATAAACTCTAAGTAAGAGAAACTAGAATTTTATATCCAGTGGCAACTTTCTTCAGAGAAGGCAAATCAGAAACATTTTTATTCAAACAAAAGCTAAGATAACACAGCATCAAAAATATAAAGCAAAAGTTACAGAAGAAAAGGGAAAGACAAATCCACAATTTTGTTGTATATTTCAACACATCCTACTTATTATTTCATAGAGTAAGCAGCTAAAATATAGGTAAAGATATAGAAGATTAAAAAAAAACTATTAGCTAGCTTTATGTAATTAAAATTCATAGAATACTAGATACAACTATTAAAGAATATACATTCTTTTAGTGCATATGGAATATTTGCCAAAGTTGACCATATGCTGGGCCATAAGGTAAGTTCAACAAACTGAAAGGATTGAAATTTTACAGAGTGTGCTATGTCAAAACTTGTGTTACTTAGCTAAAACAGTACTTAATGTAATAGAAGATGCATGTATTTGAAAAAAAGAAAGGTTAAAATCAATGCATATATTAAAAAAGGAAAAGTTGAAAATAGTAATCCAGTAAGCTAGATAAAGAACTCAGACCTCCAAAAAATAGAATGAAGGGAATGAAAAGGAGAAGGGCAGAAATCAATGGAAAAAAATGGACATACAATAGAGAATATCAAGAGGGCAAAGATATGATTCTTTGAAAAGATTAAATTCCTAGGAAGAATCATAAAGAAACCAAGAGAGGAAAAAAATTTAACATAGAAATGAAAAGAGAGGACTTTCTTCAGTTTCAATAGATATTAAATAGGTAATATAAGATGCTATTCAAGCATTATGCCAATATATTTGAAAATATAGATGAAATGAATAAACTCCTTGGAAAGCAAAGCATCAAAACTCACACAAGGTGAAAATAGAAAAGTCTAGTTATAATACTATTTGAAAAGCTGATTCTGTATTAAAAAGAAACTCTTACAGAAAACACCAGTCTCTAATTGCTTCACTGGTAAATTCTTCCAAACATTTAAAGAACAAATGAAATCAATTTTATGTCAATATCTTTTAGGAAATAGAGAAAAAACAGTTCCCAACACACTTCATGACCCAGCATAAGACCAATACCAAAACTTGACAGGGACAACACAAGAAAGGAAAACTACTGGGCAATATCTCTTATGAACACAGAATTCTACACAAAATATTACATCTGTAAAATATATTAAAAGGACAATATACTATGATCAAGTGAGGTTTATTGCAGGACTGCAAAGTTAGTTTTACATGTAAAAGCAATGAATATAGTTCCTCTACATGCCAGACTAAAGATGGAAAAATAAACATGATTATCTTAATTTGTACAGAAGATGCAATAATAACAGTTTTTTTTGCCACCTGCCCCCTCATAGGTACTCTCATAAATCCTTTCCAAACATGGTAACTTCAAGATCATTAGGAGAAAACAATTTCTGATTTCTAGACTCTCTTCTACAGGGCTCACATGATTAGCTTAGGCAGAATAATCTCCCTTTTAATTAACTCACAGTCAGTTGATTGGGAATTTGAATCACATCTTCAAAATCTGTTCAACTTTGTGAGATAACATAACCTAATCACAGAAGTGATATCCCATTATATTCTCAGGTCCTTCCCACACTCAAATGGAAAGGATTATATGGGGAAAATACACCAGGGAGGAGGAATTTGGAGGTCATTTTAGAATTCTGCTGACCAAAGAAGTCATTTATGATCTAAAACCTCTGAAAATTGGGAGTAGAACCTGCCTTCCTTCACCTTATAAATTTTATCCACAAAAACCCTATAGCTAACATCATAATTAATGGTAAAATACTGAATGCTTTTCCCTTATTACTGAAAAATAAAACATTCATTGTCAACATTTTTATCAAAATTTTACTGAAGGTTCCACCTAGTGCAGTAAAACAAACAAAAAATAAAGGGGGCTGTGGAAAGAAATATAACTGATGTTACTTGCAGATGACATGATTATGAATATGGAAAATCAAAAAAATATATATATATATATAAACTATTAGAAACAGTAAGCATATTTAACAAGCTTTCTTGATATTAGAAAAATATAAGAAACAAATTATAGTTCTATATAGTAACAAGAAACAATGGGAAATTAAAAATAAACATGACCTAAAATGATGTAACCAGACCAGTCCCTCCCATCAGGAAACTTCAACAAGCCTCTTAGATAGCCTCATCCACCAGAGGGCAGACAACAGAAGCAAGAAGAATACAATCCTGCAGCCTGTGGAACAAAAACCACATTCACATAAAGATAGAAAAGATGTAGAGGCAGAGGGCTATGTGCCAGATGAAGGAACAAGATAAAACCCCATAAAAACAACAAAATGAAATGGAGATAGGAAATGTTTCAGAAAAAGAATTCAGAATAATGGTAGTGAAGATGATCCAGGACCGTGGGAAAAGAATCGAGACAAAGATCAAGAAGATGCAATAAATGTTTAACAAGGACCTAGAAGAATTAAAGAACAAACAAACAGAGATGAACAATACAATAACTGAAATGAAAAATACACTAGAAGGAATCAATTGCAGAATAACTGAGGCAGAAGAACGGATAAGTGACCTGGAAGAGAGAACGCTGGAATTCACTGCTGTGGAACAGAATAAAGAAAAAGAATGAAAAGAAATGAAGACAGCCTAAGGACCTCTGGGACAACATTAAACATAGCAGCATTTGCATTACAGGGGTCCCAGAAGGAAAAGAGAGAGAGAAAGGACCTGAGAAAATATTTGAAGAGATTATAGTTGAAAACTTCCTTAACATGGGAAAGGAAATAGCCACCCAAGTCCAGGAAGTGTAGTGAGTCCCATACAGGATAAACCCAAGGAGAAACATACTGAGACACATAGTAATCAAATTGACAAAAAATTAAAGGCAAAGAAAAATTATTGAAAGCAGCAAGGGAAAAATGACAAATAATATACAAGGGAACTCCCATAAAGTTAACAGCTGATTTCTCAGCAGAAACTCTACAAGCCAGAAGGGAGTGGCATGACATATTTAAAGTGAGGAAAGGGAAGAACCTACAACCAGGATTACTCTACCTGGCAAGGATGTCATTCAGATTCGATGGAGAAATCAAAAGCTTTACAGACAAGCAAAAGCTAAGAGAATTCAGAACCACCAAACCAGCTCTACAGCAAATGATAAAGGAACTTCTCTAAGTGGGAAATACAAGAGAAGAAAAAGACCTACAAAAACAAACCCAAAACAATTAAGAAAATGGGAATAGGAACATACATATGGAAAATTACCTTAAATGTAAATGGATTAAATTCTCCAACCAAAAGACACAGACTTGCTGAATGGATACAAAAACAAGACCCATATATATGCTGTCTACAAGAAGCCCACTTCAGACCTAAGGACACACAGAGACTGAAGGTGTGGGGATGGAAAAAGATATTCCATGCAAATGGAAATCAAAAGAAAGCTGGAGTAGAAATACTCATATCAGATAAAATAGACTTTAAAATAAAGAATGGTACAAGAGACAAGAAAGGACACTACATAATGATCAAGGGATCAATCTAAGAAGAAGATATAAAAATTATAAATATATATGCACCCAACATAGGAGAACCTCAATACATAAGTCAACTGCTAACAGCTCTAAAAGAGGAAATCGACAAAACACAAGAATAGTGGGGGACTTTAACACCTAACTTACACCAATGGACAGATCATCCAGACAATTAATAAGGAAACACAAGCTTTAAATGACACAATAGACCAGATGGATTTAACTGATAGTTATAGGACATTCCATCCAAAAATAACAGGTTACACTTTCTTCTCAAGTATACACAGAACATTCTCCAGGATAGATCACATCTTGTGTCACAAGTCAAGCCTCAATAAATTGAAGGAAATTGAAATCATATCAAGCATCTTTTCTGACAACAATGTTATGATATTAGAAATCAATTACAGGGGAAAAAAACGTAAAAAACTCAAACACATGGAGGCTAAAGAATACGTTACTAAAGAGCCAAGAAATCACTGAAGAAATCAAAGAGGAAATCAAAAAATACCTAGAGGCAAATGACAATGAAAACACAGCAATCCAAAACCTATGGGATGCAGCAAAAGCAGTTCTAAGAGGGAAGCTTACAGCTAGACAAGCCTGCCTCAAGAAACAAGAAAAATCTCAAATAAACAATCTAACGTTACACCTAAAGGATCTAGAGAAAGACGA
Source organism: Neophocaena asiaeorientalis asiaeorientalis (assembly GCF_003031525.2). Classification (NCBI taxonomy): domain Eukaryota; kingdom Metazoa; phylum Chordata; class Mammalia; order Artiodactyla; family Phocoenidae; genus Neophocaena; species Neophocaena asiaeorientalis. The sequence continues at coordinate 164,128 of NW_020175393.1, read as the reverse complement.
ACAAACAGAATCCAAAGTTAACAGAAGGAAAGAAATCATAAAGATCAGAGCAGAAACAAATGAAATAGAAACAAAGAAAACAATAGCAAAGATCAATAAAACTAAAAGCTGGTTCTTTGAGAAGATAAACAAAACTGATAAACCATTATTAGGCAGACTCATCGAGAAAAAGAGGGAGAGGACCAAAATCAATAAAATTAGAAATGAAAAAGAGAAGTTACAACAGACACGACAGAAATACAAAGCATCCTAAGAGACTACTACAAGCAACTCTATGCCAATAAAATGGACAACTTGGAAGAAATTGAAAAATTCTTAGAAAGGTATAACTTTCCAAGACTGAACCAGGAAGAAATAGAAAATATGAACAGATCAATCACAAGTAATGAAACTGAAACTGTGATTAAAAATCTTCCAACAAATAAAAGTCTATGACCAGATGGCTTCACAGGTGAATTATATTAAACATTCAGAGAAGAGCTAACACCCGTCTTTCTCAAACCCTTCCAAAAAATTGCAGAAGAAGGAAAACTCCCAAACTCATTCTATGAGGCCACCTTCACCCTGATACCAAAACCAGACAAAGATACTATAAAAAAAGATAATCTATGGAGTTGGAGGAATCAGACTCCCTGACTTCAGACTATACTACAAAGCTATAGTAATCAAGACAGTATGGTACTGGCACAAAAACAGAAATATAGATCAATGGAAGAGGACAGAAAATCCAGAGATAAACCCATGCACCTATGGTCAACTAATCTATTACAAAAGAGGCAAGGGTATACAATGGAGAAAAGACAGTCTCTTCAATAAGTGGTGCTGGGTAAACTGGACAGCTACATGTGAAAGAATGAAATTAGAACACTCACTAACAGCATACACAAAAATAAACTGAAAATGGATTAGAGACCTAGATGTAAGACTGGGCACTGTAAAACTCTTAGCAGAAAACATAAGAAGAATGCTCTTTGACATAAATCACAGCAAGATATTTTTTGATCCACCTCCTAGAATAATGGAAATAAAAACAAAAATAAATAAATGGGACCTAATGAAACTTCAAAGATTTTGCACAGTAAAGGAAACCATAAACAAGACCAAAAGACAACCCTCAGAATGGGAGAAAATATTTGCAAATGAATCAATGGACAAAGGATTAATACCCAAAATATATAAACAGCACATGCAGTTCAGTATTAAAAAAAACAAACAGCCCAATCCAAAAATGGGCAGAAGAGCTAAATAGACATTTCTCCAAAGAAGACATTCAGATGGCCAAGATGCATATGAAAAGCTGTTCAACATCACTAATTATCAGAGAAATGCAAATCAAAATTACAATGAGGTATCATCTCACACCAGTTAGAATGGGCATCATCAGAATATCTACAAACAACAAATGCTGGAGAGGGTGTGGAGAAAAGGGAACCCTCTTGCACTGTTGGTGGGAATGTAAATTGATACAGCCACTATGGAGAACAGTATGGAGATTCCTTTAAAAACTAAAAATAGAATTACCACATGACCCAGCACCCAGAGAAAACCATAGTTCAAAAAGACACATGCACCCCAATGTTCATTGTAGCACTATTTACAACAGCCAGGTCATGGAAGCATCCTAGATGCTCATTGACAGATGAATGGATAAAGAAGATGTGGTACATATATACAATGGAATATTACTCTGCCTTAAAAAGGAACAAAATTGGGTCATTTGTAGAGACGTGGATGCATCTAGAGACTGTCATACAGAGTGAAGTAAGTCAGAAAGAGAAAAATAAATATCTTATATTAACACATATATGTGGAATGTAGAATTGTGTGAAATTCTTTGGATGGGATATGTCATTTTACTAAGGGTCATAATTACTGTAATTCATAATGAACTTATTGCCTTTTCTTACATGTATTGCATCTAGTTCATAATTATTTCTACTTATATCTATAGCAGTGAGAGAAACACCTTGCTGTCTTTACTTACAGAAATTAAAATTCCAGGAGAGAGAGAGATATTACTCTTCAGGAAATTTCTGATCTGAAAGTAGACCTGACATTACCAAAATAATTCTGATTATATTGCTGTAGTATCTGTAGTGTTAAATTTTGTGTAAGAATTGGGGCTTTTTGTGTTCCAATTCTGAGGATTCAGAGTATTGATGACTACTATAAAGGCCTCAGTTATTATAGCTGAATATACCATCTTTCCTTCCTTTACTTTTGGACCTTTCTATTAAATAGGTGATTGTCCTTCTCGTATTATCCTCTATGTCTCTCAAACTCTCTTTCATATTATCTCTCCCTCTTGCCTTCTGGGACTTTGATTAGCTCTTTTAGTTCCCAGATTTTTTTTTTTTTTGGCTGCACTGTGCAGCACATGAGATCTTAGTTGCCCAACCAGGGATCGAACCCCTGCCCCTTGCAGTGGAAGTGCAGAGTCTTAACCACTGGACTGCCAGGGAAGTCACTCAACAATATATTTTTTTATTTTTGAAAAACTGAGAACAAATTACAGAACTATTTATGAAAGGAAAGTGAAGTACTGTCTCTATTAAATGAAGGTTTAATTTAATAGAGAGGAGGAGATAAGCTGGGAGGAGATAAGCTGAACAGAGTCTCTAGGTCATGGTCTGGCTTTTTAAAGAGTTATACTGAGTTATTCTTTTTAAAGAATATTACTGGGATATTTAGTAGGCAACATCAAAAATGAACCCTAGGGAATACAGAAGTGTATCAGTTTGCTAGGGCTGCTGTAGCACAGTACCAAAAATTGGATGGCTTAGACAAAGTATAGGAAATATCTAGTTAGGGGCATAAGCTGTGACTGTCCTCTGTCCAGTTTCTGCTATACTGCACTCCTGCTACATCTTTGAGAAAAATTTTAGCAAGTTTCCAGGGAAAACATAACTTTACTTTGAAGTATTAGAATTTTCTGTGTATAATAGTCTTTCCAGTTTTATAAATATTTTGAAGAGAAAGTAATTATTTTTGGCCTATATTTGTTTCTTGGTTTTTTGAAAATACAAGTGACTTAGGTTTAATGACTAATTTCAGCTTAAAGCCTTTTATTAATGTAACCGTTGTGAAGAAAATAACCTTTTTGCTCAATTAAAGTCCTAATACAAAAAAAAAAAAAAATGATGTAACTAGTTAAAAACCTAGGAAGTACTTCCCTGGTGGTGCAGTGCTTGAGAATCCACCTGCCAATGCAGGGGACATGGGTTCGAGCCCTGGTCTGGGAAGATTCCACATGCCGTGGAGCAACTAAGCCCATGCACCACAACTACTGAGCCTGCACTCTAGAGCCCATGAGCCACAACTACTGAAGCCCGTGTGCCTAGAGCCCATGCTCCACGACAAGAGAAGCCACCACAATAAGAAGCCCGTGCACCACAACAAAGAGTAGCCCCCACATGATGCAACTAGAGAAAAGCCCGTGCGCAGCAACGAAGACCCAATGCAGCCAAAAATAAATAAATAAATAAATAAAAACCTAGGGAATATGTCAATGAAAAATGTGCAAGATTTTTAGTGTTACGAGAAATTAAAGAAGACCTAGCTAAAAGGAGAATTATACCATATTGATGACCTGGAAGTCTCTAGATTAACTTTCCCAAATTGATCTATTAATTTAGTAACATCCTAATCTATGTCCCAGCAGACATTTTTTTTTTTTTGGAGGGGGAGAGAGGATTATACTGAAAAGATGATTCTAAACTTTAAATGGAAATGCACAAGACCTAGAATACCCAAGATAGTCACAGTAAAGAAGAACAAAGTTGGAGGATGTACACTACCAGGTTTCAAGACTATATAAATCTACAGTAATTAAGACAGCATTTTAGGGCTTCCCTGGTGGCGCAGTGGTTGAGAGTCTGCCTGCCAATGCAGCAGACGTGTGTTCGTGGCCCAGTCCAGGAAGATCCCACATGCCATGGAGTGGCTGGGCCCGTGAGCCATGGCCGCTGAGCCTGCCTGTCTGGAGCCTGTGCTCCGCAACGGGAGAGGCCCCAACAGTGAGAGGCCCGCGTACCAAAAAAAAAAAAAAAAAAAAAAAAAAAAAAAAGAATCATTCACCATGATCACATGTGATTTATACCTGGTATGCAAGGATGGTTCAACACACATGAATCAATCAATGTGAAACATCACATTAATAGAATGAAAGAAAAAATTATATAGTAATTTTAATAGATTCAGAAAAAACATCTGACAAAATTCTACATTTGTTAATGATAAAAACTCTTAACAAGTATAGAAGGAATGTACCTCATAGATAACATTATACTTAATGGTGAAAAGTTGAAAGCTTTTCCTCTAAGATGAGAAACAAGAAAATGGTGCCCATTCTCACCACTCCTATTCAACATAGTACTAGAAGTCCTTTCCAGAGCTCTCTGGCAAGAAAAAGAAATAAAAACCATCAGAATTGGAAAGGAAGAAGTAAAACTGTCTCTATTTGCAGTTTATATAGGCATACCATGTTTCATTGCACTTCACTTTATTGCACTTTACAAATATTGGTTTTTTTTTGTTTTGTTTTGTTGTAGAAATTGAAGATCTGTGGCAATAGGCCATATTGAGTAGTCTATTGGCACCATTTTTCCAAAAGCATTTGCTCACTTTGTGTCTCTGTGTCACATTTTGGTAATTCTTGCAATATTTTAAATCTTCTACCAGCAAAAATATTTCAACTTGCTAAATAATCAGATGATGGTAGGCATTTTTTAACAATAAAGTATTCTTAATTAAAGTAGCACATTTTTTTAGATGTAATGCTATTATACACTTAAAAGACTACAGTATAGTGTAAACATAACTTTTATATGCACTGGGAAACCAAAATATTTATGTGACTCACTTTATTGTGCTATTCATTTTATTGCAGTGTTCTGGAACTGAACCTGCAAAATCTCCAAGGTATACCTGTTAGGAAAATCCTAAAGACTTCACCCAAAAGTTGTTAGATCAAATCAATTAATTCAGTAAAATTACAGGATAACAAAACTAACATACAAAAATCAGTAGCCTTTTTAGACACTAGTAACAGATTATCTGAAAAAGAAATAAAGAAAACAAACAATCCCATGTACAATAGCATCAAAAAAAAAAAAGAAAAAACTTCGGAATAAACTTAACCAAGGAGGTGAAAGATCTCTACTCTGAAAACTATAAGACATTGATGAAAGATATCAAAAATGTCACAAATAAATGAAAAGGTATCCTGTGTTCATGAAGGGGAAGAATTAATATTGTTAAAATTTCAATACTACCGAAAACATCTATATCTTCAATGCAATCCCTATCAAGATTCCAATGGCATTTTTTACAGAAATTGAAAAAAAGAATCCTAAAATTTATATGGAAACAAAAAAGACCCCAAGCAGCCAAAGCAGTCCTTTGAAAGAAAAACAAAGCAAGGAGTATCACATTTCCTGATTTCAAGTTATACTATAAATGTATAATGATCAAAACAGTATGATACTGGCATAAAAACAGACAAATAGATTAATGCAACAGAACTGAGAGTCCAGAAATAAAGGTGCAAGTGAAAATTGCTTTTAATCAGAAAGTCAGAAATCTGGGGAGAAGGCAGACTTGTGTCCCCCAAAAACCAACTCCAAAGATTCTTCTTGGCCATGAAAGTTTTAAAGGGAAAGGGGAAGTAATCTCAGTTAATCATTGGGATAGGGGGTCAGAGTCCTTGCCATCCCCTACTGCCTGCAGGCTTGTCCACTTTTGTGATCTTTCTTTAGTTTCTGTCTTGTTCACACAGTTTGTTCTGGAGATCACTGAAGGGGAAGCTAGGGAAGAGATCTGGTCATCTGTTATTTATTCTTCATTTCTACTTCTTTGATCTAAGGGGAGAACCAACAGATTAGGCAAGGTAGTGTGTGATCAAAAGATTTGAAAACTGTGCTTGGGTCAGAGACGAGCAGAGCATGGGGGTAGACTGTTTAAGTTTAGTTAAAATATAGCTTTGCTAAAGTGACAAGAAAAGGGGTTTCCTGCTGAGGACGGTTTCCTGCAAAGAGCTGTTTACATCCCCGTGGGTTTTTTTCCCTACCCTTTTAAATTCATCCATCTCAGTTCATACAGAATAATGTAATCAAAATATAAATTTGTCCACCTGCACTCCTGCTGGAAGTAACTCAACAACTTGTCATCATTTTCACCATTATTTTCTCAGTATGGATTTCCTCTCCTCCCCTTCTAGCATCATAAACTACCAACCTGCTTCTGTTTTATGATCTAATTATAACAATTTTGTTGCTTCATTTCTCTGCTTCATGCTGCTTCATGCTTTGATATTTATGTTTTTACTGTTTACCTGAATCTCCCTTCCTCAATTTTTTTAATCTGGTTAATTTACTCCTAGGCTTTAATATGTATCACATGTAGTACTTCATGACAACTTCCCTGAACCATTCAGATAAGTGAGATGCCTCTCTATGTGCATATATCTACCTTAGTACTTGCCTTATGTTGACCATCCTTCATTAGACCATAAGCTCCCTGAACACAGGATATTTTTTATCATGGTTCCTCCCGTGCTTAGCACAGGGCCAGTCACATAATAGACACTCTGTAACTGCAGCGTGTGTCATTTTCTGATGTGGCATTTCAAAGTCTCATATGTTATTATTGTACTCTGGGGGAATTCATCAATTCTGGTTATCATGAACATGAGTATATATGCATATTAATGTAATTAATGAATAATATAATTGTTTTGTTCTTTTTAAAATGTGTAGGTTCTTAATAATCACAATCTATAATAAGTCAAAAGCATATAAAGCTATATAAGAGTTCCCTGTAACTTTACAGGTTGGATTAAAAAATATCCAAGTATTATTCAGTTGTTTTTTTTTTTTTTCTGCAGATTGCTGCCAATTCCTGGGGAAAGTCCTGGGGAGAGGATGGCTATTTCAGGATTCTTCGAGGAGTAAATGAGTCTGACATTGAAAAGTTGATTATCGCAGCTTGGGGCCAACTGACAAGTTCAGATGAACCATAACAAAGCACTAAATTTCCATAAGGCCAGGCATTCAAGTCACCCTTTAAGTTGAAATTAAGCAACGTGACGTTCTCTGTGACAGTGGAATCTCTGCCTCTTGGCCTTGTTAGTATAACGTGCTTGTTTTCTTGTTTCACCCTGGGCTCTAAGCTCCTGCTTCCTTTATATTACCGAGTATGTAAAAACACTAACAGAGCATGGAGAGTGGCTTCAAATACCTTTCGAGTTCCCTGGCAGTCTTTATTTCCCTCTCCTGACAATGTTCTTTTTGACTTCTATCATTTAACAGTGTGATGGCACTTGTTCTAAACATTCACAGCATTTGTTTGTAGATGTGATCTGGTTTCTCTCTCTTTGACCAATGAGAACTGACAAAAAGCACCGAAAACACCAATTTACCATTGTTACGATTTTTTTCAACCCAATTATGCCTTCTTAATTCAGACCTTGCTTATGTTTTGCCAGAAAGAGATGGAAATAGATGGTTTCCCTCAATAAGCTCACATTTTGGTTCTTTTCATTTGTCTAAGCTGAACTCGCAATCTCAAAAGGTGACTCACTCTCACAGGAAAGAGCTACTCTTTACCCTACTGTGTAATGGCTTGTGAGGTGGGGAAGATGATAAGTAATGAAAAGACTTAGGGAGTGATGCTGACGATGCAAGTACCGTCCTGATATACACACATACTCCTGTTTTTGGAAGCCAGTGCCCTTTGTGTAAAGTCTATTAAAATGAGCTGCAAAACTGTATCTGGAAAGATCACACATTTACCTCCTCCAAACAGCAACCTGATGCCATGACTCAGAAAGAATAAACACACTTTTATCACAACCATTTCACAGTTCACTGCTTGAGATGCTGAAAAGTAAGCTAAATTGGCACTAATTTGCAACTAATTTTAATTTTAGTTCTCTATAGTCAGAGAAACAAAAATACTATCATCATCCTGGTTGGGAAAGGTTACAATCTTTTAATAATTCACTGGCATCTTAAATGGCAAACTAATAAATGAAGAAGCAAAGCTGATCTGTTAGTGAGCATGGTGGATTATAATGACAACGGTGAAATATCCATAGCCTTTGTTTCTGGGCCCTCTATTATCTGGATTTCCAGGGTAGGGCTTTTTTTAATGGGGTTGTGCCCAAAGGTACCCTGGTTAGATAAGCCAGATGTGCTGAAATTGTGAGAAAATAGAGCACAGAAAGGTAAAGTGTTTCCTTAATGATTGTTTTCTCCAGTAATCACTGCAACTTTATCAGAAGAAGGATCTATTCACTTACTTCTCCCCTAGAAACTATACATGAGTCTAATTCACCTTGCTGTGGTTGGCTGATGTGTCCCCAGAGGATTGAGACATAATTTGGGTTTGTCTGTTTGGATTCCCTGAGACAAGGTTTGAGTGGTTTTGGCGGTGAAGGGAACACTGAGAAGGGAGTAGAGCAGTGATTCAGGGCAGCAAAGGCAGACAATGAAAGGCACATTTCCAAGCAAAGCATCAGGCAACTAGTTCTTATGTACTAGGGACTCTCCATATCATCCCTCAGATAAATGCCACCGAAGAAGGAAGCTTATTGGTTGAGGGCTGCTCCTGGGGCCATGAATTTCCTGGCTGTTCTTACCTGGCACAAGGGTGTAAGAAACAGGTTCCAGTGTCAAGAAAAAATCCATAGACAAAGAAAAGCAGTTTCCAGTAGCTGGATGTGAGGTTGATGGTCACTGAAATGGCACAAGTGAGGCAATGTGGGGAGGGCACCAGCAGTGTCTTTGCTACAGGTATTAAGACACTTTTTTCTTTTCTTTTTTTTTTTTTGCGATATGCTGGCCTCTCACCACTGTGGCCTCCCCCGTTGCGGAGCACAGGCTCCAGACACGCAGGCCCAGCAGCCATGGATTATGGGACCAGCTGCTCCGTGGCATGTGGGATCTTCCCGGACTGGGGCACGAACCCGCGTCCCCTGCATCGGCAGGCAGACTCTCAACCACTGCGCCACCAGGGAAGCCCTACACTTTTAAAACATTCTTCAGATGCTGAAGACTGAAGAAGTAATAAATGCTAATGCATAAAAATGCCAGATGGCTAACATTGCTTTTAAAAATACTTAATGGGATTAAGTTGATTCAGTATGTAAATGGACGAAAATTGTTGGAATGAATTTTCACACTGTGGCTTGTGGGTCTAGATTGTAGGCCCAGATTCTGCTGTTTTAAAATTTCCTACTTTTGCAGCCACTATGGAAAACAGTATGGAGGTTACTTAAAAACTAAAAATAGAGCTATCATATGATCCAGCAATCATATCCTAGGCATAGATCTGGAGAAAACTCTTAATTTGAAAAGATAAATGCATCCCAATGTTCATAGCGGCAGTATTCACAATAGCCAAGACATGGAAGCAACCTAAATGTCCACTGACAGATGAATGGATAAAGAAGATCCAGTGTGTGTATACACACACACACACACACACACACACACACACACACACAGGAATATTACTCAGCCCGAATAAAAGAAATAATGCCATTTTCAGCAACATGGATAGACCTAGAGATTATCACACTAAGTGAAGTAAATCAGACAGAGAAAGACAAATATCATGTTATCACTCATATGTGGAGTCTAAAAAATGATACAAATAAACTTATTTAAAAAACAGAAACAGACTCACAGACATAGAAAACAAACTTATGGTTATCAAAGGACAATGGAGAGGAAGGATAAATTGGGAGTTTGGGCTTAACTGATACACACTACCATATATAAAATAGATAAACAACAAGGACTACTGTATAGTACAGGACCTACTATAGAGCATATGTATTCATTATCTTCTAATAAGATATAATAATCAGATTTTTCTCATTTTTACAACTTTAAAGAGCATGTTTGGTTCTATTTCTTATCTAAAGGCCTTGAGTTGACCTTCAAAAAATAGTGATTGGCATCTTCCTTTGCCCACACTGGGGACTGAGTGGCTATTTGTAGAATGGATTTGACAGATGACTAGACAGTGTCCCCCTGCACTGTGGCTTCTCTTGGCCTGCAGGTGTGCTCTACTCACCTCGGCCTGAACTGAGCAATGGAAAGGATGACACCTTTGGTCCATATGTCTTTAGCATTCCAGTCTTTGCTTGCATATATGAAGTCTTATTATTTTGTGTTTAGAGCACAGGAGGGAAGCACTGTCCTTGTGATCACATAATTTAGCCAAGACAATATGTCTCAGATTGAGTGATACTGTGAGCACACAGACCTGGTTTTCTTCCTGTTCAATCCAAAGTATTTGCCATTTATGTGCTCTTCATGGGTTCTAATTGAAACTGATTACTGTTGTCTAGTTTTTCCTGGAAAACTGGGGAAATAGTCCCAATGTAGCACATTGAACAATGCTTCTTTCTTCAGGTGTCATTAGGAAACACACATAAGAAAGAAGTAGGAAAGATCTTGAAGACAGGGCTCAGGCCCTTTCTTGCTTCACCATGTTTGAGTCCCATCTCATTGTATCCTAAACAATAAAAAACCTTCTCCAGGTTTTTAAAATGCATGTTCAAAAATTCTCTTTAAACCCATAAAATGGAATTGTTTGTTAGTTGATATTCAACAAGAAAAAATGAGAACGTCTCTAAGTATTTGCGACAGGAGGAGTATAGTGAAAAGACTTGGTTACATAGGTGATGGAGGAGCAGAGAAAGCAACAAAGGATGCTGAGTCAGTCCAGGGATGAGCAAAAGTAGGAAGCTGCCATAAGCCCTAGACTGACAGGACAGAGTGAAGAAGTGGGTTACAGGGATCTGGGGACTGCCATTTTCCTGGTGGTAGCTGGGAGCATGACTGGACTGTCTGGTGGAAGCTGGAGTTATGAAAAGACATGTTGTGGCCAAATTTGCCACCTGAAGCAGAGAGGAAGGGAAAGAAACACTGAGGCTTCTCCCTTGCTCAAACTTTCCGAACTCTCATCAGTGCCCCTCATTGGCTGATCCTGCAGAAAGACAACTGATACAGGAGGTGATGAAATTAGGCTGTCAAGGTCAGCTTCCACACTTTACCAGATACAGAGGAGAATAGGATGAGGGCCAGGAATAAACAATAGGATGAACAGAAAATACATTTTTGGTTCATTCCATATAGATATTGGAAATTAAGATTGAATAAAGGAATACTTTCTCAATGATCAATTAGCTCACGCTCTCAATACCTTGTTTAATTATATCTTATGTACTATAATGCTTGCTATTATATGTCCTTTTTATTGGTTAAACTCTTTTGACTTATAGGGAATGTATTATAATCTATGTAGGGAAAGATTTTTTTCCCACTTCTTCACAGTAATTTATAGGGACTTTGTATGTTGTTTCACCATGATTGCTTATCAAAAGGATTATGACCTAGGACATTTATTTTTCTTTGGGTGGAGGTTGATTCCATATTCAAAAGGAAAAAAAGGAAAAAGAGAGTGGGTATCATCTCATAAACTACATTTTATGAAATGTTTCACGATAGAGAAGCATCACTCCATCAGGTGCCATTGTATCAGAAAGGAAAGTCCTAAAGGACACACAGACATTCCCTCCCCAGAGTGGCCAATGAAGGAGGGAGAATCAGTCCAGGCTGTCAGGAATGGGGTGGTTGAATGAAGGGAGGAAAACCTTCTCCACCTTCAGCTGTGAACACTATTGTACATCATTTTGTAAGATATTCAAAGGAAATGTTTAAAAAGTCATTGATGTGTAAACCCAATAAAGTGGGATTTCTCCTGAGAACTGGCAGAAAGAGCCTCATTAGTTAGAAGTAGAGTGTCTGGAAATAACTTTTCCCTCCATCATCTGTTCCCTGGACCCCTGTCTGTAACACCCACTCCCTATAAAATGAGCTAACTCTGTGTTTCTTCTGAGATTATAAGGAGAAAAAGTGTCAGTTATACAGAATCTAAGATATATCTTGTGTTACATCCACTATTTTAAAGACTCCCAGGTCACAGTTAGGCCACTGGGAAGTCCTAGAGTAGTAGTAACACCTGGCAAAGCCCAGGCTGACTCAGTTCTCACTCACCTGGCCACGTACTCATTGTGGGGATAAACATGTACAGTTGTATATAATGGTTCATTTTATACAACATACAAAACATTGTATACAACTGTACATGTTGTATACAGTGGTTCCATGTGTGTCCACAGATCCTTTTCTCCTAAAAATCCTCATTAATAACACATTATCCATTCAATATTTATTACAGTTGTCCCTCAATATCCATGGGGGATTTGTTCCAGGGGCCCCCACAGATAACCAAATCTGCAGATACTCAGGTCCCTTTTATATATAAAATAGCATAGTTCAATGATGAGAGTTGGCGCTCCTTACCCACGGGTTTCACATCTGCAGATTCAACTATATGTATTATCTCACAAATGACTGTTTTATGAAATAGTAAGTATAGTCATTTTGTGTTTTTTATATATACATATATTAAATATTATATAATTATATAAATTATATGAGATAAATATATATATAAAACACAAAGTGACTCAAGAAGAAATAAATAGTAAGACAGAGGAAGCATTAACCATGAAATAAATAAGTTTGGTAAATTTTGCTACATGAAATTTAGAACATTGCTCACCAAAAGACACAATTGACACAATAAGGAAAATGAACAGGTGAGGTACATGAGGAGAAAATATATGCAGCGTATGTAAGCAATAAAAAAATATATATATTTGCCCATTTCATATGTTTTCATATTATTAGAAGATATTGATTTATATTATTCATATTTTTACTAACATTCTTTTAATTTTTCTGGATCTGCATTTATTTCTCACTTTTCCTTCCTAATATGATTTATCCTTTAATATATGCATTCTCTCTTTTTCTTTCTTGAAAAAATTTATCAGAGTTTTGTCTATTTCCTTTTCCTTTTCAAAGAAACAGATTTGGGTTTTTTGGTACTCTCTTCTGTGACTTTATTTTCTATAGAGTTAATGATCTCATCTTTGTTATCTTCTTTTTAATTTCTTTGTATTTATTCTGGAATTCTTTTCTAACTTCTTAAAGTAAACCCTTAACTCATTAATTTTGAGGTTTTCTGGTGTTCTAATTTAAGTATTTCTGTACTGTGCTCTCTAAATGATGCCTTTCAGTATAATCACAATTCTGTTTAGCTCTTTATAATTGTAATTACTTAAATGCTAAAAAAAAAAAAAAAAAAAAACCCACACACTTTCTAATTAGTTAAACCTGGAGAAAAGTTGCATCAATCATATGAGCAGTTACATTTTACTTCTCATGTACTCTCTTAGATCATCTCTATTCAGTATATTTACAAATACAATGTATAAATAATTTAATAGCATAATATATCAACTATGTGATTTGGTAACTCGTGGCACTGATGTACTTTGCATTGTAAGAAACATGTTTTAGTGTTTAGGTCTCTAATATACGTTTGACACTGGAAAATTCACAACAGGCTAGTTCACAGATGTATTTACTTATGAAAGCCATGTTTCCAGGGAGAGCCACTCTCTGTGCCCAGGCCATTAAGTGTTAGTTTTTTCATTTCAAGTGATAACATTCTCTTTTTAAAAACTGCTAGCCATAGATCTCTCCTTTCTTAGCCCACCAGTTTCCTACAGAGACAAAGAAAATAAAGTAGCAGAAAAGTCAAGCAAGCTGTAAATGACTTTGGTATTTAAAAATCTGTTTCTGATTTTGTAGTATGTTGTATTTCTCTTTACAGTATTTAGTGTTTGGCATGTTAAATTCACAGGTATGTTCCCAGTAAAGAGATATTTGTGCAAAGGAAGAAAGTTTTATTCTTACTGTTGCAGTTACTATTGATAATTGCCATTTGCAATCTCTTTAGCATTTAACCAACTCTGTCTAATTTATGCTTTTGATTCATGAATTAATACGGCATGAGATATCTTTCCTTGGAAATAAATATTAATTTAAAACGGAAGTAACTCCATTGTAGAAAAAGCCTCCTTTTGATCATTTGTCAGAATATTTTACATATGCATATGATATGCATATGAACAGTGCTTAAAAGGATTATAGAATAATTAAGATGATGATATAGTTGAAGTAATAAAAATTACAATTTTTTTCTATTTTAATACAGTTTTGAAAGACACCTGTGAATTACAGTTGATTCTTGAACAATGTAGTGGTTAGGGGCTCTGAACTTCTGCAAAGTAAAAAATCTGTGTATAACTTTTACAGTCAGCTTTCCACATCCACATCCACGGATGCAACCAACCATGGACCATGTAGTAATTATTGAAGAAAACCCCTGTATAAGTGGACCCATGCAGTTCAAACCCATGTTGTTCAAGGGGTAACTGTACAGTAAAACTAAGACTCAATCTTCCTTATGAATATTAAATTATCAGGTAAAGCAGCTTTAAGACCTCTGAGAAGTTACTAAATATCTATTACTCTTTGGGGATCATGTTCAACTAAGTTAACACATTAATCAAACCATCATTCATTGAGCCTTTGCTATGTATTGAGTGATAATGACAAGTGCTGTATATAGTCTCCACTTAATTTAGTAGGTGGTACATGCAGTTCCAGAAGATATAATTTTAAAAGGGCACAGGGACATTTTTTTTTTCTCCTTATCTTTTTTATTTTTATTTATTTACTTATGTTTCTAGATTTTTTGATCATGGCCATTCTGACTGGTGTGAGATGATATCTCATTTTAGTTTTGATTGGGCACAGGGACTTTTAATGACAGAATACCTTTCTCCTCATCTTAAGGTGGTGTCAGGTGCAGTGAAGGCAGAGTGGAGGGAATACAGATGGTCCAAACAATTCTTTGAAGTTTTTTTCCCACTCCTGACACCCAATGCTGCAGGTTGCTAAGGGTGGGCATCTTGCCCTCAGAGTAGTTCTGTGTAGGGCCAGTGTCCATATTTTCTGACCCAACCATTAGGATGCCACATCAGATATTTACAAGTGTGCTTAGGGAGATAATGAGATCTTCTATTTGACATCATGACTGCTCTGGAAAATCTATGACCCAAGGATGCTGTGTGTGTATAAAGGCTTCTAGAAAGACAGAATAGACTCTCCTCTAGTTTTCAAATTATCCTCCAAGGACTGCCTGGGGCAGCAGGAGAAATGAGGGAGTTCCCAATTTCCAGATAGAATCTGAAGGTAAACACACATTGTCTCATTTTAGGAGATGGATATGGAAATCTGCATCTTCCAGGATTCTCTGGGCTTCTTGCAGTGGGAGAGTTTCAACATTCATTTGTTATCTATGGTTTTAATAATCTGATGTTGTCTATGGTGAGAACACAGACACGTGCAAACGTGTGCACACATGCAGACACAGACACATGTGGTCTTTTTGGAACTTTGGAGATAGGAGTCTCTTTCATGTCCAAGCTTGTTATTTAAATAGAAATTTGTCAAGGGTCTGCTCTATATTAGACTGTGCCAGGTACTGCTGATATTTGGGACAAGAAGTCAGACTTAGGCTCTCCTTTCAGAAATGTGTATTTTTAGTCTGAAGTGAAAAAATAGACATCCAATGTATAATTACAACAAATTATGAGGGATATTTTGACAGAAAATTCCATGTGACTAGAAACTGTAACAGGAGGAATTGGTCTAGTTCAGAGTATTGGCAGCAGAAGGACTTTTCAGGAGGAATGTTTAGGTTGGTTACTGAAGGAAAAGTAGGAGTAGACTAGAGAAAGTCTGGCCTGGATGGCAGGTGATAATGTAGGGCGGTCCGGAGGCAGGAGCAATCTCAGAGAAGTCAAGGAGAGGTTCTTTTGCAAATGAGTGAGAGGGATTGGCAAGGAGGATGTTAGGAATGTGGGTGACAAGCAGATTGTAAAGGACTGTAGGAATGTTGTTAGGGATCTTTGCCTTTAACTCCAAAACAATGGGAGGGGGAGGCTATTAAAAGATTAGAAAAGTCACTCTGGCTGCTGGCTGGAGATTGGATTTGAGGAAGGCAAGACCAGAGACAAGGCTACTGCTCAGCTGTTGATTATGAAGCTTGGGACCAGAGATGGTGGTGATTTAGATCAGGAAGTGGAGAAGGGTAATGCCCAGTTTTGCAAAATGTTTGGATTATAAAAGTATCAGGACTTGATTTAAGACCCATTGTGATGAGCTAGAGAGAGGGGATTCAAGAAGTACTCCAAAGGTTTGGGTTATTAAGCAAAGTTAAATCTCAGGGATTTTCAGGGTGAATTTCCAAGATACCTTTAAGTTGTCCTTGAAATACTACTTTGAAAGAGAAAATTAACGTGCTGGATGTAACTTTTTTCTGTCCCAGCCCATTTGGTACCTAATTCAACAGATCCTTTTGAGTGCCTCCTCTATTGCTGAGTACTGAGAACAGTTACAGAAATATAGGGATAGAAAATGGACATAGTTTTGTAGTTCAAACAGGCTGGAATGAGGGAGAGTAAAGGAGGTAAGGGAAAGGGGATCCATCTGAATAGCCTAAGCATTAAAGCCTTTTATGGGGAAGTTATGGGAAACATATTTAAAAATCAGCCAGGTGAATAAAGGAGGGAAGAGAATTTTAGGATAAGAAAATAATCTGTGCAAAAGGGAGTCATGAATATTCTTGATGTGAGAAAATAGCTGAAAGAAAAATAAACTGGGCAGAGTATAGTGGGGTGGGGTGTGATGTGATGAGGGGTAGACCAAGGTAATTTTGGAGAAGCAGCAAATCCATGTGGACTAAGATGGCCATGATACAGAACTTAGGTTTTTTAATCTCAGTGCAGTGGGAAGGCATTGAGCAACCATTTTCACTTTAACTGCTGTATGGAAAATGGGTTGAAGAAAAATCAAGATGAAGAAAGAGAACCAGTAAGCAAGCTTTTGCAGTGGAACAGATGAGAGGTAGTGGATGCTCAGATCAGGGCAGTAACTGAGGACTGGGAGATAACGAGAAGTAGGAAGAAAAAGACTTGCGCATGTGATTAAAGAAGACTTTTATCGTTCTTTTAAATTGAAGTATAGTTGTTTTACAATGTTGTGTTAATTACTGCTGTACAGCAAAGTGATTCAGTTATACACACACACGTGCACACACACGCACACTCACACATATATTCTCTTTTTTATATTCTTTTCCATGGTGGTTTATCATAGGATGTTGAATATAGTTCTCTGCGCTATACAGTAGGACTTTGTTGTTTATCTGTTCTATGTATAAAAGCTTACATCTGCAAACCCCAACCTCCCACTCCATCCCTCCCCCAACCTCCTCTCCCTTGGCAACCACCAGTCTGTTCTCTATGTCCATGATTCTGTTTCTGATTCATAGATAGGTTCATTTGTGTTGTATTTTAGATTCCACATATAAGTGATATCATATGATATTTGTCTTTCTCTTTCTGACCTACTTAGTATGATAATCTCTAGTTGCTTCCATGTTGCTGTAAATGGCATTATTTCATTCTTTTTTATGGCTGAGAATTATATATATGTATTGTACATATATACAATATATTCCATTGTATATATGTACCACGTCTTCGTTATCCATTCATCTGTCAATGGACTTTTAGGTTGTTTCCATGTCTTGGCTATTGTGAATAGTGCTGCTATGAACATAGGGGTGCATTATCTTTTAGAATTATAGTTTTGTCTGGATATATGCCCAGGAGTGGGATTGCTGGATCATATGGTAATTCTATTTTTAGTTTTCTGAGGAACTTCCATGCTGTTTTCCACAGTGGTTGCACCAACTTACATTTAGGGAAGACTTTTAGATCTTTCCCTGAGAAGCTGGGTTGATGGTCATGTCATTCACTGAGATGTGGAAGAATCAGAAAAAGCAGTTTTGAGATAAAACCAAGAGTTCACGCTTGAACATACTAAATTGATATGACTCCAAGTCTCCCACAGTCCTAAAGTGACGTAGAGAGAGCAAAAGTCTCCTAGGTACCAGACAGGGACAAAGAAATAGCAAGAGTGGCCTCTAAGTTTGGATGAATTGGACAAAATGAAATGGACTGGAGATTGACAGTGAGATGGACATCTCAGTGGTTGGAGGGATGGTCCTGCCCAAGACCAGACAGGAGAATGAGCATCACATCAGCACGTGCCAGTATAGACAGACACCGATGATGAGGTCCAAATACCCTTCTTCCCTCCTCTCACTACACAATGCTCCAAGGAAGGCTAAATAGGTCCTGGGAATTAGCTATCTCCCAGAAAGCAATCAGGGAAGAGAAAAATCCTCAGTTAACTAATTTTGAAATAGAAATGACTATGTATACCAAGAATTGATTAATATGACATTATTTGCCCATAATATTGGATGGGCAATTAAAATAGAAATTAAGCAATATTACAAAAATACTAAAAAAGTTCTATATGTATATATGCATGTGTATGTATATGTGTGTGTATACATACAGAATGTGTGTGTGTCTGTATGTATAATGTATACTCTCTTCATAGTTAATTAGAACTTTTTTGAGAGAGAAAGTTTTGTATCCTCAGTTGTGCTTAATGTAATTGTTGTTCCAAACAGATGTTTGGTATATGCTTGCTGATGAATAGAAAACATTTTAGAGTGCAGACAATTAAAAAAAGAACATGCAAAATTTTGTTGAATATCCCAATGGCCACATTTAGTATCTGCAATGTCCATAGAATGAGATAATTCTGATTAATCAAAATCCCAAGAAAACAAGAAACCAACAAAAATTGGGTTTTAATAAGTTGAGTTTCATATGATGCAAATACACAGAAAATTTTTACTAAAATTTAGATGGTTCTTTCCTTGGCTACATATACAAATGTTCTCTATTGAATGAAACTCTATGTATCTTTTTGAAATCTGAGCAAGAATAAAAAGTGTAAAACTGACCTCTTCTGTTATTTTTGGTCCAATAAATGCTAAGTCAACTCTAAAAATTTGATTTGAAAAGGAAAAAAAAAAAAAAAAAAAAAAAACCAAGCTTCTGAAACTCAATGTTTCTTCATTCATATAAAAACAAGTAAAATAGTAGAACAGTGTGAGTTCTGCCTTTTGACTTTGTAATGCTCTTTATGAAACCTAATTTAAACTTGGGGAAAATTATATCATCACCAGAACTAGTTTTGTACTTAAAGCATTAATGAGAAATGAAGGACTTTTCAGTGATGTATAAAGAAAAGATCCTTAGAAATGAGGGTGAAATAAAAGATGAAAAGACTTTGACTTTGTCTGTGTGGGGAAATTGAAAGATCATGCAAGGAAGGCATTATTTATTGTGTTAATTACCTAGCAGGATCATCAAAATTCTTCTCCAGGATATTCCCAGCACCACTCTCTTCTGTTCTTCCACTTTTATTTTTGAAAATGTATTTAAACTTCTGAATAGGTTTTGTGGTTTGAGCCATTCAGGAATTAGTAAAGCAGATAGCGCAAACATACAAAATAATTGTGGGTATTTTCCAAATATATGAAATATTATGCTGCCCCTATATTATTGTAATTTGAACTCTGTTGATGAACTATTTTAAAACCCAACTGAGAATGATGAGCAGAGAAATTAAATATCATTTTTAATGGTAATTCAAATAATTATGTGTAGCTATTTCTTAAGGAAGCAATCACCAATGCACTGATCCTCTGTACTAATATATTCTAATGTATAACACATGAAAATGGGAAAACTGTTTTAAAAACTTTGGTACAAAATATTTACATCTTCCTCCTGCAGAATTAAACATGGCCACAGTACTGTACATTTGCGGGGGGTGGGGGCTGTTCTTAAATTAAACTTAGATCATTAAATAATGCCATCAAAATAAATTTTCCTTTATTGTTGGAAACTGACCACATGAAATTTTTGTTTTCAAAAAATAGAAGGCCATCTCAAATTAGAATCAGATGGATAGAACATTTATTGATTCATATAACCGGGGAAAAATAGAGATGGAACCAGTCAACGGGTCAACAGGATCCAGAGCCTAAATGGTGAGCTCACCATTCTTTATCTCATATCTTCATTGTTCTCTTCTTCTCTACCTCTTGGGCTTTGACCTTATCACATACCATTTTTAAAATGAGCAAACTTTATCTGCATAGCAAGGGAAGCAGTCACTGGTGGTTTTAGGCTGATATCATCTTAACTAAGTGACTCCAAAGAAGTGGTTCTCATAGTTGCTGATGCTGGACCAGCAGCATCAGCAACACCTAGGAACTTGTTAGAAATGCAAATGCCATGGTCACATCCCAGACCTACTGACTCAGAAACTCTGGACCTGGGCTTTCCGTCCTCAATCTGTGCCTTAACATACTGTCCAGTTAATACTGAAGTATGCTAAATTTTGAGAGAAGCATTGCCCTGAAGGAAAGAAAGACTGTCTCTTTCAGTGTACATGAGTCTCAGGGAGGGACTCATTGACTTAGTATCAATTATATCTCAAACTCTTAGATGCATGACTAGAGTCAATGATGTAGAAAACTGTAGTGAGCTTGACTGAAGTATATGTTTGCACCCTTGGCCAGGGAAATGAGATTCTGTGTATGAAAGCCCTTCTAGAATCACACAGGAGAAGCACAGGAAGAGAATATCTCCCCAAACAGCAGAGTGCTGTTACCTAATAAAGAGGGAAAGGATGCAAAGGTGAAGGAAACACAGAAGATTGGTATCTTGTAATAACCTATAATGAAAAATTTTATATATACACATATCTGAATCACTTTGCTGGACACCAGAACATTGTAAATCAACTATATTTCAATAAAAAAATTAGAAAGCAAGATATGGAAGATGGTTTTAAAATATAAGATTGGATCTTCTTCTCCAGTTCAAAGATGACCACAGTTTAATATCTATCTCATACATTTCCTAGAAAAATCCTACAGAACAAGAACATATGCTATCAATTCCATCTTATCCATATTCTTGGGAAGAATGAGTCATGTATTATCAGTTTTACCTGTTGCCACTGTGGAAAAATACAACATATAAAATTTAAGTGATTTGTTCAATGTTATTCATTGAATGATGAAGTCAAAACTAGACTACAGTGTATAAATGGGCAAGTCAGGAAAAATACTCTGCTTGTCAGATGTTGCAGATATACTAGCAAAATAAGATTTTGCTGATATAATCTCATGGTCACAATATCTGGATGATAACATTTTCCCCTTTTTCTGGTTATTTACCTTTTTGTAGCTCAAACCCATCTGTAGGAAAGAGAGAAAAGATGAGATACATATTAGACTAATTAGCCAAAACAAAATAGTATATCTTTATTGTTGAAGGATGGCTTCTAAAACAAGCTACCTGGAAATAATGGCATTTGATAAAGTTTTACAAATAAAATATGAAAGCTCGGAAGCCTATATTAAAGGAAAGCAAATAAAGTTTAACATTGTGCCTTGAGTCTATGGAAAGTTCAGCTCTAAAAGTGTAGAAAGCAGCATGCTTCATTAACCATATCACTGTCAAACAGATTTTTTTCAACTAATCCCAGAGATACTTTGACTCTTTGAAGAATATAATTTTAGAAGTTTACTTTGATTTCATTTCCAAACAACTACAACTAAAACATGTGAACACCGTTAACTTTACAGTTTTTAAATTAAACTTGCTTCAGAACTTCTTCCCAAGGAAATACCTGAGAACCAAAGAACTATGGGTGATCTGTATAGTGGATGGTTAGTGTTTAATTTTTTTTCTTTTTGTTCTAGATATGTCTACAAATAAGAGTGATATTTTTGCAGAGGTGTGGTGACCATCTGTCATTCAGAGATGTCTAAAATCTTTTAAACATGTGTCCACATTTCCATAGCCCTATTGAATGCTGCCTCCCCAAGATAGAATGCATCTAGTTGTCTTCCCCAGCTTCCCTCCCACTAGGGTCAGACAGACGATCTACCTTCCTCCAGTGAAACAAAACCTCCCAAAATTCTGGTTTGGAGTTGAGCCAAGTGAAGAAACAGGCTCAACATGGAAAATGAACTTTGTTGGCTCTTGTTTCTGGTTGACAATAGGGACAGACTCCTAACCAAGCCAGTTCAGCATGGTGTTTCTGGGACTGGCAGTGGGTAATGTGACAGCATCTCAGCATGGTGTTTCTGGGACTGGCAGTGGGTAATGTGACAGCATCTCAAATTAAGAATCTCTACTGTGGCAGAGCTATTGTTCTGACATCATTAGTGTCTAAAGCCAACTTCTCAGGCCAGTTCTGGAGTCGGAGATGTTCTGACATTGGAGTTCAGAGCCTAATAATTCTTGGAGCTTCTAATGTGGATCCATAAATTCTCTTTTGCTTAAACTAGCTAAGATGGATTTTATTGGCAGAAACTAAGAATTCAGAAAAATATGAAGAAACAAGGCATTCTGGAAAATGATGGCATGTTTAACTGCATCTTAATCTGATTATTTATTTTCAGTTTTTCCAATACTCTGTAAATGTTCCAATTAATTATGGTATTGATTTTATAAGCTGACTATCAAAAGAGATGCCAAGGTGATTCATATGTTTTCCAGTGTATCCTACTACTGGAAACTTAAGTCCCCTCTACCAAGGAGATGTTTATCTCTTTTGCGTCTTCTGTTGGACTAGTGTGATATGATATCCTTTATATGTTTATTATAGGTATGGATCAAAAAGAACCATGCCAGAAGGAAAAAAAAACCCAGAACTTTAGCACTATAAGTTTAACATTGCTTTTAAGAGTTAAGAGAAAATAAGATTTTATAAAATACTTGTTTAGGAATTATAAATCTCTATACTATACTCCCTGATATCTACCTTCAAACAAGTCACTTAACCTCCTTGGAATTTAGTGTGCTCTTCTATAAAATGAAAACAATAACTCATTTTTCCTTATTATTTTGGGACATTGTGATGAGAAGTAGCTTTCAAAGTATCAAAAAATAATGTAAATTTCCTTTCGTTTGAGCAATGCATCCTCCATAAAACAAAAGTCTACTTCTCAAAGGAAAAAAAAAGAGAAAATGGATTGTTACTATAGGAAACTGCAGGCAAATACCCCATATTGTTTTGAAATGTGAATATTTTTATGAAGGCAAGGGAACATTATCTATTTCAAACAGAAGAAAAGGAATTATTTTGAAATGTATTTAAATGTAAGAACTGATTAGAGCAAAATTAATTAGCCTATGAGAAAAAAACCTTTGGGAGTTCTTTAAATACTCCTATTTGATTTCAATTTTGAGGTCTTGAGCTAAAAGATAAAAACTGCCAATCAACAATCTTCCATTTGTTGCTTTATTATTCTGCCATGAAGATAACATTTTTTTCAGGATTATACTTGATTCCAGGTAACTTCTGTTTAGGGATAAAATTAATCTAAAAGAATGAGAATCCCCCAGATTAATTGTGGGCTTACATATCAAAAAACTTGGTTTCACTTAAAAAGAAATTGAAATAACTTTAGTTAGAATTTATTGTGAGTCAGTCTTGGGAGTAAAGAGTGGATCAGAGAAAATGGGAATAGAGAAAAAGAGAGGAACTATAAAGCATTCATTCCTCTATGTTTCTTAAAATACTTTAGATCAAAGAGAAAATTCTACTATACAAATAAAAAAAATTGAAAGTTAAATTTTATTAATTCTAAATTTAAAATTCGGGTTCCTTAAGTCTCATAAAGAATGGAAACTCTAATGAAAAGTAGAAAAAAGAGATAAAAAGAAGTGACAGGAGATAAGGAAGAAATAAAAAGATACTCAAAAAGGGTAAGAAAAGAAAGGACCCAAAGTGAAGGAAAGGGAGTAAGTGAGGAAGGAAAAGAAACACGGTGAGTGGACAGGGAGATGTGTAGTCTCACATTGTCTGCTGCTCAGCACCCCCAAAACCCCAGTAGCTTAACTATTTGACTATTCTTGCCTCCACCCCCTCCCACCTCCACTCATTTCTGTGTCTTTGACTCATCTGGCTGATTATATTTTGCCAACTCAAATTGTAATTCATGGTGTGACTACAGGATTAAATATCTGAAATTGAGTCTGTTTCAAACAAATCTGAATCTATCCCCCAAATATATTCATTCTCCTTATTCCCTAACCTTAAGGACTTCATCTGAATATTTAAATACATCCTTTTTAGAGAGGCAGTATGGGAAAGGGGGTAGCTAGGAACTCTATCAGCAACCAATGGATATTTAACTTTAGCAAATATTGATGGTCTGGGTGAAATTGATTTGGGCCGTTCTTATTAAAAAATGTTTACACCTATTGACAAACCATTATACTGTGATGCATTTCAGCATTATATTTTGTATAGTATCAAATATAATTCTGTTGTTTACTGAGATAACCTATGTTAATGCATAGGCTATATAGCTTCACCTATTCCCATTTGCCATCTCTTGTTTGTTCCCATGGAAACATGAACACTTAATGGAAAAGCATGTAAAGGGATGTATAAACTCACACTGCTTCTCACTGCCTCATCTTATTTCTCATCTGTCCATGTGCCAAGATGGAAGACCCTTTTCTTCTTTTTTTAGCCATTGGGCAGATTTCTTCCCACATTCTCTGTGGTCCATCCCTCAAATCCAGTTCTGATCTCTCTACTCTCGAACTTCTTTCACCAAGTGCTTATTGGATGTTGAGAATTTTTTCATGTATGATCATCAAAGCTATTGGTCTGTATGCTTTGTCTGGCTTTAGTATCAGGCTGATACTGGCCTCATAAAATGTAAGGACATTTAGGGCTAGAAAAGAATCAAATTCAATGTTGCTCCTAAAGGAAAAGAAAAACAGCAGAAAGTCTCGTAGAAAAACTGAACAGGAAGCAGCTGGCCGCTTACAGAAGTTTTCACCTACCTTCCAAATACAGCTTCTTTCCTTTATTCCATCTCTTCTACAGTTTGATACAAAGATTTCCTGGGGATGGATACACTTAAGACTATATTTATTTAGGCATATAGGCTTTTTATGTTCCTGGTAAGAAAGAAATTGTATGTATTGGCGATGATAAGTTTTTCTTTTTCTGTGTTAAAAAATTGCCTTTCTAGCTTTGTAAAACCAGAAATAGTTTAATAAATGCTATTAACATTCATACAAAATATTCTCCATTTTATGTAATGGGGCAGACACCATGCATTAGAGAACACGACTACATGGACATTGATTACCCATAAATGTGAGGAGACAAAACAGCATGGGGTCCAATTTGCACTTTGATGAAGTTCTGTTTCTCACAGGACTCAGGATTTATATGGAGCTAAAAGGGTCTGCATAGTTGTTGGTAAGACCTTTGCACAAAGGGATGAAGTGACGGTAGTTAGCACCCTGAAGCCCAGGGAAACCTCAATCAGGCCCATAAATACTAATCACCACAGCTCTAGCAATCACAAACACTGGAAGAGAAAAGATGGCTGATTCCCAGTGAAAAGCACACAGCAGTGTTGAAAGCCAGTGATGATTTGAACAGCCTGTTATCAAAGCACAGCCCACTCACCAAATTAAATCATTTTTCATAGAATAGTATGAGAAAGTTCCCACATTTTTCTGATATCATTTTGAGACAGAGGAATCACTGAAATAATTTGTCTAAACATGTTCCCAATGGTAGGCAAAAAAGCTCTAATCAGCTCCCCTTCACAATTTAGAATAAAGCATGTGTAAGTGTGCCATGGATTGGATTACATTAGGGCTGATCTGACAACTCTGTTCACTAATAACATAATGGAATTTTTTTTTTCTTTTGATCTCATTGAACTACAGAGATCTCCTCTGGCTTGGTTTGTGCCTCCTGAACACAGCTGAAGATAATTTTAACAAGGGACAATTAAAACATTCCATTTGACTTCAAAGAGTGCCAGAAGGATTAACAAATTTTGTGAGCTGAAGCTAAAGAAAATCTTAGATTGGTACCCAGGACGTTCCTCAGCATCATGTGGTCTAGTTATTATTACTTCTTTTTAATAGTAATAGTCATGGCAATTATTATAAGTAGCTTATTATGTTTTCCTGATTAATAGAGCAAACATTATGTTAAGTGACCTAGGGGCTTTATATACACTATCTCTCTTTTAATTCTCCCCAAATCCTCTTCTTTAATGATACTTATTTTACTGGTGAAAAAAATGGGGCTAAGTAATTTGGCAAAGTTATATGCCTCCCATGTGACAGGTCAGGATTTGTACCTGGATTTGCTTTACTCTAAATCCCATGAAATTGATCACCTTGTTATACTTCATGAGAAAGCAGGGAGCTCTATTTAGATCCTTTGTACTACAAGGGTTCAGTATGATTTTACATCTTGATTATTTTTCCTAATAGCTCTCCATACATACCTACCGCTTAAATATAAATATTAAGAGGTGATTCACTTAGGAGCTCATACAGACCACATTACTGGCTTATAAATCACTTGGACTCTGCTCATCTAAACTATTGCTCACATATACCACTAATGAAACATTTAAGTGCATACAGAGAATCTGCAATACTGCAATATCCTCTCTCGTCATCCATCCATTCATCCATTCGTTCATCCCTCTCCCACCCCCTCACAAGAAATCCTATGTGCAAAGCATCTTGCTATGCAGTGAGGAGCTTGTGTATTGTAAAGTCCCTAACTCTCTCCTCCAGGAGCTGGTACTACAGTGAGAGAGATAAATGCTACACCGAATAGCGGTCACGCCAGCGCCACGGAGCAATCCGTTATTTAAAATCGAAACTTACTCTACCTCTCACTACGTTTGTTCCAAGATGAGTGGCAAAATTTGCATCAGTGAAAGAAGAAATCTCCCTAGGGCTCTTTTTGCCACCCAGAGGTTGGTGAAGGAAGGGGAACAGAAATGTCTCTGCCGATTCTTCTTTGCTGTTAAAGGAAGAGATGGTCCCTTTGCTAGAGGAGACATGAAAGTCTTCGGATCTACAAAAATAAACTCTGCACACGTTAGGTGGTAAAGAGCTAAATTACTCAGCCCAATAACAGGAAAGGGAAAGAGTTTTGTAGCAGAGCCCATGGTTGCTAAGGTCTAGGAAAGCAGAGCTGCCAGGAGAGGACTGAAAGTGGGAGGGGAGAGCAAAGTGCTGACGTCAGCCCTCCATTTCCCTAAAGCATCGTCGAGTCAGCTCACATAATGCCCTGTGGGCATTGTTGATATTCTCTTTTAGGAGGGTGGGTGAAAGAGGAGGATTGTGAAAAAGTGACCAGTTCTCCACTTTCAGTCTCTCCACTGAAAAGAGGGAGAGAGGATGAGATACACAAGGGGCTAGGAGGTCACCAGCAAGAGACACTGGGCAGAAGAAACTGTGAGAGAACATGCCCTGGGTAACTACGCAGAGCTCTTACACATTCAGTTATTAGACTGAATGTGGGGTGACAAACAAACCAAATTTTACATTTTAAGGGACAAGTTGTCCTCTAAATACATACATAAGTCACAGAGAGAAATGAGAGAGATAAATAAGGTACCACATGAGGGGAGCACAAAAGAAGGTCATGTTCTTTAGACTCAGCTGAGATATTTCTGGAAGCTGTGGTCTATGCCAGGTTACACGAGATTGGAGGAATCCTGGTAGACCTCTTGTCCATGTCCAGGAGTTGTCTTCAACTGGAGGGGACAGGGCACAACCACAGGATGACAAGTCCTTTACTCACTGGGTAATGGGGCTTGGTAAATGGCATATCCTGGGTTGAAATTTGAGTCTCACTGATTATAAAACTCATGTCTTCAGAAGACACTTTGCTGCTTCTCAACTGTCATAGTGCACAAGTGCCTCATTTTACACCTTTAAAGCAAGGGTTGACGTGGGGTGCAGAGAGAGGATTAGAGGAATCCAGGAACTGGGGTGGAAGAACAAAACTACATCTTCACTTTCACTAACATCTCACTCAAAGTTAGCAGTTTCATTAATTTTGAATATAGGCAACAAACCACAGTAGAATTAGCAATATCAGTGACTTTAACATCAGAAACAGTGTAGTATTTTTCTGGCATATTAAAGTTATTGCAGTACTTCAAAAATATCATTTACACTCGTCATTTCTTTAAAAATATGGCATTATTAGACATCTCACCAGATATTGCTATTTAATAGGTTAATAAAGAAACATGCATTATTATATCACATTTTTATTTTAATAATAGGATTTCAATATAACTAGCTTCCTTGTAACACTCTGCATTTAAAAATATTATTCTGGGAAGGGGTTCATGGACTCCATCAGAATGCTAAAGGGGTCTATGACACAAAAGGTTGAACTTGAGGTCTAAGGCATTTTTAATTGGAATGAGTAACTCAGGAGAGAGAAGGCTATATAATAATCCTTATTATAATTTTCTTCTAGTAGAGAAAGGGAGAGAGGGTAGAATGAGGGAACGTTGATGCCCCTAAGGCATTTTTAATTGGAATGAGTAACTCAGGAGAGAGAAGGCTATATAATAATCCTCATTATAATTTTCTTCTTGTAGAGAAAGGGAGAGAGGGTAGAATGAGGGAACATTGAGTCTTTTTTTTTTTTAACTTTTTATTTTATATTGGATTATAGTTGATTAACAATGCTATGTTAGTTTCAGGTGTACAGCAAAGTGATTCAGCCATACATATACATGAATCTAAAAAAATGTTGAGTCTTAGGTCAGAAGTTCAGATTCATAAATGTCATGATAATGGAGGGGCCAGGGCAAGCGTGGATGGGACCCAGTGCTGCATTCTGCCACTGGTGGGGAAAAATGTCCATCAAAGTCAGGAGGTACCAAGGGATTGCACAGAGGTTTCAGACCTAAACTAGCTTATCTTCACTTATATGCCTAGTAATGGTCCCCAGTAATTTTGTATTTTCCTTTAATATCAAAATGTAATATGAGTATTTATCTTCACCATGAAAAATGACTGCAGAGTTTGATTCTTTTTAATGAAAATAAATATTTGTTTTATGGAATTTGAAGACAGAATGTATCTTGATTCATATTCATTTATCCTTGATAAAATTGCTGCTTTCTTTGAAATACTTCTAATTTGAGCACATTTATGAGGAAATTGGAAGCTTTCACAGTTTGAAGACACTTTGTAGGTCTGTCAGGGATGCAGCAGTAGTAGAAAGACAGTGATTTGACACATCTGACTGCTTATATACACAGCATCAGTAGTGAACCACATACTATTTGAGTAAGACTTTGTAATTTAAATTATAATTACATTTTTCAGATACAGATTTAATGCCCTGCTTGTAAAAAAGTTGGGTCACGACATGAGTTTAAATTAGTAAAATCTGCCAAAAATTCATTATGTTTTAAGGTAAATCATACATTTAACAAATCATTACATGATTTTATTATTATATATTATATAGTATATTTATTGCATTATGAATAATGGTCCAGGAAATTATTATACTGTCTATTCTTCAAAAATGCCTTATTGCTATTCCACCTTTTTCAGGAAAACCTTTTTTTAAAATGTCATTTTCTGGTTTCCCTTCTATTTTTGTCTAATGAAATCTGCTTATCCTAAAAGATGCAATGTCAAAGTCGCTCAGCAAGCCTGCCCTGCTTCCCATTGATCAAGGGGCCCCTCCCTCTGCTGTACATCACCTCTAATCATATCCTATCTTATGTTATGGTAACTGACGTAAATTGACAAATCTCTTCTCCTTTTGTAAACTCTTTTGAGGCTAAGATAAATGTCCTATACTTCTTTGATTCTCTTATGGTGCCTTCCATATAATAACCCTCAAAAATATTTACTACTTGAATGAATGGGTTATTATTGTTTTAATAATTAAATAATGAATTGTTAAATCAAGTTATTAAATACACTTTTATAGTTTTTAAACTACTCATTTAAACGCTACAGCAGTGATCAATGTTTCATGTGTCTGGAATAGGTTGGATTTGCATAGAAAGACTCCTTTTGCCTGACTGGCTATTTCTGAGATTCAGCTGCAACCAGATAGGTTCTCCCAGCTTGCTTCCAGGAATATTAAAAAAACAAAAAAAAATGCTGAGTGGGGTATCAAAAAATGGAGTACATCTAGCCAACTTGTGTTATGTTATCTTTTAGAAGATTTTTTGTAATTTATTCAGGACATCTTTTTTTTTCATTTTTCAGTACACAATTTATTGGCATTAAGTACATTCACAATGTTGTAAACTCTCACCATTATCTATTTTTTAAATGTCTTCATCACCCCAAACAGAAACTCTGTTGACCATAAGCAATAACTCCCCATTCCCTAACCACACCCTCAACCCTTGGCAACCTCTAATCTACTTCTGTCTGTATTAATCTACCTAGATATTTCATGTCAGTGGAATTATGCAATATTTGTCCTTTTGTGTCTGGCTTATTTCACTTAGCCTAATTTTTGTTTAGGACTTTTGTAAACGCTGTTAATTTTAGGTAGAAAATACTAATACTATTTTCTCCATGCATCTAGATATTGCAGAGATATTTCCACTTCATAGTTCTTCTTTTGTAGAAAAAGGGTTACTTCTTTGCCTATATGTATACTCTTAGTGTATGTTGATGTCTTTACAAACAATAAAATTATACATCTGTACCTTTAGTGTTCATGGCAGTTAGAAAGTATGTAACCTGTTACTCATAACTCAAATTCAAAAGTTAGTTCATAATACTTAACCTTAAAAGTCAGAAGTACAGCAATGTAACAAGCATTACCTTACACCAGACATTTTCTAAACATAAGAACAGTGACCAGAAATTTACCCTTTCACTGACTGCTTAGATATGAGTTAATGCTGACTCTGTTATGGATTCTGAGGAAGTGTCAGTTAACATGATAACCTTCCTCAGTTGATGCCTTACTTCATGTTCAGTGTTTGAAATGTAAATTATGAGCCTTCTGCAACCATACCCAGAATAATTTATTTATTGGAAAAGAAGCATGAGACATTTTTACATCAGATTGAGACAAAAAGTATACATTGCTCAATAAGAATTTTAACGTTAAAAAGACTGAGTTCTGCCATATTCTTTGCTTCTTCTTGGTTATGTGATCCTGGACAAACAAGTCATTTAATATCTCTGGGTCTCTGTTTATTCTTCTGTAAAATGGAGCAAACTGTAACCAATCTGGTAAATTCACAGAGCTGAGTATCAGATCATGTAACAGGCATGGAAAATGTTATGAATTATATTTCCTTGACAGTTTTAAGGTGATCTTCATTTCTTCACTGTCATGTGTACAGACCAGGTGGTAAGAAACATGTCGGTATACTCAAGACATGGGATAAAGCTAACAGTTCAGATAACCTTCACTCTTTGATTAAAACTGTGACTCATTAAAATTTCAGAATCGACAGTGATGAAACAAAGCTACCTGCTTTAAATGTTAGAGCAGAATTGCCTCAGGGGATTATTGAATAGAGTGGATAAGCTAGTTGCTCTCTAAATTTTTCTCCAAGTCTGGTTTCTATTATTCTTGCCAAGGATTGTTAAAATACTTGCATTTTCTGCATGTGAAGCTTTTAATCTTCCAATGCCTTTAAAAACTGGTAATCAAAATAAGGGATGCTAGAATCTGTAACTGCAATTAAATATGTATTTATGGTAAGACTTCTGGGTTTTTTAGGGAACCGTAAGCATGCCTATATCCAATCAAAACAATTATCCTACAAAGTGTATCAAGGTGCCAATGTTTGTTCAAGTAGTAATTTTACAGGCGGTCAGGTCTGGAATCTGACAGGGACTAGAAATCACAGCTTCTGGTAGAAAATGTGGACAATTCCTTGTAGGCATGTGTTTAGTAATGAAAAGTATGGATGCTTGAGTTCTAGCCACCACTCTGCCACTTACTAGCTCTGTGGTCTCTAAGCCATAGTTTCCTTAGTAAAATGGGCATAATAACAGTAAAGAGGATTAATAAGGCATATTGGTTTGTGATTATTTTGTCTTCTAATGTCTTCATCTGGTTTTGGTATTAGGTAGTTATATAGGGGTATTCATATGTTCTGTTTCTTTTGGGATCAGTTTCAGAAATTTTTGTCTTTCTAAGGATTTGTTCATATCTTTTAAGTTGACAATTTTATTGGTATAAAGTAGCTCATAATATTTCCTTATTATCCTTGTAATATTTCCTCATTATTCATTTTTTCAGCTCCCATAGCCATGTGGCTTCATTCATTCTTGATATTATGCCTATATTTTTTATGATAAATCTATGCAGGTTTATAAATTTTAAATGTTTAAAAAACATTTATATTTTATTGATTTTTCTATATTGTCATTTTCTATGTAAGTTACTTTCATTCTTATCTTTATTTGCTTCCTTCTACATATTTTGGATTTAACTTTACACTTTTCTATCTTCTTAATGTAGAAGCATAACCTGTGATTTTAGAACTCTGTTGTTTTCGTATAAAAGCATTTAGTGCTATATATTTTTTTTCTAAACACCTGTCAATACATCCTATCTCTTGTGTTCTGTGGAGTTTTAATTTTCATTTGGTTTGAAATCATTTTTAATTTCCTTTGTTTTATCATCTTTGACCCATGGCTCACTTGGGTCCACGCATTCTCTCATCCTGTACACAGATCCTCATAAAATAAGGCGCTTAAATGTATTCTTATTGAGGTATAACTGACGTATAACATTATATTAGCTTCACGTGTACAGCATAATGATTCAATAATTGTACACATTGTGAAATGATCACCACAATAAGTCTAGTTAACGTCTGTCACCATACATAGTTACAAAATTCTTTTTTTGTGATGAGAGCTTTTAAGATCTACTTTCTTAGCAACTTTTAAAGTTCTCGAATAAAATATCTTCCATCTAAAATGGGAGTCAGTGAAGTGTAGCTCCAGATGGACTTTCGGCTGCTGTTGAAAGCACAGCAAGTCTGACAACCTGTTTTGGAAATTTTTGCTTGCGTCTGATGCAAGAACTACTTGACTCTGGCTGGAATCAGCCTTTCACATGTAATAGAGCAGTGCTCTAATCCAGCATGACAAATCCTATTTTCCTATGTGCAGGCGTTTTGAACAGAAAATATGGGTCATCCTGGCCAAAAATATAGATAGGTGATTTTTAATGACTTCTGGTGTTTATCTTCCTTCCATCATTTTAAGTGCACAGAGTATATCTTCCTGTAATAACGTACTCACTAGAGCTCCCAATCACATCCAGGGGACGTTTATCAATACAATGAAGTCTGCTTTAAAAAACACATCCCAAACTTTCACTGTTACTTAACATAAATGTGTCTTTTAAATTCCCTTTATTCCCTTCAAGTTTTGCAGCTGTCTTTTGTCTACTTTGTTTTTTCTAAGCCTTTCTTTTATCAAAATGTTTTTAAGTTCACATCAAGTTCTAGGTAAATGTTTAGAGTTTAAAATGGAATCAGGTCTGAGCTATAGTTCCTCAGAGAAGCCACCCTGACAACTCTATTTCATACTAGGATCTTCCTCCCAGTCTGGCCCCTCTCTATAGTGTTACCCATTTTCATTTCCTTTTGTAGACCTTATCACCATCTAAAGTTTTAAGTTCATTTATTTTAATTAGATTTTCTTCCCACAAGAATATAAATTTCTTGAGATAAAGAACATGGTGTTTCTTATTTGTTCTATTTCCTCAGAACCACAAACAATGCCTAAAACACACTAGGTTTTCCATAAATATACAAGGAAAAAAAAAATATTCCATCAATACATTATAGGAGAATTAGTGTCATTGCATATAAATATATTATTTAAATTATACTTCTTAAATAACTTTTTTGTAAAATTCAGATTGAAGCCTCCTAATATCTTAAGGTAATATATTTCAATGATTTCAACTGGTCTCAGTCTTCTCAGAATTTATAGAAATATGGCTTGCATATAAGGACATACATGTTTGATCTCTGCATGGTCTAGTCTACTAATCCTGTTTTTACAGTGTTTTCACTGGAATAGTCTTGATGGGAAGTGTTATAATCCACCATATGGTAACCTGTCGTCTAAATGATGGTCGGAATTCAGAAAAGTCTCAGCCACTGTCATTTTGTGTTCTCAGAAGTAGATGGAAAAAAAAAAGCCGTCACACAGCCCAAGCCCATAAAGTTTATTTTGCAGAGAAAAGATGGAGCTACTTGAGAATTTTGTCTAAAATGTCTTGAATTAGAGTCTTACATTTAATAGAGTTGTTGATGTATCTGGTAGAAGTGAGAGTGGATTGAGACAAGACACTTGGGCAAGAAGAGCACACAGACAGATGCAGAAATGTCTTATGATATTGATAAAAGAGAGATCTCAAGGCAAAATTGAGTTACACGTATTCAAAAACAGTCTAACACAAAAGTTGGAGGGCTTTTTGTTTGTGTTTTGTTTTTTAACTTATACCAGGATCCTCTCTAGAGTCATGACCATTTAGGCCCCTGGTGTAGGAAGTGAATGCAGAGATGCCTCTAAATTCTAGAGTTTTGGGCCTTAATATACTAATGATGTAGAGTTATTCCATAAGAAAAGATTCTACTCTGTTTCAAGATTAATTCAAGGAAATGATCTTTCTCACGTAATTTTATATACGATCCCCTTTCTGTGTTATTTGCCATTACTGTAAACAATCATATTCCAAGGCATGAGCAGACTTACTTCTAACATTCCAAGCTTTCCCTACTTCATAGTTTCATATGTGTGCTCCCAAAGTCCAGGATCTATGCATCAAATATACTAAGGAAAAACTGGACTCCTTCTCCAAAGAGCAGTGAACATTGACAAGAAGAAATGCAGTATAACCAAAGAAGGTCATTATGCAAATGGTGGGTCAACTGGTCCATTCAGCTTCCTGTGGATTCTTGGTTCCGACACAGAAAGAGAAAAAAATATTTTTGAGAGGAAGGGCTAAAGCTGCCCATCAAATAAACAATTTCAACTCTCTATGAATATGTGAACTCCATAAGATAATACTATGCTGCTATAATATTAATAGTTTTCACAATGAAGACCCAAGTCATTGAAAAAAGTCCTTGATTTCTTTTGGGTAGCTTCTATTTATTATGGCTGCACTATGTGCAATGTAAACCCCTTGGTTTAATAAGAGGAAGCGCAGAACTGTTAAGCTATACCAACAGTGGTTTATAATAAGTTTCTATTAGATAACTGTGCGATGTTGTACAGTTATTAAATAAAGAGAAGTGTGATCTATCATGCAGAATTACTGGGAGGGTCAGATATAATGTATACATAGCTCATAGCACAGCAATGTACAGGGCAGGCATTGATGTTGTAGCAGTAACCTCCATGATCAACCTTACCAATTCACCTGCTTTTATAAATATATAACAACTTAAATTATTTTCAATTAGTCCTTGGCTTATTTAGTAGCAGTATATCCATTAATTCTCTCTCTTAAGACATCTGCCCACATACACCCATTGTACAAAAAATCTGGAAGCTTATTCTGTTCAAAAGGAGGTTACTAGTATTCCAGACACTAAGCAGACAGTAAAATAATTGATCCATTGTTACCATCAATTCCTTCCTCTCAAACAGCATGGAAGCTGGTCAATGGCATTTGTGTGAGGTTATGTTTCTCCATTGCAGCAGGGATATTCCTGCCGGTCCCGGCCCCTGCAAGCACCAGAGCGCTGTTCCACAGTGAGTACCAAAATTAAAACTCTTATTCATACTCCCGTGCTTCATTATTGCTCCACAAAACAGCCGCTATGCCAAGGAAGCTGGTGTGCTAAAATCATCTTGTCTCTTGTGGACTTTGGTCCTTAAAGCATCAGACTTGCTGCCATTCAAGTGTATTCTTGGAGTCCTTCTCTGCCGCAGGCTTGGCCAGGAGCCAAGAGCAGGGACCTTGTTTACTGCTGTGCCCCTAGCATCTAGGTCTGTGCTTGGTCCTTGATAGACGGATGAATGAATAAATGAATGAATGAATGAATTCACTCACTTAGCTCTCACTGATATTGAATCTTAGGGAGCCGACTCAAGGTCTTGGACCTTTTACTTACAAAATGCTTAAGCAAATTGGTCCACCTCTTGTCCCAAGATCAGCTCTGTATACTAAAATCTTTTTATAAGAGGCCTGCTCATTTCAGGGTGTTAGTCTGCATTATACTTCCTTTTAATGTTACTAATGGGGAAGTTTCTTTATTTTTCTGGAAATTTCACATATGACTAATATGATGCATTTAATGATGTCAGATGACAGCTACACAAAAATATGGTTTCAGGAAAGAACGCTAGTGTCAGGACGCTCATTAGAGCTTGCAAAATACCAGCAACCCTCAAGCAGCTACATATGCACCCAAAAGTTGTGACCATTTGTGGCTAAATTATGTGAAAGTAAAGTGAATCATAGCAATGGGAGATATACAAACAGGACCCTTGTTTTAATACCATCTTGAAGAAATTCCACTTGTGACCAGGCTCTGAGAGGTGGCTCAAAAAGGGTTATTGCTGACACAATGATAAATCAAGGTAGTTTTATCAGCAAACATTTAAAAAATTCTGATTATTAGTTATACTCAAAAGACCTGATGGTTAGTCTGACTCAACGGTGTCTTTTCTCACTATAAATATTCAACCAGAGCCTTGAGGATTGCTTACTCTGGATTGTGGAAAAGGGGTTTCTGCAGTGGCTAAGAAATTAGAATCCATGATCATTAATATCCCTCCCAATAAGAAGATTCTATGATTAGCATTGTGTAGTTAGTATTCATGTTCTAGTGTAAATCACCAATATATGCTTCAAATATATTTCTGCCTAAAATTAAAAACAAAAATGTTAACAAATGCATGTTTGAATCTTTACACAATATAGGCATTTATGTAGCAACCACATTGCCAAATGTTTTTGTGGCTGGCTGTCAGAAACATTTGTTTTCCATGAAGAAAAAATATTCTCCAGGGGGAAAAAACTTAACTTTTTCTTTCCTTAGTAAGATCCCCATCCATCTTTTTCTTTTTCTTCTTTTTTTAAAAAAATTGTTAATGTTTCTTTTTTTTAATTTGTAAATGCTTGAGGACATTTGCCATCACAGCGAGACGCTTTCCTCTCTCTTCTCTTACGAGATATGTGCTCAGAAAGTGGTTATGGTTGAGCTGTCAGAGGAAAGGCTCAGTGACTCCAGCTGAGAGGTGGCTGGGCTAAGGCAGCAGGTCATAAACTTGCTTGTAAATCTGAATCCCCTGGGGGGCTTGCTAAACCACAGCGTGCTGAGCCCCCTCCCTGGAGTTTTGGATTCAGTAGTTCCACCTAACATGTTCCTAAGGTGATGCTATCCGGGATGCCCTTTGAGAACAACATCTCATAATTCTGTCTGAGTCTAGCTTTTGACCTGTAGCTGTGGGACAAGTGGACTCTCCAAGTTCTCTCAATGTAACCAATACTTTAAAAAAAATTATTGGCCTATTTTTTTTTGAAGTATAGTTGATTTACAATGTTGTGTTACTTTCAGGTGTACAGCAAAGTGATTCAGTTATACATATATATATATAAATATTCTTTTTTGTATTCTTTTCCATTATGACTTATCACATGATATGCAATATAGTTCCCTGTGCTATACAGTAGGACCTTGTTGTTTATCTATTTTAAATACAGTAGCATGTATTTGTTAATCCCAACTTCCTAATTTATCCCTCCTACCACTTTCCCCTTTGGTAACCACAAATTAGTTTTCTATGTCTCTGTGTCTGTTTCTGTTTTGTAAATAAGTTCATTTGTATCATTTTTTTAAATTCCACATAGAAGTGATATCATATGGTATTTGTCTTTCTCTGTCTGACTTATTTCACTTAGTATGATCATTGTTAGGTCCATCCATGTTGCTGCAAATGGCATTATTTCATTCTTTTTTATGGCTGGATAATATTCCATTGTATATATGTACCACATTTTCTTTACCCATTCATCTGTCAATGGACATTAAGGTTGCTTCCATGTCTTGGCTATTGTAACTAGTGCTGCTATGAACATTGGGGTACATGTATCTTTTCAAATTAGAGTTTTTGTCTTTTCCAGATATATGCCCATGAGTGGGATCATATGGTAGCTCTATTTTTAGTTTTTTAAGGAACCTCCATACTGTTCTCCATATTGGCTTCACCAATTTACATTCTCACCAGCAGTGTAGGGTTCCCTTTTCTCCACACCCTCTCCAGCAGTTATTATTTGTAGACTTTTTGATCATACCATTCTGACCAGTGTGAGGTGATACCTCATTACAGTTTGGATTTGTATTTCTCTAATGATTAGAGATACTTTTAACATATTCACCTCTTCCCTTAATCTCACGTATGTTTACAGGAAGTTGAGGTCATCTTTATGTTTTATTATGAAGTGGTCAATCCCTAACACACTCTCTGTTAGGTGGGAGGAGTTGAGTGGGAGAGAAGCAGAGAAATGCAATTTTCCTCTTGTACTTTGACTGCTTTCAGGGATTCAATGGCAGGTCACAGAGAATTACCACTTCATCAATAGGGAGTGTTTTCCTACATGAAGATATTCCTACTTTCAAAGTAATGTTTCTTTGGGGATTTGAAGGTCTACTGAATTCTGGGTTTTGTTCTTGTTCTGGATACATAACTGAATATTTTATTTTGTCAAGTGTATTCCTGTTCTTCAGTGCCTTCATAATTCCCTCTCCTCCTGTGTTGACTCCAGAAGTGACCTATTAAAACCATGCAGCTCATCCCCAAGTCATCAGGCCCCCCTTTAAGTCTGGCCTTTTGAACACAAGTTTTAAACCTTCTTCAGTGGTCTGGGAGACCTCATGGTCTTTGGCCTCTTGCTTCTCTTCTGACTTAATAACTTGCCTCTGTGACTTGATGCTTCTGTTGGACTGTCTAATTGGTCCAGGTTTCCCCTTGGTTCTGTGCCCTGAAGCCCATGCCAACCCCCTCCCCCTGTGTCCCACTCAGGTGCCCGTTCTCCACCCTAGTCCAGGTTGCTAAGCTCCTACTTCTCTGTGTGCTTGGATAGAACTTGCTAATTTTATTTTACATTTATTAATACATAGTTTTCCATTCACTAAATGAGAAGACGTATTGCCTACTATTTAGGAGAACAGCATTCTAATATCTTGTGTCATATATTTTTGAAATACATAAGATATTTTTAAATACATTTAAAGATTATATCAAATCAATATATACCCATTACTGAATTTTTAGTTTTAAGTGACAGAAAACACAACTCAATCTAGCTTAAATAAGATGAGTTGTGTGGCCTAGATAAAGTGAGAAATTGAGGAAGACTGGCCTTAGGTGGAACTTAAGGCAAAGATTCAAGTAATGCCTCCAAGGTCTGGTTCCTGTCTTTGAGTTCTCAGTTCTTCTCTTTCTGGATTGGTTCTTTTCTCAAAGGGCCTCTGCCTTATTGCAGCAAGTCTAGTCATAAACTCACACTGCCATGTCTCATGGAAAAAGAGCATCCTTTCCCCCAGCTTCCTGTAATCCCTGAGGTCTGCTTGGGTTGTCCTGACTAGTTTGTGTGCCCAACTATGAACCAATCGCCATGGCCACTGTGGGCAGCAGAAAGCCAAGGGCAAGTCCAGCCCGAGAGAGTCCATCCTGGGAGCTGAGCAGGAAAAGTCCCAGACAGATTCCTGAAAAACTGATTGTTGAAGAGAGGATCCCACACCAAAGACAGAGGTGCCCTCTCAGGTACACTAATCAGAGGATGGCTGAAGGGTTTAGAAAATATATCTTCTTTACCTATTGATCCTTTTTTCTTTCCCTGTCAGACCACAAGTCACCAATATTTCTGATGCTAATTTTTAGTTGAATGCGAAGAAAATTCTTCCTTGTCGCCATCAAGATTTTTGAGATATACAATATTTAGAGATATAGTTTTCACACACAGAAATTTTTGGTTATTTTTTTCAGCCATGCTAAATTAAAATCAGATCAGAGCTAGAATTTGAACACAAGAATTTTGGGAGGGTAGAAAATAATTACATCAGTGGCAGTTCAGGAAAAAAAAACATTTTATTTTTGGTATCAATGGAGTATCATAAAAGCTTTAGGGTCCCTCATTTCAAAAATGTGTAAAAGGGAAGTCCAACAAAATAAAAGATTAGAAATAATGATATTTACTGATACACAAATAATAACATTGTTCTATAGGCATATTCTTACATCTTTTTAAATTGAAATGTAATTGATATATCATTGACTAACTCATTACTAGCCTCTATTTGCAACTCTAAGGTTGAGTTCTGGTTCCTGAGACACTTCAAATCGATATACAGAAAAACCTTCTCTTTCTTTTTCTCTTTCACTTCTTGTGATAATTAGTGTCATTATCATCCCCCCAGTTACTCAAAATCAAGAGCCCAAGATCCTGGACAACCTCTCATCTCTACTTCCTTGGGCCTATTGAATCTGATTAGTCATCTCTCAACCTTTAACTGCCTTAGACTGAGCAATTATCAGCTCTCCCTTAAACAATTATAATAGCTCCTTAGCAAGAATTACCACCAACACACAGTTCCCAAACGTACAATGTATCCTCATAAATTCCAGAATTATTATTTGAAACCAATTATGGGATCTTTTTCTCATGTGATGAAACATTTTCAAACGTTGCTTATTTTCTTTAATAGAAGGTAACGGGAACTCTTTATTATGAAATTAAAGTTCTCATCATTTTCATCGAAAAACTTTGAGAGAGTGTGTGAAAGATTGTGGGCACTTTAATTATTGATACTGATAGAAAAATATATGGTCAAATACATTTAAGTATCTTCAGTATTTATAAAACACATGTCTAAAATGAAATAACCAGACTGTTGAAAATCATGACGCGGCAAAAGCTCTAAAAGGTAAATGTACAAAAATGCAGAATAGAGGTGACCTTACTAATATCAAAGAAGAATTCAATGTACAAGATTAAAACGGGACAAAAGAGTACATATAGGAAAAAGGGTACAATAAACCACTAAGAAACTACAGATAAGATGTTATATAGCAAAGAAAATAGGATCAAAATAGCCAAGGCAGAATCGGTAGATACACAAAGAGAAACTGACAATATGAAAATCCTAGCAGAAAGCGTTAGCACACCCACAGAATTTACAATTCCTGCATAAAATAAAGAACACTTTGCTCCATTTTCTTCAAGCTTCTGAAGTCATAAGCTGTTCTGGTATAAAGTATAAACTCATTTTTTCCTCTCTCTGAAAGTGTTTGAGTTCTCTGTGTGCCTGATTTTGTTAATTGTAATAATGTTTATTTATATTTTTGTATTCAATGTGCTGGCCACCAGTGGGCCCTGTTCACTTTGGAAACTCATATCCTTAAGTTCTAAAAAATTGTCTTAAATTATTTACTTGATAATTCCTGGCATGTCTAATCCATGTTGAGTTTTTAAATTGTCTCTTACTATTACCATTTTCTATCATTGTCATGACTTCATTTTTGTTATTGCTGTTTATTTTCTCTCCTTCTATTGTATATGTTGTGCTCTCATATTTTTATTTTCTAAAACCTATCTCTTGTGCTTTTACTGTCCCTCCTTCTAAACACTAGCATCTTATTTGTGTTTCATAGATAAAACATCTTTTCTTATTTTCCCAAATATGGCATTTGTAGGGTTTTTAAAAAAATATTTATTTATTTAATTTTGGCTGTGTCGGGTCTTAGTTGCAGCACGTGGGATCTTTCTTTGTGGCACAAGGGCTTCTCTCTAGTTGTGGCGTGGGGGCTCGGTTGTCCCTTGGCATGTGGGATCTTAGTTCCACAACCAGGGACCGAACCTGTGTCCCCTGCATTGGAAGGTGGATTCTTCCACTGGATCACCAGGGAAGTCCCCATTTGTAGGTATTTTTAAAGCTTTCTTCAGTCTCTTTGATTTTTTCCTTTATATTTTCTTGTTACAATATTTCCTGGATATCTGGTCAGATTTAAGAGTAAGGAACTTAAGCATTGTCTGAAAGCTTCAATTGTGTGCATTTTGCTTGTTGAATGTTGGGTGGACCTATGTAGTGTGATTAAGCAACCACCCTGCTGTTACTCTAACTGTGTGGTCTTAACTGATGACCTAAACTTCCTGCCTCATCTGTAGAAAGTGGTGTATAACAGAGCTCAGATCAAAAGACTGTTTTGGAGATTAAATGAGATAATATGTGTAAAGTGCTGAGGACAGCACCCACCACAAACGCTTTATAGATGCTTATGATGTGTATATTTTGCTGTAACATGCTTAGAAGCTTGCTGCAGGGGTGGGCAGAGGCTGGGTCTACTATTTTCCTTTATTTTTCTCACTAGTCCCTGGTGGTGTTCAGTGAAAACAGTTGTTTAAAATATGAGTTGTAGAGTTGAAGAGATGTTTCCAACTCTTGCCCTACCTATTCCTAAGTGTGTAGCTTTGAGCAAATTACTCTTCAATTTTATCATTTCAAAAATTGAGATTATAATAGTACCTACTTCTCAAGGTTCTTTGTGTGGTGTAAATAAGATACTACATACAAGGTGTTTGGCATATCATAAATGTTCAATAACAGTCACCAATAGTAATAATAGTGGAAATTACAACAGCGGCTACATGTACTTGATAAGACTTGCTGGTTAACACATTACAAATGTGTATTTTCAGTACATCATCCTTTTCACTGATTCTTCAAACCTATTGATAAGGATAGAGATGGCACATATTCATCAGGTCAACCTAAGATTAGAATTTTACATAATATCCTTTAAAGTTGTGCAAACCTTTTCTATAAAGGACCGGATAGAAAAAAATTTAGATGTTGTGGTCCGTATGGTGTTTGTTGCAACTATTCAGCTCTGCTGCTATATCCTGATAGTAGGCATAGACAATATGAAAATCAATGGATGTGTCTGTGTTCTAATAAAATGAAACTGTGTTTACAAAAACAGGTAGGGGGAGGAAGGAATTTGGCCCATAAACCTAAGTTTGCCAACCCCTGCTTTATATACCACACAGCTCAAGACTGGAATGGAAACATAAATGACATGGTTCTATCACTAGTTCAAACAAAGGAGCAGTAGCTCTGGACACTATTTTACATAGGAAAATGTTTGGTTATTGCTGGATACTTCTTGTTAGGATCCTCAACTCTTCCCTTTCTGGTAGGTTCTAGAGTATTTTCCTGTAAAGGGACATCTTCAGAACCCATTTATGTTAAGATCCTATGGTGTTGCAACAGTTAAATACTTGGCAGGACCATTAGCACAAAACTTGTTTTGTTTTCCTTTGATCTTTCCATCTCTAAGGATGAGGTCAAACCTACATATCTCAATAACCACTTTGAAGTTACTTAAAATTGATGTGAAATGCACAAAAGTGTTTTCACCCCTCAAAATTGTTCTTATAAAAGAGATTCTGATTTTAAGGGACTCTGTAAAAATAGATTATGAATCATTATATAAAGATGACTCACCTCGGACAAAAGCAATTACACCTCTGTAAAGGTGCAACTTGGGAAAACATTTCCTTAAAAAGTAAAATCCATATTTATAAAACCTGTTATGTATATGTAGAGGAAATAATATATATAACATTAGTAAAATATTTTACCAACTCAGTATATATTTTGGCTGAATATCTTTTAACAAATAATTATGTTAATTTGGTGTCCTTGGAAGAAGAAAATAAGAGTATGCTAATCTTATTGACCATAGACCTGGGACATGGTCTTTTCTCTCTGATTACTCTTTACTACTAATAACTTATATAATAATAATTTATAATACTTATTAATAATTAATAATAATTTACATGAAAAGGAAATATGAGAAAATAGAAGAATAACTGTGCTTATTGATCAAGCAAACATTTAAGTGGTATTCATTGAGAGGTCTTTTAGTGTTAAGTATCTTATGGAATTTAGAAGTACATATCATGACCCCTGCAGTGACCATGTAATAATGGTAAGTGTTGGATTTCAGAGGAGAGAGAATAAAGGGGTTGAAATATTTGAGTAGACTTCATGGAGAAGATGGGACTTTAAGGATAGGATTCAAATAAATAGAGAAGGAAGGACATTGCAGACACACAATGAACAAATACATAAGTGTGTGATGGCAGGGATGCTGAGGAGATGATAATGCTGTAGCATTTTGGCCATGGGGGAAAAGTGGGTAGTAAGCCACATAAATTGTCTGCATTTCAAAATCAGCCTTAGGAGTGTTTTGTTTAGTGAATGCATATGCATGTGTGTGTTTACATATACATGTGTTGCATTCCAAAATTTTTACAGCTTCCACAATATATACAGTATAAATACAATGTAAACAGAAAAGAAAAAAAAATAATCAAGAGAATCAAGTCAAAAGGAAAAATATGTAAAAATATGTCAAGTGACACATATATGGTCAGTGTTCCTAAATATTCATTAAATATATGA
The DNA here is from genome assembly GCF_003031525.2 of Neophocaena asiaeorientalis asiaeorientalis. Lineage (NCBI taxonomy): Eukaryota > Metazoa > Chordata > Mammalia > Artiodactyla > Phocoenidae > Neophocaena > Neophocaena asiaeorientalis. Next base: position 119,857 of record NW_020175393.1, on the reverse strand, counting down.
AATAATAAAATTGGGGCACTACAAATAGCACTATCATCTTGGCCATGTTATTTAATTTGTTTATTTGTAACACAGGAAACATAATATTGACTATTAACTATGTTAATACATAGATTTAGAACGATGCCTACTCTTAGAACAATGCCTACTGCAGAGCAGACCCTACCTAAGTATTGACTACAATTATTAATACACAACTTATTTTGCAACATTCTTTAGACACTCTCAGGAAATAACAAAAGCTGATTGAAAGACATTAAGTTCCATGAAATATAATTCATCTTTTGTGATTTACTAGATTTAAGGACTTCATAGATCTAGCTGCCTGTATAGCTTTGAAATTAATTCCCATAGAACTATCTCCAAAGACGTGCAACCTGGCAAAATATACTAAAATAAACTAAGATAATTATTCAGAATATTAATATTTGACATTCAAGTGTATCCAATTGTCAGCACATTCCTCACTGCTTCAAATAATGTTTTCATTTTAATAACCTGGTAAGATAAACCTGCAGGCACAAAAGAAGTGCATAACAAATATTTAACTCTTACTTGAGAGCATAATATTGTGAGAGAAAAAAAATGATAATATGGTCAATAGTTATATTTTTCCCCACTTTTTTTTTTTTTTTTGCGGTACGCAGGCCTCTCACTGTTGTGGTCTCTCCCGTTGCAGAGCACAGGCTCCGGACGCACAGGCTCAGCGGCCATGGCTCACGGACCTAGCCGCTCCGCGGCATGTGGGATCTTCCCGGACCGCGACATGAGCCTGTGTCCCCGGCATGGGCAGGCAGACTCTCAACCACTGCGCCACCAGGGAAGCTCTTTCTCCACATTTAAAAGATACTTTTTCGATTGAAGCCAATTAGTGATCAGATGCAGGAAGTGCCAAAAGGAATACCCTTGGAATAAAACAGAAGGTTGTTCAAAACTAACTGCTGTTTACAAGCTAGTTCTGATTGTGTGTGTGCATGAAAGCACACATATTTTTACTGGTATTGACACTAATGTTGGCTTTAAATCAGGAAGTGAGTTAGCTGCATACTTTCTAGACTATATGTAGGCAAAGGTCATAGTTATGCTTGTAGCTGTGGCTAATTTTATGAAAAAAAAATTTAGAAACATGGTCTCACAAAGAAAAGTAGCTGTTATTTGCCCCTGCATATCTTAATAAATTTAACAAATCTGGAAAAAAATATAAAGGATGAAGTTGACACAACTGATGTCAGAAATACATCCCCTGTTTACAAGTAAACATCCTTTCTGTATTTATAGCTTGTTGCTGAACTTCAATAAACTAACCAATAGTTATGTATAAAACACAGAAAAGACTGCTTCCTGTCCTCAAGAAGCTTCGATTCTGTCTAGAGATACAGACTGCCTTTTCTTAACCATTACCAACAGAATGGATAATCTGTTAAAAGCCACCTGAGTGACACAGAAAATACATTTACCTCTTAAATGATTTCAGAGGAGGAGAATTCATCCTCTGTAATGTAGACAAGGCTTCAAGCGGGAGGAAATTTTGAAGGATGATTAGAATATGATTATTTAAAGGCATGAAGTATTGTCAGAGAGGAGTGAAGCAATGTTCTCAAGTTCACAACACTAGCTGAGATCTAAGATGAGGTAGTCATTCTTCAGAGCCCAAGTCCGAACCCTGCAGTCTTCCCACTGTGAATTTAGGATGTGGTTAGCCTACTTTGAGTAGCAGACACAGAAACATGGATGTTCTCTCGTATAAACTTATAAACCATGGGAGGTTTTGAAGAGAGGAGTGGCAAATAGTTTATCCAAAAAGAGCTGACTATCCCAAGTTTCTAAGAAGCTTGTACGTGGCAGGATTTTCCAATTCAATAAGATCAGGTTCAAAGAGTTTAAGTGCTGTATGTCACAGGCAGAATGCAAGCAAGACTGTTGACTGATATAGAAAGAGTTAGGATTACTGGTAAAAGGGAAGTTGAAAGAAATGAGAGAAATGGGTTTGAGTTGATGATAAGCGTAAAAGTTAACAAAGAGAAACCTCATTTAAAATAGTCGGGAGATGGGAAGGGGGAGCTCTAGTGCCCTCTGATGAGAGCAGAGCCCAACAGAAAGAATGACTTCTTGCCTGGGAAGACACATTGTTATTGCTGTCATAAGGGAGTTTGGACACAGCTGATTATTAAACACAAAGGGACTGTAACAATAATATGGAAACTTGCGTTCTTGGTTGATACCAAAAAGCAGGGCAAAACTGGTCCTTTCCAGAATTGTAGTCTTGACTCATTGCATATCCCTTTTCACCTTGTTTGCAAGTATAAAAGTACAATTAAATGAAGGGAGCGGAACTCTGGAAAGAACACTAAACGATTTAGAAATACCTATGACTCTGTATTTCTTGATTTTGAATGAAGGTAGAAACATTTTTCAATGTGTTGAAATGATTTTGAACTCAAAAATGTTTATTTCATACATTATTACTGTCATTCAAAATATGAATTATGGGGCTGGGCAAACATTTTCTTCAGAACCTTCCTCCCAAAGATTTGAATTTCAAGTGAAGTCATGCTTCGCTGCAGTCAGCAGAGCAGAGGCAGGAGATACTAAGAGCATCTTACTATGAGGCCCATTTGCCACTTGCGTAAATGCTCTGACTTGATGTAGACTGACCAAGGTTCACATGTACACATTCAGCACTACTGAGAAGAAATCATACTCAGGGCTGCTCAGTACATGTGGGTGTGACTGGGGGTGCCCCATCATAGTAGTTAAGATTGGGAACAGGTGAAATTACCATGTCTGGGGTTGCATAATTTGTAACCCAGAACAAGTTACTCATCTCTTTGTGCTGGAGGGTCCTCATCTATAGAACAGAACAGAATAAAACTCATAGTGCAGAGGTCAGGGTACACTGCGAGAGAAAATGTGGTACGGCATTGGAAACAGTACCAGCACATACCAGCACATACAAGTACTCAGTAGGTTTTGTTAACTTTAATACTCAATAAGCTCTTGTACATGCAGAGACACGTTTAAAACTATTTGTAATTTACTTAGTGCTCAATGTTTTAATATTGTATATTAATTAAATAATATTATTCTGAATACTTAAAAAACTAATGTACTATAAGTTGAAAAAAGGAAAATTTTCCAGTTATTTAACCATTATGACATTTATTTAATCAGATTTCCCAAACATGTAATTAAAATTGTTAAGTATACTATGAGATCTAGTTGCTTTAGTCACTTAAAGAAGCAGACAAAGGACTTTTTAAATCTAATTTTTTTAAAGCTATGAACTTACACTTAATCTAGTACAAAATTATCAATACAGTGCATATAGATCTGTTTCTAACTGTCTTTTTTATTCTTTTCTCATTTTCAGTGAACACACACCTTCTGAAACTGCTTCGTATGCCTGCTTGGGTTACAGCAATTTCATCGGATACCTTTTGCATTTTCCTTAGGATACAGCCATCTTCCAAGCCAGGAAAAAGTAAAAGATTCTTGTCTCATGGAAGCTGAGGTTGCAGGTTCTGGAAGATTGATTGATTTTTGTTTGGCATATAGAGCTAATTGTATTTTCCAAACTGCACCAGGAGTGCTTCAAACTGGGCACTTTCTTATAGCTCAGCTTCACTGCTACATCAGTGGGACTCTGAGCCTAGACATTTCCACTGAGCTTTAGGCTTGCAGATCCTGTTCCCTTTCCATGATTGTGTTAAGGAATTTTACTTAGCCTGTATTACATACCCACTGTCTTCTCCTTCCTATTGACCTGGACTGTTAGTGTAATTGAAAACTTATGCTTGACTAGTGAACATTTCATTACCAATAATTTAGGGGTTTTACTTCCAGGAGACAAAGGGTTGAGGGCAAAATGACCTCTCCTCTTGAGAACATTTGTGTAGGCCATCATTTTGGAACACATTGCTAGCTCCACTTTTCATCTGTCATTGTATCACCTCTAGTGCAGACTGGCCATGGGTTAGTACATGCGTTTACTATATTGACCAGTCCTCTCTGTTCATTCCCAGGAGTTGACAGCTTAGAGTTCCCTGTTCTTATTCCTTTAAACGATTGATAGAGAAGGGTTTATACTTTGAGTGAAAATATGCTTAACAGTAGAAACAGACTCAAATACTCCCAGACTTATTAAAAATCAATATAATTATACATTTTTATAGGTGCCATTCCTTTTGCATGATAAATAATTACTTAAACACATTGCATTTATTTTTCCATTTTGAGTATACTTTGGGGTTTATGCCTTTTCACAGATTCAACTTGTTACATTTAATTATAGTTTTTTTTTTATCTTTCATTGAAATCGAACATCTGAAAGTTTGATATGGCTCCTTTTCCATTTCAGCAATACCTTTGAAACCTGCGAAAAGATCCTTGCTTCTTCTCAAGCTAGTCCTGACCTACCTTGACTTTTCCCTACAGTGAGACATAAACTCAGCTTCTCTCCTGTTTTCTCTTTTAGTGGTGTTAGGGGTGCACATAAAGTTGTCTCTGTCATACTGTTGGTAGCCAATATGACCTTGGATCAGGGTTCTTTAGTGAGAGAGCTGCAAAAGAGATTTCCTTTTCAAAGAATAAATTCACAGTGTTTCTGATTTTGTAACCGGGCTGGTGTGCGTTGTGTCACAATAGCTTCAACCAAGGAGACCCGGACCAGCAATCTTGGTCCTTGAGGTAGCAAGCAAAGAATTGCAGACTACCATTTCAGGCGCAAGCACAAAGCAAAGTTTATTTAAGCATAGGTACACTCTTAGAGAGAGACAGAGCTGGCTGTTTTCGCGAAGTGAAAGCAGCATTCCTGTACAGGCTTAAGGTTAATTTTAAGGAGCATTTTGCGGGGTGACGGGGTGAGTGACAGAGGTCATTACTTGATTGCCAGTCCCAAGCTATGTGACAAGTTCACTGTTGCACATGCTCTCACCCTTGATTCGCTAAGAAACGCCCATGGGGCGGGGGAAGCAAAACCACATGTAGATTTTATTATAATGATGGTATAATGAGTTTGGGTTTACTACAGGTTATACGCCTATCTGGTCTAGGCATGCACAGCCTGGGGAAGTTCCCTTGTGTTACTGTCCCCCCTCTTTATCAGGATAAGTTTGCCCCCCACGCGACCATAGTTTCGCCCATTCTGGGGGGGTGGGTCAGGGGAGGGTTTCCAGATGGTTGGGGTGTGACTCGACTACTCCCTCTTGTCTTTTCGCCGCTGTCATCTCCTTGCTGCTAATGTCTAACTACCTAACAATTTTATAGTGACCTTCCCATATCCTTCTTTCTTTGTTTTAAGACAGTGGTTTTCTATTTGCTTTCTTTACAAGATACCTATTTAAATCATTATCTCCTCATTCAACATTTGATTATATTTCCTTCTTTTTGTAATCCTTATAGACTTCACTGAGGATTATTATTTTTTATATATTATTGTATTTACTACAGAAATTCCATCTTTTAGAATTTTGGGTTTTCTGTACTATGTTTCATTTTTAGGTAACTTTATCAAAGAATCAAGGTATTTCAATGAGATGTAAAATATGAAATTATAAATAATTGTTAATTTGCCACAAATTGCTATGTATAGTAATGCATACTTTTAAAAATATGTTACCCCAAAGGATTGAAATATCTTATATATTATATGTAGATCAAAGGACTTTCATTATATTATTTTTTGGTTGAATAATTATGCATCTTGTTAAACTGGATTTTATGTAGTATTAACAGTGTATTCAACATCCATGAGTGAATGAATAAAACTTGTACATTCTCAACACTCTAATTTACCAGAAACTTGGAACAATTTGGGATTGAAATTGTGTAATTAGTTTGGCTTCATCACAAACACGTTTTAGACATGAAAGAACAGAACTCACCAAGAGCAATAACATGTCCGTGACAGCCCATCAGTGGGATAGAGTTTGGAAATTCTGGCTAAGTGTCTTCTTCTGGACCATTTGGACACACAGCAGGTAAATATTCAAAACTGGAATGAAACACATTTCTCAGAATTACATGGATGTTGAAAGTAATAGAATAAGAAACTAGCACAATGCTAAGTTTAATTTATAAATACATTTTAAAGACATTCTTTAAAATGGTTGGTTTGCAAATTCAGCAAAACTGCTTATATCTGAATTTCCTAGCATTGTATTGTTTGTAGCCTTTTTAGTTTAAATGTGTTCTGGCTCTAAAAACATAGAACAAGAAAATCCTTAGATTGGTTCTATTTTCTTCATTGAGAAGTATTTTTAATTTGAATTTTATTTTGTTTGAAGGTAAGTTTTATTGGGCTCTGTAGCTGAGAGTTTGACCTCAGTTTCTCCCTTTTCTTCCCTCCTCTTCCCCTCTTTCTTCTCTTAAAATCATAAGACTGAGGAGAGTGGCATATCACCTGTGTAGTCAGGCCATTCAAGACGGCTGTTCTCTTGTACATCCCGTGCTCAGCCAGTCCCTGCTTCAACTCACATTACTACCCAATCCTCTTAATTTTAGGGCTTAATTAGTCCCTGGGAACTGATGAGCCCATGGTGGGGTATCGCTCCAGGACCCTTTGTAAGATCCCTTGTCCAATAAACCATCCATATCTCTGTTGCTGTCTCTGGGCTCTTTCTTCAGTCTGGAGGCTGGGCAACTATCAGGGTTGCGGGCCCAACACCACCCTAACTTTATGATTTGGAAAATTGATGGTAGCATTACTGACACGTAAGTGTTATAAAGAGACAGGAAGTTGCATCATGACACCTATTCCTATCATAACAGCATAAAGCACATGGAAGTCTCTTTAGAGGAAGTGCAATATATATTCAATACGATAAATATTGATTATTAGAGTTTGCTGGGTCAACATTCTAACAAATTTTCCAGTAGAGTTACTTGTGGCCATAAAAATTATATTTCCTCTTACTTTTTTCCTTTCCACAGCTAGTCACTAAGAGTGAACAAACTACAAGAATGAGCTATTTGTCATGAGATCAATTCACCTACATTGTATAAAGAGCCATGCTTTTTCTTAGAAACAGAAAGCATCTAGCTCTCCTCTGGGTTCTGGGCTTAAAAAAAAAATTCTTCCTTTTTTCCTTCTAGCAGCCAGTGTGCTGAGGCTAAGTGGGATGACTCGCCTCTCCTGCACAGCCTCTCTTGCATGGTAATCAGTCACTTTGCAGAGTTATTTGTGAACATCTGTGCTCTTCCGTAGGGATTCAGAGAAGAGACTGAGACTTTTTAGACTATTTGAGCCACTGTGCAGTATCTATGACTTTCTGAGAAGTCTTAGATAAGGAGGGAGAAAGGGAACATATTTAAACAGTCAGTAATTTCCAGTTAGCCAAGAAAATTGGATCTAATTAGCAGATTCAGCTGACCAGGGAAGAAGGTGGTGGTTCCCAAAATTTAGCATGCATCAGAATCACCTGGAGGGCTGTTACTACACCCACAGGTAGGCCAACCCCCAAATTTCTGATTAGTAGGTGTAGGGTGAAGCCCAAGGAATTACATTTTTCACAGGTAACTGGAGATTCTGATGCTGCTGGTCTGAGGACCACATTTTGCGAACAATTGCATTAAAAATTAGGTGTTCTGTGAATGCACTAGGTTGTGAGTCTCCAAAAAGCAGTAGCTTTTTCTTGTCATTCATTCTTCATCTCACTGAACACAGCATATTGAAATGTTAATGAAAATCATCAATAAACAATCTATAATAAGAATAGAAAGAGTTTTATATGAACCAAACTAAGGACTAGCCCAGAAGCCCACTTCCCAGATTACTCTGAGAAGCTGCTCCAGCAGGGTTTTCAGCACAGTTTTATATCTTGTCAGAACAAAGAATGTTAAACAAGTCAGGGAAACATTTCTTCAAAGTTTCAAAAAACAGACCAGCACGTGCACATACAGCATGTCCAGCATGGCCTTGGAACCTGGGAAGGGAGTCTTATCATCCAAGGAGGACCAGCATTGGCATCCCAGGAAGAGGGCATTTAATCTTTATTTTTAACATGGACTTTCTTTACTTTTCTTTAATAATTAAAGCAGATGTACAGTGTATGTATAATAGGCCACAAACAGACTATTTTAGTTAGCATAAAATTCGAGTTAACTCATATATAAGTCAGAATAACTCCCCTACATCTCAATATGTGAAAATTTCTTTTACCAGAACATAACAAATTCTCAGTAAATTGATATATGTTAAACATTTAACTCAGGTGTTATGTAACACCAGGTGTTAAGAAAGCCAGAAGGTCTCAGGCACAGTGAATATGACATCATTTTCTAGGAGCTGAGGTCCGAGAGATAGGATGGGTCCAACTCACAAAGAATCTAATTGGACCTGCAGACAGAGTTTGAAATGGAAAGCCATTGAAAGGTTTTACAAAGTGGAAATATATGATTCAGTCTACTTTCTCTAAACATTTACCCTTGTTAGTGTATCACAAATGATTATAAAGAGATAAGAAAGAAGCAGGAGATGCAATTAGGGTATTTCATAAGGTACTGCAGTTCAGGTGAGAAGTAATGATTGTTTGAACCAGGGAGATGGTAGGCAACAGAGAGCAGTGCATAGACTTGGGATACAGTTTGGAGGTGGGGTTGACAAGACTTGCTGATGGGTTGACTATGGGGTTTGAGAAAAAGAAATTTTAAAAATCGCTGCATGGTTGTTTATTTGTACAAAGGGATGGATAGTGGAGACTAGAGGAGGGGAAAGTTTGGGTGGATGAAGAGTCAGGGGTTCTGGAATCTGGGCAGAGTATGGAGTGGAGTGGTAGATGAGATGAGAAGGATTACTAATATTGAAAATATAGCTGGGTTAGCGGATTGGAGCTCTCAGTGTTCTTGGCATGGAGGTTCCAGGTTGGGTGAACTGGAAAAATTAGAGGCAGTCATCAGAAAAAGGGATACTTATTGTGATTTTGAAGGCGGGGCAGTTGCTATAAACAAATCTAGGCAATGACCATGTGCTTAGCCAAGGTGGGATACAAAAAAAAAATATCACTGGAGCTTGGAAGGTCAAAGAACTTGAAGGCCAAAAGGAATTATCCAAATGAGTGTTGAGAGCATCAAGAATAATTGCAGAAATACTGGTGGAGGAAAGACACTGTTTTGCACAAAAAACTGTAGATGAAACATAAAAGAGGATAGCAAATGGCAGAGTTCCAAAACATGTCTTTCAAAGAGGTTGAGATTTGTGAAAAAAAAGAACTGAAGATGGTTTGGAAACAGAAATGGAGAACAAAGAGACACTTGGCTTATCTCTATGCACTGGGATACATGGTGAATGAAATGAAATACAGCCTTGACCTGAGAGAGTTGTTAAGTTAGGTGTCACCCTCAGGAAAAATTCAGTAAGGAATGATTATAGAGAAGATGCTGGTAACTGACCATGAATCCCAGAGAGCATAGTGGGAAGATTTGAGAGGGCTTGGGTTTGAGCCAATGTCTTCTTACATAAATACCATCTTTTCCTGTTTTCATCACTTTGTACTTTTGACTTTCACATCAAATATTTAAATTTCTATAGCATTGATTCTGCTTTTTACTCCTTGATCTGTATATTTGAATTATGCCATTGTCTTTTCTCTTTGACACCCTGCCTCTCCTTATCTCATCCTGCTTCTTCCCCAACTTAGACTTTTTTACTTCTTAGGGATTTCTGCTTTTACCAAGACAAATAAGATCTTCTGGATCTTGAGATTGCCCCGTGTTTTTCTACACATGTGCTTCTTTCAGAAGGTCATTTTCAGGGATTTGCTTCTCCTCTGTATTTTTAGAATGATGCTTGTTTTTCCACCTTAATTCTGTGATTTTATTTCATAAATATAGAATTGTGCATCAGGGTTTCAGTCTTGCTCAATTTTATTTTCCAATAGGCCTTAGGTCAGGAAAACAGGACAGGCCAAGGTAGACTGTAACTGGACATTGGGCAGGTCCTTTGGACAAAGGTGACCACATGCAGACATCAGAGAACTGGCAAGGTGCTGAGAGCACAGCCCAATGTGGGGGTATACTAATTAATCCAGCCATGCTCACTGGCTCCTCCTGAATTTAGACCAGGAACTAGAGGGGACAGATAAGGCTGTGGGAAAGGGTTGACCAGTTAGAAGTGAGAGAAGAGAGGGTTACCATACAGGCCATGAAAAGAAGTGGTTTGTTGCCAGTCTGCCTCATTTACCACTGGCCTGCCTATCCCATTTCATTCATTCTTGCAACAAATCCTTATTTTTAAGGGTCTGACTTGTACAGGTTCTCAGATTGGCAGATTAAGTGTAGGCTGACATATGTAGTTTTAATAATTATCTCTTCTTTTGAGAATCCTCATCCCACAAGATGTTCTGGGGTGGGAAGGGGTGCAGTTTATGGTATACTTTTTGTAAATGCTGCAAACCATGCAGCTGGCTGCCCCCATGATCCTCTTTACAATGAATATTGACATAAAAAATCCTGAGAACTCAAGTTAAGAAAACCCCTTTTTACAACATGGATGGACTAGAAATTATCATACTAAGTGAAGTAAGGCAGAAAGAGAAAGACAAACACCATATGATACCATTTATATATGGAATCTAAAATATGACACAAATGAACTTATTTACAAAATAGAAACAGATGTACAGACACAAAACAAACTTATGGCTGCCAAGAGTGAGGGAGGGTGGGGGAGGGATGGATTGGGAATTTGGGATTAGCAGATGCAAACTATTATATATAGAATGGATAAACAGCAAGGTCCTACTATATAGCACAAGGAACTATATTCAATATCCTGTGATAAATCATAATGGAAAAGAATATATTTTAAAAAGAACGCATATATGCATAACTGAGTCACTTTGCTATACAGCAGAAGTCAACACAACATTGTAAATCAACCATACTTCAATAAAATAAATGTTAAAAAAGAAAGCCACTTGTTAAAATTAACATTTTTTTCAGTAACTTGAGCACAGGATCCTTTATCCGTACTTTTATGCAATATCCAATATATGTGGTCTTTTTTTAGAACATATGTACTTGGGGAAATGCCAACTCAGCCAATTCTCTGTGTCCAAAAGGCTTTCTTCTCTGGCATCTGTGTTGGACTAAATGAGGTCTTCACTTAGACTCATTTTCTGAACCATGATACATTAGGGTAAATGAAAGAAGTATATAATAACTTTAATTCTCAGAATGCCCTGTATTTAGGCACTTTTCCTCTTTCTGCCAAGTCTACCTTGCATGACAGACAAGAACTGTGATTCCCATTAAACAATCTGCCAATGCCAGGTGACTCCCCATTTAATTCAGTCTCCTTGTTTTGTTGTTGTTTTGTCTTGTTTTTTTCTTTTTTTCCTAAGCATTTCTGTCTCTCAATGGTATAGAAGAGAAGATTGGTGGGATTATAAAAAAGGGAAGAGTCCACTGGTTCCTTAAATGTATAGCCATGAGGTGAAAAATGGCTGCCTTCTTTTCTTTTGTTTGTTTTTTTATCTAAACAAGGGTTCAAAGAAGAGGGAAGTAGACAGGATCTTTTAAAATATTTTAAAGCAATGAAGTTACTGGCATATCACAGGTTCTTCTACTTATTGGGCTTTCAGTCCAGTTCCATGGACTTTAAATCTAATGGAAATGTCACCATGATTCTGTGATTGAGTTGATGGTCAGCCCCATTTAAAGAAGAGATCTGCTTTCAGGTTGTGTGTGTGTAACTTCCTAAGTATTGAGGGAGACGTTAGCAGAGTAATTGCCTGTCAAACAATTACCACATTGGAATTTACACCTGGACTTGCTTTTCAATGAAATCAGTACTTTAAGCTAAAAAACTGAGACTCTGAATATGCAATTTTATACATAAGAGAATGGATTGGATGTTGTAAATATGGGATCAGGTGTTCTCAAAAGACTTGAAAACATACCACATGGGTGGTTACACACACACATAAATCTCCTCCCCAAATATAAACATAACATTATGTGGCTATGTGTATATGAGGGTGTACATGTATACATAAACTAACTCTTTCTTTTAAAATATTTCCCTACATGCAGAAATAATTAAATCAAGAAAATGATTACAAAAATTATGCAATCAAGAAATAAAACTCATACTGTTAGTAGATATAAAGTAATAAAAAATGAAATGATTAAAAAAAGCTGAGATAAGGTTTAAGAAATACCACAAAATTCAGTGAAAAAGGAGAAAATGACAATCAACAGAACAGTTTCTGTGTCACTTCAACATGTATGTCTGCTTTGCAATTTAAAAAGCAAACTCATTAATAATATTTTTGACCAGAATATGAAATTAATCAATTGCTTTGGCAGCATATGCAAACAAATTATTCTTCAAGAAATCTCAGGAAAGAGAGCCTTGTGAGAAATGTGAAAGGGGGTCAACAATTACGTAGATGCCAGAAGAAGAACATAATGAGTTGTTTTAATGTGCATATTTAAGTGAGAATACTTTTGAAGTTCTCTTAAAACATTTAGTAAATTAAGCTAAAATATCAATGACTTATCAAAACAAAGAAAGATGTATTTTCTATCTAAATTACATTTTGGAATCACTAAACTCTCTCCATTTTGATTTTAAGAATTCCCCTTTTCCACTGGGGTTTTCTGAGAATTAATGAGAAAAATCTATAAAGTTCTCTTGGCAACTGTTACTAAAAAATAATAGGAACTGTGTTTTGGTGTAGCCCTAATTTCCTGTGAGTCCTCTAGGGATTGAATGGAGAGCTGAACATGGTGGAGGGAGATAGATGATCGTTTTGTTTTCAAGCATGTTCAGGAAAATAAAATTTTTATTTACCCTGAATTCATGTAGTACCAGAATGTTACCCTTCACACTCCCTCTCTCTCCACCTCACCACAGTCTGGGGCTTCAAGGGAAGAAAAAAAGCTTTCCCATTTTTCAAAGCAAAAAGATAATACTACCATACCTTGCTTATTCTATTCTAGTTAAACAGCATTTCTGTGGATGATTCAAAGATTTTTCTGTGGAATGCTGAGGGTAGAGGAAAGGGCAAGATCATCAGAAATATTTTTTTAAAGATACTTTCTTTGGTTAATGAAGTATCATTTACCATTCATTTGAGCAAAAATTATTTCCTTAGAAAAAAATTTCTGGATCCTTCATTAAAGCAATGAGGAGAATATAAATGTGGAGGCTATAGAGTAACCCGTGTAATAACCCACCTACCTCACCTCAACTTTCACTTAGTTTCTCAATATCCAGTAGGAAAAATATTTAATGTTTGAAATATGATAGACCATGGGGCCTTATGGGACTGAACAGGGAAGAGCCAATTTCCACTCCATGTTGGATCTGTTTCTTTGACTGTAACCTTTGCTTTTCATTGCTTTTGTTATTATAATTGGACATAATGGCCTGCCTCAGGGAACCCTGCCCCACTGCCTGAATGGTAAACTAAAGTGCCTTTGTTCAGCTCACAGGGAGACAATCTGACCCTGCCCACCTGTGAATGGCTGCAGAAAAGAAGAAATTAACACATCCCCTTGCTGAGGCAAGCCATTGAGGAGATGTTTTGCAAGATAAATGGCCATTTTACTTTACTTCCTCACCTCCTCCCCCTTTCTGTTCTATAAAAGAAACTGGCATCCTGACCCCAGTAAGATGGTTTTTTGGAGACATTAGTCTGCCATTTTCTCCATCTGCCAGCTTTCCGAATAAAGTCCTATTTCTTGCCTCAAAACCTTGTCTCCCGATTTATTGGCCTGTCGTGCAGCAAGCAGAGTGAGTTTGGACTGGGTAACAGGGCAATGTAATAACCCCATGGAAATTTGTTGTTTGGTTCCATTAGTGCTACATGCAAGATAACAGAACACACCACCAAGATATCAATGGAGCACAGTGAACACATGAGGCTCCCTTTCAACCTGCCACCTCCATGTCAGCTTGTAGGCTTCCCCTGTATGACCACAATTTTAATTGCTCAAAGCTTCTGCAAAAATGACTATCAAACTAAAAAAAGTAATAAATTATTATTATTGTGTGTCATGCACTACTCTAAGTACTTTACACAAATAAGTGTTAAAAAATCAACTCAAAGAGGTATGTACCATTATTATTCCAATACAGTAGTTAAAATTATAAGATGTACCCTGTAATTCTCTTCTCCTGGTACCTAGCTCCTTTCATTGAGTACAGTTGGAACCTGCAGCTTGCCTCTAACCCATAGAATAGGGCAAAGGTGAAGGAATCTTGCAGGTGAAATTAAGGTCCCTAATCAGTTGATGTTGAGTTGATGAAAAGGGAAACTGTCCTAGGTGGGCCTGACCTTATCAGGTGAGCCCTTTAAAAGATGGCCATGCTTTTCCTGAGAGAAGAGACTGGAGGTAGGAGGGACTCTCTCTTCTTGCTTTGAAGCAGCCATCTGTGTACTGCCTGTGGGGAGAGGCAGTCTTAAGGTCTGAGGATTTCAGTCTTACAACCTCAAGAAAATGAATTCTGCCAACCACTTGAATAAACTTTGAAGAGAATAGTGCCTGATCAACACCACTGGATTTGTGGTAACTTGTTACATAGCAATAGATAATTAATACTGTAAGGAATGGCACCAAAAATGGAGGAGAGCTTAAACAAGATTTATTTGGGAACGCTCCCAGGCGAGGTTCACTGGTCCGAGAGAACGGGCCAGAGAAGTCGCACCCGGGTGTGGGCGCGAACAAAATTTATAGGGGTGGACGCAGGGGAGGTGCTTGCTGTGTGAAGCAGCCCTTTTTAGGTAATCTCTCGGGTGTTGCGGCCATGTCAGGTGTCGGTTGCATCAGCCACTTTGGCGGGGGTTCCGTCTGGCTCCCTGGGCCCTTCCCCGGACCTGCTGGCCTTGCAAATACATCCCATTTTACAGACAAGGGAACCAAAAAATAACTTGCACTTCAATTCAGCTAGTTCAATGGGAAACCACAAATCAATCCCAGGCAGCCTGAATCCAGAGCTGCATAAGTAATCACTTTGCTGGCATTTCTTTGAAAAATTGATCAAAACTCACAGGCAACAGAAGCAGTCATACCAAATATATGGCATTGAATGTATAATGTATATTAAAAACTGTGTATTAAATAATAGTCTTTCAATAAAACCAATTTATTTTGAGCAGAAATGGACTCATTTTCTAAAAATTTGTTTTGAGCAGTTAAGGTTTTTCTGATTGCAGACTATTGAAATTTAAAGTAGAATATTCTGTAAATTATTGATAATGGTAAATGGAATATTGCTGCCATATCAGTAAACAAAGGGTGTCACAGCCATCAACAATTGCAGCTACCACTGATGTGAGCTGGTGAGCCCTGAGGGAACTCAGGAAGGAAAGAAGACCTGCCATCTAGCAGCCATCAGATTGCGGCCACTCCCCACGGTGAGCCCTGAGGAAACTTAGGATAGAAAACACAGGATACTGGCCCCAGAGAGCTGAGGTGCATATCAAAGGAATGATTTCAGTAAGCCCAGACTCTTGCATCTTCCCATAAATAGAAAGACACTAAATTCCTTAACTTGAGTTATCTGGTTTCTTTAACTAACAATAATCTTTTGATGTTTAGACTACCTGCCCTTTGTTTCAAAACTCCTCTATATCCTGGCTCCCCAACACGCCTCCTCCTTGGACCAGTTCTCTCAGGGTTGCTTGAGATGCTGCCTCCGGAGCTTGAAGTCCTAAAAATTCCTGCCAAATAAAACATAACTCTCAGCTTTTAGGTTGAGAATTTTGTTTTGGTTGACACTAATTAAATTGTATAATTAAAACTTCTTTTCCTCAAAATGCTTTTATTTCCTACATATAAAACCTCATTTGACATTTTTAATAAAATTAAAACTTCTGCTTAAAATTATATTTTATATAATAAAATGGAAATCTAACTTTCAAAATAGAAATATTTATGGTAGAGTCTGCAATGTTAAGTCACAAAGTGGCTTCTTTAGGAATGAGTTGACTACCATAATAGTATTTTTAAATAGTAAAGTTTTCAAAAGGAGTTTGAGTTTCACAAGGGGTTGTTCTTGACATGTAAAATTTCTTTGTATTTAAAAACTGAGAGACCTATTTTTAAGTCCTTTGGTATGGTAACTAAAGAGTTAGTTAAAATTAAATGGTCTATTGTAAACTGATAGGCTATGAGTGATTTTACTTCAACTATAAATTGCTTTCTTGTGAGTTAATATCTAAATAATCTTTTTGTGTAAAGCTGTAAATTAAAGCAAACCATTCTGATTTATGTGACAATGATGGTTAGTGAATCTTGAAAAAAATCTAGTGTTTCAAGGACTTTACCACTAGGATGGTTAGGATGATAAGCCCACTAACATGGCAAAATAACTCAAACTCGGCACAAATGTTTAAATATAATGCACATGTGTCTAAAGCCATGCTCTATTTTCAGTCAACTACTGACTTAAAATGCCTTTGATAAGCCATTAACCTCAGTTCCACTTGCAATAAGATACTAATTAATCACTTATGGAGTACCTCCTTACCTGTACAATTGAAGGAGTCACTGTAAACCAGTCACTGAATGAATAGTAACAGGAAGACAGTGGGTGACTCAAGCACAAAGGCAGATATTGTAGGAACCCAATTAGATGCCCCTGAGATGCTGGTGGAGGGAGGCAAGCTGATGATCCTGTGCCTTGATATTCTGCTTAGCAAAGTAATAACCCAGTCTTTCTTGAATATTCGCTCTCTCCATAGCATAGTATTTGGCTTCTCTTGGCCCTGCCTCATTGGATGGGTGACGATTGCATAAACTACTTGTTCAATTAGTTTATGACCTGAAGATTCCATCACAACCACCCAAAATAAAGCATTTCGTGAATTCTAGATTATTAAGCATGTTTGATGTTAAAGATTTCCACTCACCTTCACTTTCTTTCCCCTTAACGCTTCCTCCCCCTTTTTACCTACTCACTCATCTGCCCCAGACCCTTAATTTCTGAGAGAATGTTCTTTTGTGACCATGGCCTTAGGCTATGCATGAGTAGTGAATAAAGAAATAAATCCTGAAGTTGAATGAATGGTGAAGACGTTTCTGGATAGGACTCATATGTACACTGACCCACTTCTTGACTTCCATGTTCAGTTGTGACAAATCAGAGGAAGTCTTTGATCCATTTCATCTCCTCATCTGTGAAACAGGCTTATGGCCTTGACTCCTTTTTAAGCATTTCTAATGCCTTGGAGATGTTGCTGTGGATGATAACTTGGACTCCAGCCAGGTCTCTCTCATTTCATACTTCCAGTCAATATGAACTCCAACTGAAAAATGACATAGTGCCGTTTTAAAACAGAGCGATGCACTTTTGCAAAGCCAAAGGCAGAGATAAAGTAAGATTATGCAAAAGCGTCTGTGGTTCTCAAGCAGGTACTTACACAATTGCATTATCAAACGAACCTGCTCTCAAGGGCGTAGCCTAGAACATAAACGGCTTGCATAAATTCTAGAGCAGTATAGCTCCTCATGTGACTTTCCCTTTTTTAGGAAAAGACAAATCCTGGAGATTTCAGCAGAGATACCAAAATTCACACTGCTGTCTCTGAAGCAGATTTAACATAAAAAGCCTTTGTACTAAATAAACCCACCTTATCATTATTATTATTTTTGCCTGTAGGCTTCTACATTTCTCCTATTCATCACTGGCATAAAATTATGTCAATTATTTTATAGTTTACTGTTTTTGTATTTACAGTATAACATGCATTTTAATTTGATTTATTCAACAGTGAAAGTAACAGAAGTCTCAGTGTTCCAGGCCAAAGATTCACCAAAGATTGCCTCTCTATGAAGTCTGCTTCCTTCACAAGGCTGCCTTACTTGTTTCGCAGTGATTCTCAAGCATTAGTGTGTGTGTGAAAAAAAAATTACCTGGGGGGCTTGTTAAAATACTGATTACTGAACCTCACGCCCAAAGTTCTGCTTTATTCTTTTGGGGATGGGCTCAAGAATTTATGTTTATATCAAATTTCCAGATGCTGCTTGTCTGACATGAAATTGAAAACCACTGCTACATTAGTTTTGCTGCATTTTTACCAAGTAATTTTTTTTTTTTTTTTTGCAGTACGCGGGCCTCTCACTGTTGTGGCCTCTCCTTTTGCAGAGCACAGGCTCCGGATGCGCAGGCTCAGCGTCCATGGCTCATGGGCCCAGCCACTCCACAGCATGTGGGATCTTCCCGGACCGGGGCACAAACCCGTGTCCCCTGCATTGGCAGGCGGACTCTCAACCACTGTGCCACCAGGGAAGCCCACCAGGTAATTTTTTAGAAAAACCAAAATCTATTCAATAGTACATTGACTCATCAAATCTATTTTTAAAAAGATTATCCTATGTGGAGGAGAATTACTCTTGCAATATGACCTAGTAATAATAATAGCTAATATTTATTTTAAAATTACCATCTATCCCAGAAAGATATCTGTACCCCCTGTGTTCATTGCAGCATTATATTTCCAGCACCCAAGACATGGAAACAACCTACACACACACACATACATACATACATAATGAAATATCATTCAGCCATGAAAGAAGGAAATTGTGCTGTTTTCAACAACATAGATGCACCTTGAAGGAATTATGTTAAATGAAATATCTGACAAAGCCAAATACTATATTATCTTATTTACACGTGGAATCTAAAGAAACCCAAATTCATAGATACATAGAATGGATTGGTGGTTGCCAGTGGCAGGGTTGGGGGGGCAAAATGGGTGAAGGGGGTCAAAATGTACAGACTTTCTGTTACAAGATAAATAAGTCCTGGGGATGTAATCTACAGCATGGTGACTATAGTTAACAATATTTTATTGTATACTGATATTTGATAGTTGCTAAGAGAGTAGATCTTACTAGATCTTACAAGTTCTCACCATAAGAAAAAAATGTAACTGTGTGAAGATGGATGTTGGCTAAACTTATTGTGGTAATCAGTTTGCAATATATACTTATATCAAATCATATTGCACAGCTAAAAAAATCCAATGCTATACACCAATTATATCTTGAAAAAATTACCACCTGCTCTGCATGTCTGTATTCATTTAATTATCACAATAATTCTATGGGGTTAGGACTATTATCTGACTTATAGATGAGGAAAGTATACCATAGAGGGTTTAAGGCCACACAGTTAGGAAGTGGTGGATTGGAGATTTGAACTTGATTATTGTTATATATTATAGTTATATTATTATAATATGTTATTATAACTTCAGAATTCCCACTTTTAACTACTAGACTATTGCCATGGACTGAATTATGTCCCCCTAAAATTGATATGTTGAATTCCTAACCCCCAAAGTACTATATTTCAAGACAGGACTTTTAGGAGTTAATTAAGGCTAAACAAGGTCATATGGGTAGAGTCCTAATCAGAAGGTTGGTGCCTTTATAAGAAGAGGGACAGAGATCTTTCTTACTCTCCCCAAGCACAGGACTGTGAGGCAGAGAGACCAATATGCCAGCATCCTGATCTCAGACTTCCAGCCCCCAGACTTGTGAGAAATAAATTTCTATTTTTTAAACCGCCCAATCTATGGTAACTTGTTATGGCAGCCCAATCCAAGACAACTATTTTGCCCTAAAATATGGGTTATAATCTAATCTATGCTTCAAAATTTTATTTTTTGTAAGCTTCTTGAATGGTATTCATATTTCTCGCTTCTATATATTTGTCTTCAATTAAGTAAGGCAAAACACACAGCATTCTCATTCATAAGAAAAGCCTGTGCTAACATCCATGGCTTCCTCCACCCCTTTGAGGTGTGAGTATCTGGGTGACAAAGGCATTAGCGAACATTTTAATCTGGTACTTCTGGAAAAAGAAAGGAAAAGATATTATTAGATTCATTTCTTCTCTAGCACATCACTTCACTATGAATTTCATTGCCATTTCTGCTGTAATTTAAATCACACTCGTTGGTTGGCACAGAACTGCTCGGTGGTTCAAATGGATTTTGAACTTCAAAATGATGCCTTGGTTTAGGTAAATTTATTCAGATGATTCAAAACTCTAAGTGCTCCTTAGGTTGTTCAGAATTGGAAAGAAGTTCCCAGAGAAAACAGAACTGATTAATGAAGTAGCAGAATGGCAGTTAATAAGTAGGTGTCCTACACTTAACTGGGGTAGAAAGGGAAGAAAATGAAAACATTTATGAAATATAGATAGAAATGGCTTGTGGCACTACAAATTAATCTGAAAACAGCATTAACAAGAAATGTTTGGTTAACATATATATTCTATTATCCATGGATTAAATATATTTTTTCATTAAGGTTTGTCATATCTATAGAAATGTGTGTAAGTGTTGTGTTCAGCTCAGTGAATTTTACACGCAACCTAATATTTAGAGCTTGACTACAGAACACTTCCTATTCAATAACCCCAAATACTCCATCTTCTGTCACCATAGATTATTTTTGCTTGTATTTGAACTTCACATAAGTACTCTTATGTCTGGATTCTTTCCTTCAACATGATGTCTGTGAGATTTGTCCACATTACATGCAGCAGGTCTTTCCTTTTTAAATTTTCAATTGGTTCTGTAGTTTTCAAGTATACAAATGTATCACATTTTACCCATTTCTCTCTAGATGGTATTTCCAGTTTTTAAATGTCATAAAATATTTTGTTTGTTTGCATTTGTTTTTGGTGAGAACATTTAAGTTCATTTATACAATACATGTTATCAACTAGAGTCACCATGTTACACATTAGATCCTCAGATCTTGTTCATCTCTTATTCATCTTATAGCTGAAACTATGTATCCTTTTCACAACCTATCCCTATTTCCCTCACCCACCCAGCCCCTGGTAACTACTTTTCTACTGTTTCTATACACTGGAATATTTTGTTTGTTTTTGTATTTCACATATAAGTAATACCATGCCGTATTTCATTTCCTCTGTCTGACTTATTTCAATTAGTACAATGCCTTCAAAGTCCATCCACATTGTTGCAAATGTCAGAATTTCCTTCCTGCACATGGCTGAATAACATTCCATTGTTATTGTACATACATAATACATATTATACATATGTATACCACATCACTTGGATTGTTTCTGTACCTTGGCTACTGTGAATAACCCCATACAATAAGCATGGGGTGCGGATAATCCTGTTTGCACTTCCTTGTACCCAGAGGTGGGATTGCTGGATCATATAGTAGTTTTATTTTCAATGTTTTGAGGAACCTTCATTCTGTTTTCCATAGTGACTGCACCAATTTACACTCCCACCAATAGTACACCAGTGTTCTCTTCCCTCCACATCCTCAGTAACATTTGCTATTACTTGTCTTCTTGATAACAACCATTTTAACAGGTTTGAGGTGATATCTCATTGTGGTTTTGACTTGCATTTCCCTGATGATTAGTGATGTCGAGCATCTTTTCAGGTACCTGTTGACCATGTGTACATCTTCGTTGGAAAAAAGAAGAGCATTACATTATGTTAATATTATACTAACCTTTCTGTTCTACTTAACTTGCTAAAGCATAGCAGACTTCAGTATGTATTTGTATTCTCATAGAAGTACTATATGATTTCTCAGTTTGGTATCTTCTTGGATGGCTAGGAGGTTTGTTCCATTACTGATTCTGACAGTATCCTAAAAACTGTGAGGTTAAGAAGTTCATATGTTTCTGCCAACTTTCCATACGCAGGAAGGCCACTCCTGGGTTCCTTATAGTGTTGACAGTAAAGCACTAGTATTTCAGATTCCACTCAAATAACAGGGAAAGGTGGTAAACTAGAAGGAGCAAGTTAAGAAGACTCTTGAGTTCCATTTGGAATGTTTCCCAGGAAGATTGTAATGGCAAGGTACTCAATGACTTAATGACTTGCCTTTCCCAAGAGGGTGTTCTGCCCCATGTCAAGTGTTCCAGCATGACTCAGAAAATAAATGTACAACTTTGAGATTAGCTAGAATTTTCTTCCTTTTCTTTTTTTTGGAATGTGCTGTTCTTATGAACCATTTAAAAAGTAATGGCTCAAAAGGCATTAAAAACTATAATTCTGGAACACAGTGCCACATGTTTTTTCTTGCTCATTTATCCAGTACTAATCCAGCATGTAAATATTGAGCACCTCCTGCGTGCTGGACACGGTGCTTGCCACTTCTCTAATGCTCCATATATCTTGTGGGGAGCAGCAAACTTGCAAGGTTAAAAATGAAAAACCAAAAATTCAGAGTGTGTAAATGCTGAGAAACAGAAATAGGGTCATAGAACAAACTCAGTGGAAGTTTATTTTAGGTTGTTTGTTAGGAAGAATACTTTTATGAGGTGACATTTAATTAGTACTCCAAGGACTTCATTAATGAAATAGGCAAAAGATGGAAATATGGTCCCTAGAATCTCTATGTATAAGGAAGGAGAAATTGTCAGTGGAAATACAAAAAGAAAATGTGGAGTTGATGCCTTATTTGCAATCCAACAGTGGAAAAGTGACATGTTTCATAGTGGTGGTCCTGAAGCAGCCATAATTATGTTGAGAGGAAAAGATACGGGGGCAAGGAAGCAAACCAATAAATCAGATTCATGAATCATGTCTAAGCAAAATGCTTTCAGTGTGACTACTGGCACCAGAAACTAAAAGCAAATAGAGTGAAAGCCTACTAAATTTTTTAGAGAATTAGTTTGTTATAGAAATCACAACTCTAAGCAAAACAACAAAACCTGTAACTATTCCAACACCAAAACAACTTCAAGGGCCACACTTTTGCATCAGCAAGAGTCGTGCTGTGAAAGTTCTAGAAGCCTCAAAATGTCATGACCCAAAATAACGTACCCCCAATGATCACTGCCGTTGTGGTCAAGGAGGAAAATGGACAAGAAAGAACCTTCCGGAAGGTGGATCCAAGAGTCACAGAACAGATTTCTAATCAGGACCTTATGAAAGTAATTTTCAGTTGATTGCTGATTGGCATGTTTCTATTCTGGTGGGAACTCTCACTGGAAATATTTTGTCCTTGCGATTCCATTGCATATTGAGTGTTGATGTCTGTGGAAAAGCAAAGAAAACTTAATAACTTCCCTCCTTTTTTAGTGCACAGATCACTAGATCTGAACCCGAGGGATCAGACTTCACTTCACTTAAGATCCAGCATAAGCTGGTGTAGGAACTGAGTAGAACTATGGATTTTCTTCCTGGGGGGAGAGTCTATAAGTCTATAAGAAGAAGAGAGGCATGGACACTTTGTAGCCAGAAGTGTACCCATTTATTTTATTGATGGCTAAGCTTGATTCTTTTGAAGGTTGTTTGGAATTTTGTTAGGATCTAAAGTAGTCATTGCTCTAGGAGTAGAGTAGCCCCAGCCATAAATTACGGGATTTTGGGGGAGCCTCAGAAGAAGACTAAAGAAACACGACAACTAAATAGACCTGGGGTTTTCTTTTGCTATAAAGGATGTTACAGGACAATTAGCAAAATCTGAATAAGGTCTGAGAGTAGGTCATTGTGTTGTATCAATACTATTATCCTGATTTTGAACATAATACTGAAGTTATATAAGAGAACAGCATTTAAAAAATATTTTATTGACATATAGTAGATTTACCATGTTGTGTTCATTTCTGCTGTATAGCAAAGTAATTCAGTTATATATATATGTATATGTATATATATATATATATATATATATATATACACACCTATACATATATACATTATTTTTCATATTCTTTTCCATCTTATCACAGGATATTGGATATAGTTCCCGGTGCTATACAATAAGACCTTGTTGTTTATCTGTTCTATATATACTAGTTTGCATTTGCTAATCCCCAACTCCCAATTCATTCCTCCCCCATCTCCCCTTCCCCTTGGCAACCACAAGTCTGTTCTCTATGTCTGTGAGTCAAGAACAGCCTTTGTTTGATTGTTTTAATTTTTATTGGAATATAGTTGATTTACAATGTCATGTTAGTTTCTGCTGTACAGCAAAGTGAATCAGTTATACATATACATACAGCCACTCTTTTTTAAATTCTTTTCCCATATAGGTCATTACAGAGTATTGAGTAGAATTCCTGTTTTTAGAATATACATACTGACACATTTGAGGATAAAGAGGTATGATGGCTACAACTTATTCTCAAATAGTTCAGGAAGAAATTATATATAGATAGAGAAAGTAGAATAACATATATGATAAAATATTCTTTATAGCCTTTGTGAAATCTGAGTGAAGTACATAAAGGAATTTTTTGTATTATCTTGCAACTATTCTGTAAATCTGACATACATCTAAAAAAAATTAGAAAAAGGAGAGTAAGCACAGTCCACTCCACAGACTTACCATGAAGGCAGGCAAACTGCGTGCTACATGCTCCAGCTGGGAGGTTGGGAAAACTCCATTCTTTTGAATCCAGATGGAAATATTGTTTAATATATCAGTCTTGACAGTATAATCTGAGTCAAGATTGTTTACAATTTACAGTGACCATAGGATTTTCTTTTACCTCCAAGCCACCAGAAAAGTCATAGATCCTGCCAGAATTTTTTTCCTCCAGCAGAGAAAACTTTCTCCATTGAATACATTTTAAATAGATGGTAGAAGACAAAAATAAAGGTGTGCTTAGATTGCAAAAATAAATAAATAAAATATTGATACAAGGTACATGTCATTTCCAGATTATGTCACCAGAGTGACCAGATTGGAAATTCTCTCTCAATTTCTGTACAAGTTGATGAACTGTTCAAAAATCATAGTTACTCCTATATCAGTGATCCACAGAGTTTATATTTATATCAGGGAATATCAAGTCATTTTCCCCCATGGAAAAATCAAATCCATACTGTGGAAATTTGAGACCTTATTAAAAATTAAAGTGTACAGTCCATCAAGCCTGGATCTTTCTGGTAGGTGTTCAGTCAAATATATGTCATCACATATCTTACTAATTTAAGCTGTACTTACACTTCACATTTCCGCAGCTTAATGAAACCAAAACAATCCAAAAAAAGCCTTTTTTCTCAAACCAAAACAAAACAAAAACAAGACAAAACAAAACAAAAACCTCTTCCTGAAATAGAAAAAAGCAGATTCCCATTTATTTTACTTATAAAGAAAGTAACAAAAGCAAAATCTGACTTTTCCAAGAGAGAGTGGGTAAAGTTTGGTGTGAAATCAGATCTCTTCTATCTTTGTTCTTATTCTGATATCTGGTTTTGTTCCATTGCAATGTTCTATTTTGAATAATCTATATCCCAGATGGAGTTATCCACTTTTAATCTGTTTACATTCTGGTATATTTAAGTACAGTTTTGAATCTGGGAAGGATGTTTGAGCCATACAGGTATCTTTAAGTAAAAAGGGATTATTTGGGGATGCTGTTTATCTAAATGTAAAAAGCAGATTCATGTTTTAATTAATTACTACAATAGCCATCTGTCCATGTCTTGGATCAAAGCATTCATTTTCATATTAGATAACAAATCTTAATTAGTTAGTTTGCATTCCAATTTTGTTTCATTCTTTTAAGGACTAAGGCAATTGGCACATCAAAAAACCTTAAAATATAGAATGGAAAAATTAGAGCTAGCCCACAGATGATTTTATATAAATTGTGTTATTTACACAACTTTGAGGAATGTCATTTAAAAAATCTCATCTGAAAAATAGGATTACTAACAAAGTCTTGTATGATATTTATAATAAAATGCAGTTTAAAATTAAAAATGTATTCTACAAATCAAATTTGTTTCACTTTTATCAAGCTTTTCTTGACTATATAGTTAAATTCTATCTTAATACTGAGGCAGGACCATGTTATTGACTAGTTACCTATTATTTGCAACAGAAAAGGTGATGAAAGTATTAATGTTGAAAAATTATTTGGAATAATTTAATTGCAAATAGAAAAAAGAAAAGAATAAATGTGCCACTTTTTTTTTTTCCCAAAATGATCTGTATATTCACCTTATAGCAATGGAATTCTTTTTCTAATCAAAATATTTGATAGACTGCATCGATGAAAGAGACTGTATAACTATTTATAGTTAAAACATACAAAATTTTATAAATGTAAATTTGGAAGAGTCATTTTAAAGTGAGACAATGGAAAAAAACCCAAAGGTCTCTGGATAGACTCAAAACTTTTTAAATAGGATTTTTGATGACAGCACATTCAGTGGTATGCCATCTTGAACATCTGTAATTTATTTTGTGGCTATTGTTATTCGGTTGGTAAAGCATAATATGCCCTGTACATCAATTAAGATGTGGTGGTAATAGATATTTATAAATAAACATATAGTGCCTGGGGCAAAGTACTGATCCCCTTTATCCTACCAGTGGGCAGTACAGCCAGCCTACGTGGTGCTAAGAAAAAAAATATCCTCAGCTGTGAAAAGTAAATAATAATAAATAAATAAATGAACACAAAAGAACTTTTTTTTTTAACTAGGTGGTGTTCTATCCTTCATCCTCACAATAGGTCTCTAGTGAGCTGAACGGGATGCTAATGAAAATGTCTTGGTTTAGTTTAACTAAGTTTAACCTCCACTCCACACCTAAAGTAAAAATACTTTCAATGAAATCACTTTCATGCCTCCATGACTTTGGAACTCTGCACTCTGATTCTATCCTCCCTACCTCCACATTGCATATTTCTCAGTTATCTTTGCTGAATCTTCCTTCTCTACCCAATTTCTAAATGTTTGAGTTTCCCACCTTTGGAAGGGACTACGTCCTGGAGACTTTTTCATTTAAATCCATGCTTTCTTCTAAGGTTATCCCTTTCCATTTGTCTGATATTAAACATCCCCTCTATGCCCACGACGTCCACACCTTTATCCAGTCCTAGTGCCTCCGTGCGCCCAAGCCCCTAATCAAGTTCTCTGCCGAAAAGGCAATTTCATCTCCACATGTCAAAAAGAACTCTCCATATTTTCCTCCTCCATACTGTCTGACACCATCCTGGTTTTCCTCTCTTTATATGACTCCACAGTCCAACCAGAAGCTCAAGCACAAACATTGGAGTTCTTATTTATTCTTCTTTCTTGTCTTCTAGTGATAGTCTAACAGTAAAGGCCTCCAATTCTACATCCAAAATATATCTCACACCCATCTTTATCTCTGCTGACACCATGCTAGTCTAAGCCACCTCTCTTCGGGACTGCCAGTTGCTTCCTAACTCATTTTCCACTTACCTGCTGTCAGGATCCTGGCAGAAAAGGGATGGTATTCAATGAGGTGTGAATGTGGTGAAGGAACCAACGAGGAATGATGAAACATGTCTAGGCCAGCACAGTGTCCGAGTGGGCAAGGCAAGAGAGTGGTTACTGGAACCCAGTGCCAGCAGGGACTATAGGAGGCATCCTCCTGGCAGCAGCTGAGGCCTTTGGTAGAGGAACATGGGGGCTGCCAAACCTCAGCTCAGTATGTTGTTGGAGGAAAAATTTCCCCTAACTGATCTCTCCTTGTGAGTCCTTCCACTGGCTGAATCTAAGGGGAATCCAGAAGGCTAGAGGGTCTGATTGATACTGTCTATAACAGTCAGCCTCCCAGGATAGACAAGGAAGAAAGTGGGCAAGGAAAGCCAGAAAATATCCAGCACACTCCACTCCATCCATGTGGAAAACCACATGGTAAGGTGATCTTTTAATAACACCATTTATACCTTGTAAATCAAATATGTAAAACACCCATCACAGCTAGAATGAAAGTCAAGCTTCTCATCATGTCTCCTCCTGCTTGTCTTTTCATTTAAACCCCTCCCTCCCCCCTCAGTCAATTTCTCTCTTTCTCCCTCCCAGCTCTATTGGCCCAGGACACAGGTAGCTCTGCACTGACTAAAAGTCTTTGTTATTCCTCTTCACTCTGTCCAGAATGCTCTTCATCTTTTTGCAAACCACAAAGAAGGAAGAAAAGAGTCAATACCTCCTGCAACCAATGGTGATTAACTCCTGTGAGGAACAACAAACAGGATGCGGTGGAAAGAGGTCGATTATTATTTTACGTACAGAACTTGGTGAGGGAGTCTTCAGTAAATTGATGTCTAAGTAGAGATCTAGAAGGAAGTTAGAGAGAGAAGCACGCTTACTGAATAGCATTCAAGGCAGAGGGCAAAACAAGTACCAAATGTTGAGGTGCGAGTAGGCTTGTTACACTTGAAAAAATGAAGTGTATGAATGACTGGTCCAGTGGAAGGAGGGGAAACCAAGGAAGATAAGTCAGAGAGAGACCAGGGCCAGACCAGGTAGGGCTTTGCAGGCCATTGTAGAGATATTTGCTTTTGTTGTGAATGAAGTAAGAGGTTGTTGGCAGGTTTTAATCCGGTAGGGTTTTACGACCTGATTTAAATTTTAAATAGATTGCTTTCACAGCTGTGTTGATAATAGGCTACAGGAAGGCAAAGATTAACACTGGGTGACCACATAAGTGCCAAATGCTGGACCCAGGTGACGGATGGTGCTGCACAGACAAGAAAATTCATGACCGGTATTTGGATTTGGATATGTATTTTGAAAGAGCACACAGGATTTCCTGATGGATTGGATGTGGGATGTGAGAAAAAGATGTCAAGAGTTGCTTCAATGTTTTAGCACCAGATTACAAAGAACACTTGTTTATATACTCTTTCATAGTTTTTCAATTGTTTCACATGAATATATTTTTATCACCAATATGACAGCCAGCATATTAAAATAGAGGGCTTAAAGGGCTTGGCCTCAATTCACTATCAAAGCGTCTGGCAACTCATGGACTAATTATTTGCTAAATGGGTGAATGTGCTTTATTCTTTCTTTTTGATCTCAGCCTTGATGATGCAATAGTCCTGACATATCAGTAAGGCTCTCAGATTACCAATCAACAAAGAAACAAATTTCCAGTTGCTGTACAGAAAAGGTATTGTAATTACCAGCATTTTCAGGCTAAGGGAGTTTTCCAGTAGGGAAATCTGAAACCTCTAAAAGTATGACTTTTGTTTCTCCTACAGCATCCAGTGAAGTACAGGTTCAGAGAAGGTACTCAATTATTATTTGGTTGCGTTTAAATGAAGTAGGAAATATTTAGAAGTTTTGAAATCCTTTTGATATATATTCCAGTGAGTTTCTTTGAAATTAAATTTTTTGGCTTCTTTCTGGATCCCTACCTGTGACTCATCCTTGAATTTTAAGTGCTTAACGGGAAACTGATGCACATGTTGCCAAGTTGGCATAATTGATGGATGTAATTGTAATAGATCCAGAGAAATGTATTTATTTTTAAAAAATCACATGGATATTCTTCCGGTAGCAGAAGAGTCTAACAATTTTTATCTGAGAAAGTTCTTGTAGCCTTTAGTGAAACACGTGTATGTATCTAAAATTATTTTGAAATATTTCCAATGGCTACTTTGTTGTTTTTCATGTATTTTCTACTTTTGGTGTTATTGTGTATGGAAAACTTTTTAACAATTAAAAAATTCTGTCCCAGAAACCAGCCAGGTGAAAGGGGGAAGGTAAGGCCATAAATAGTGTGTTCAAAGGCCTGGTGGTGAAGGAGCATATGGACCTTGTGGAGCAAAAGAGGTTGAGTGTAGCTGGACAGAATAGCATGAAGAGGCAAGAGGAGGCAAAATGGGAAGATCGTGGAAGAACTTGTGTCCCTTTTGAGACTTCTTGCTTCATCCAAAGGGACTCATCATCATCCTAGAGACTCCTGTCTGATAGGAAAGTGACAGATTTGTTTGTTTGACTGGAAAATTCCTGATCATTTTACAATTCATTTTGCATTACAATAAAGATTCCCTTTAAGAAAAAAAACCATTCTGTCCCATCTTTTAAAAAACTATAGTTCTAAAACTACATATATAGTTTTTAAAACTACATTATAGTGATATATGTATTGCTATATAGGTACATATAAACTATACACAAATATATAATGTATATTTTAAAATAGTAAATGAATTTTGATAAATATACATATAAATGAATTTTGATGAATATAATATATGTATAAATGAATATACATATAATGCATTTTATATGTATATTTTAGAATAACATATAATAGAGTAAATGGCTTTATTTTTATGTTAATTATTTCAGAAATTATGTACATGACATTTCAATTTTAATTATACCCAAAAAACTTGATATGTAAATTAGTTTGAATTTAGTTGTATTGAAATGAAATTAATGACTCATCCCAATATATTTTTTGTTACTCAAAATTATCTCAAGAGTTTTAGTCTAATATAACAATCACATAAGATCCTTAGTATTAAAATTACATATGGGGCCATTAGTTATATTTAAAATGAATGAATACTTGCAATCATATTTCTTTACTATTTTATGAACTATTTTTCTGAGAATATAATGAAAACTAACTTTTGAAATATTCAGTGTGCAATATTTTTCCATTTTAAAAATGCATTTACTTTCATTACAGAATTTATTCTATTCCTCTTCTCTCACCACTGTATGACAGGAATATATTTAATTCAATTTATTGTTTATCACTGGTTAAAGGCCTGAGACTTAGCAAAGTTATATGTTAGCCACAAGATTTTTATCCTATGGAGATGCAAATAATTTCTGCCTGATAGAATAGAAA
Source organism: Neophocaena asiaeorientalis asiaeorientalis (assembly GCF_003031525.2). NCBI lineage: Eukaryota > Metazoa > Chordata > Mammalia > Artiodactyla > Phocoenidae > Neophocaena > Neophocaena asiaeorientalis. Next base: position 89,305 of record NW_020175393.1, on the reverse strand, counting down.
ATTCCAAAGGTTATAGATTATGGTCCTTTGAAATTTAACTAGTTTCATATTTAAATAAACAATCTTATTTTGATATTGCTTACTAATATTAAGCTTCTCAAATGCCCTTTGAACTAGTTGTGTGTGTGTTCATATGTTCCAATAAAACTTTATTTATGAAGGCAGGCAGTGGGCTGGATTTGACCCTTGGGCTATAATTTGCCAACCCTGGCTGCATAGTATTTCATCGTAGCACAAAGTTTTTAACAACCATGTGAAAATATTCAACTAGATTTTCTCCCCTGTTGGCAGGCAGGTGAGGTAATTTGGCCTCTTAGACTGAGGAGCTCTGAAAGGCTTTTTCAAGGGGAAAGACATAGGCTAGCTCTGGACCATCGATGACATAGCTACCAAATCTCCAGAACACCTTGGTTCTGGCTTCTGTGTTTTGTCTGCTCTTCTCTCCCCCATTTTAATCAGATTGAAGGCAGTGTCACCTGCCCTCAAGCTTGGAAGTATCTTTGAACCAGTTTTAACATCTTCCTGATTCTTCATCAAATGACCCCACTGGCAGATGAATGGATAAAGAAGATGTGGTATATTTATACAATGAGATATTACTCAGCCACAGAAAAGAAGGAAATAATGCCATTTGCAGCAACATGGATGGATGAAGAGATTATCATACTAAGTAATGTAAGTCAAAGACAAATTATCATATGATATCACTTATATGTGGAATCTCAAAAATAAATTGATACAAATAAAGTTATGTACAAAACAGAAATAGCCCACAGACATAGAAAACAAACTTATGGTTACCAAAGGGGAAAGGTGGTGGTGACAGGGAGGGATAAATTAGGAGTTTCAGATATAACATATACACACTGCTATATATAAAATAGATAACCATCAAGGACCTACTGTATTATAGTACAGGGAACTATGCTCAATATTCTATAATAACCTATAAGGGAAAAGAATCTGAAAAAAAATAGATATACATGTATGTATAATAATCATTTTGCTGTACACCTGAAACTAACACAACATTGCAAATCAACTATACTCCAATAAAAAAGAAATTTAAAAAATGACAAATAAAACATATGACATGTTTATTGTACATTTACATGAGACTCATGATCTTACCTATCTAAAATTATCCTTACAGTACAAGGAAAATTGCAACCTTTGAAATGTTATAAAGGCACTGAGGAAAATATATCATGTATAATCTCAGCACAAAGATACCACTGTTTATAAAAAGATTTTTTTTCTCTTTTTCTCTGTTATGTAATGGGTTGAAAAGTGTCCTCCCAAAATTTACATCCACCTGGAATCTCAGAATGTGACATTATTTGGAAAGAGGGTCTTCACAGGTTAAGGACCTTGAGATAAAATTATCCTGGATTTTGAGCGGGGCCTACATCCAAAGAGTGGTTTCCTTCTAAGTAGAGATGAAGATACAGAGACACAGGGAAGAAAGTCACGTGAAGGTGGGGGCACACTGGAGATGGCCTGATACAAGCCAACAAAACCAGAAGCCACAGATGCTGGAAGAGACGAGGAAGGATCCTCCCCTGGAGCCTTCAGAGAGAGCATAGTTCTGCCAAAATCTTGACTTTGGACTTCTGGAACTGTGAGAAAATTAATTTCTGTTCTTTTAAGTCTCTGATTTATGGTAATTTCTTGTGGTAGCTCTATGAAACTAATATACTTTCCATTTTGATTATTTTTCTTCCCTTTGTATACATTTCACAGGGAAGACTGAGGGGCTTCCTTATCTGTTAAAAAAAAAATAGTAATAATCCTCCATACCTTAACATAGCCACTTTTCACATTTAAAAATGACCTTCACCTATCTTCTTCAAATAAAATATTACATAGCCAGGCTTAGAATTGTGAATTCACATGTAATCATCAGTTTTTCTCTCTTTTTAAAAATTAAATAATGAGCTTTCCCCAGTAGTATTAAAAACTTTTATTTAATATTATTTTTTAATCTCTATAAATTAATCCCTCCTATAAAGAGACTTTAATTTCTTTAGATCACTCCCTAGTTTTGGAAATTCAAGTTGTTGGGTTATTTTCTCTTTTAAATAACGTTGTGTACATCAACATTTGTCTCCCTATTTCTGTAAAAGGGGTATTTAGAGAAGTGGAAAACACCCAGTCAAGAAGTAGGGATATTATTTTTGTCTCATGATTCATAATGAAAAATTGTTCCCTCATAGATACCCAAGAGCATTCAATATTAGCATTTTAATTGCCAATTTATTTTATGAAAAAGAAAATTGTGTTACTTAAATATGCACTTTAAAATTATTAGCAAATTTTAATCATTGCAAAACACTTTAATGTAGTTTGCAATGATTAAAGTTTAATGGTTAATACCATTTGTATAGGCTATTTTCCAAATTTATCAGCTCATGTCCCTCGCCCATTTATGATCTGGGGTTTGTAGAGGTCTGCTGCCCTAACAAAGTATCAGAGACCAGGTAGATTACAAAGCAGAAATTACTGGCTCACAGTTCTGGAGGCTAGAAGTCTGAGATCCAGGTGTTGGCAGGGTTGGTTCCTGAGGGCAGTGAGGGAGAATCTATTCCAGACCTGTCTCCTCACTTCTGGGGGTTTGCTGGCAATCTTGGCTTATAGCTACACTGCCTGGATCTGTGGCTACACATTAATAAGGCATTCTTGTATGCACATCTGTCTCTGTGGCCAAATTTCCCCTTTTATAGAGACACCAGTAATACTGGATTAGGACCCACCCTAATGATCTTACATTTTAACTTGATTACCCCTGTAAAGACCCCATGTCCAAATAAAAGCCACATTCTGAGTTCATAGGAATTAGAACTGCAACACATCTTTTTCAGAGGGACACAATTCAACTCAGAAGAGTGTCTCTGTTTTTCTTTTCTTTATAAATATTAAAGATATTAAATATCTACAGTGTTTTTACAAATATATTTTCCAGACTTGTTACTTGAGTTTTGTTCTCTTCGTGAGTGGCAATTAGTTGGTTTTTATTCTTTCTTCTGCTATCTTGTTTGTATATATTGCATAGTGTTTCTACACTCAGAGATGTTTTACATTTTTGTGTGTTCAAATTCACTTATTTTTTCTTGTTTTACCAATTGTTCTTAAAATTAGAAATTCTTTATACAGAGATTGAAAATTAGCAATTTCTGTTTCCTACTTTTAAAACAAAATTTTAGTTTTTTCCCATTCAAAATGTCCTCTTCTGTTCATCTGGAATTTGTTTGAGGCCCTTTTTAAAGATGGCTTTCCTAAGCCATTTTCATACATGAAAACTTGTACAAATCAATTCATTTTGTCCACATGCTGTACAGAATCTTAATGCTCTTAAGTTAAAATTTTTGTTTTACCCAGTGACAAATATTTTTTTCCCTTGTCCTAGATTGTATTTGTTTTAGTCTATATTTCAACCATTTTTATATGAAGAGTCTTATATGGGAGTCTTTTATCTGTCACCATTTAGGTGTGTGACTTTGAGTAAGATATTTCACTTTGGATTTTGGTTTCTTTATTTGTAAAATAAAGACATTGATTAGTATTTTCATTGAAGTATCTCTCAAGACCTGAAATTCTGTGTTTCTACCTGGTCAGCCTTATGTAATGGAGATGATGCAATTTTTTGTAGCCAAATAAAGAAGGAGGGTATTACATATTATAAAGGGTGAAGTCTGAGGCTAACAGTTGTCTGTTTTCAGAAAATATCTTTTTTTTTCCTTTTAGAGCCTCAGTTTCTTCCAATTTAAAATAAGTGGAGTTGTTTAGAACATTATGATTTGAGCAACTTAAGAGTATTAGTGGAAAACATAGGGAAAAGGAGATATTGGCAGCATCGAATGCTTCAATGATCACTATGGAATTGTTGATGGAAGAATGAAACAGGTGGACAAAGGAAGGAAAATCATCTTTCAGTATTTTAAGGGTTGCATTCATATTTCAACTAATAGACTTAATGATCGGTATTGTGTTTTATGTTGGCATATTTATCATCAACATATTTCTCCTACTGTGTGACAGAGTTGGCCAAATATAAGCAAGAATAAAGGAAATTCAGGTTATGTCCTGTCTGTCAGAAAAGCTACCAGCAATTATGAAATTAAAAATTCATACTGCATAGATTCCCTCCAGTTACTGAAGGAGGATGCAACAGATTAAAAGATAAATTATCTAAATGGACATTCATTCTTGTCTTTGCCTTGTCATCATTAAAACCAGAATCCCACCTTAAGAAGAACCTTCTGGGCTCTTCTAGGAGCAGGACTTCAGCATCATGGCTGTGTCACTGGATGCCCATCCTAACTCACAGCCTGCAATGGAGCCAACACTATGTTCTCCCTTTTGTGCTTCCCTCACGAAAGGGGTGAGTCCGTGGAAAGCCCGTAAAATAAATACAAGCAAATGAAAGAAAGCTGGGTACTTATAATTTGATAGGCTTTCTTCTTTCCCATTTTCATTTCCAATTAGCTCTAAAATATTATTTGTGAAATTATTTTGTTTATTTTTTATCTACTCATATGAAGCGAGGGAGGGGGAGAAGACTGGGGAAATCAAGTAATACCTGTTTTGCTCCTTTGTCTCTCTGTGTACATGACCTTTATCTTAATCAGCATGAGATCCATTATTTCTCATGGCTGATGGGTTGCGGGTAGATTAAGATTTATCCCAGCAAAAATGAAAAGAGAAAGAAATCATCCATATTCCGTTTCAGACACCGCAAAACAGATTTTCAAAACTTGCGTGAGAAAATCAGCTCGGATTCCATGGTGTATGAGTATGACTTCTCCTCTATCAAGTCAAGACATAGATGTAGAACATAGAATTTTATGTAAGGGAGGTTATAAAGTAAGTCAAAAAGTAAGTCAAATATCCTGGTCTGAATGGATTGAAGGAATGGAAACTAGATTACATGTTGTGATTTCACCATTTGGGTGAAACAATGAATTGGTGGTCTTTAGAAACCTATAGCTTGTTAAAGGTGATTTGGGAAGCACCCTTCTGTATGTTTCTCTGGGGACCACAACCTCGAGGAGAAGCTCCAGTCGGGAGTCTGTTCCACTGTGTGCAGGAACTTTGTGGCATCGGTGAAAGGCAGCCACTGGAGAGAATCCTAAGCCTTGCTCCCGCTACCCCTCGGCTGGTGTGCGCTATGAAAAGGGAAGCCAAGGCATCGGCCTCCCCTGACACATGTGGAGGGACTTAGCAATGGCTGGTGGAGCAGAGGGTTGGGGTTGAAGCAAAGAGAACAAATTGAGAGCAAGGATCCCTGCCATGGGGTCAGCAGGTTCCAACAGCACATGGGGCCTTTCACCCCAGTTCACGCTCAGAGCTGCGCCGCTCAGGAAGACACGGCAGACATGAGAGGCCTCCATCCCTACTGCGGCTACAAGTTCACATCAGCCGCGCCTGGGGTGGGGCAGGGAGGGGTGGGATTGCAGCGTTTGGTTTTGTGGTGCTTGAAACTTAACTTTTGAAACTTTACCGAAAAAATAAGAAGAAAATCTTACAAGTAAAAAAATTAAGAATGAAAATGAATGTGCATATTCAGAATGGAAAAGAACATACAAAAGAACGTTTAAAATTTCAAAAGTTATCAAATGCTCTAAAAAATGTATAGGAGGAAAAAGATATAACTAATTATTATTCATGAGCTTCCTGACTCACCTTTATCATACTTTTCATCCCTACATTATTCCCTGCTTATATTTTAACTGCTTCTTGATATGATGAGTTTTAGTACCCCTCCATAGAAAGATTAGGAAAGTAACTTTCCTCTGGCATGGTTAATAGTAATTGGCTTTTAAAAAATTATCAATTTACAATTAATTTCTTAAAAAATAGTATCAGTTGCAAAAAAGTTCCTTTCGGTTTCACAACTTATAATTAGTAATGCCATGTAGGTTTTTCACCTTGGCTGTCAAATCTGGAAAAGCCTTTGTCAAGCTTCTGTCGTACGTGTGCTTTGACATTTCAGGTCTCCTTAAATACTCTTTAAACTGACTACGTTATTCCTAGAAACATTTCAAGACTGCCAGCAATAATTTAACTTACAGAGAAATGACTGCCAACTACAAAAGTAGATTACTCTAAATTTAGACTATATGGATTCCTTGTTAAATGTCCCCATAAGCTGATTCCAAAACTCCCATGGCTGTGCCAATGCCACCAAACAAGAGGGGATCTGTGACAGAGGAAATCAGAATGGAAAGAGCCAGTGGTCTTCACCAGTTGTGGTTAATATGTATTAATATTGCAAACTCCATTAAAATGTATCACCCTGTGAGTAGATTCCAGAGCCCTGGATGGGACCCGAGCAGGTGAACAACTCGGGGGCTTAAGTGTCATGATTTTTCACAGTCTCCTTGGGTCTGGCTTGGAGAGGAGCCCTCAGATATACAGAGAAGCAGGGGAAGAGGTAGATCTGAGAGAGCCGAATGACCCAAAAGAGAACATGTAAGTTTAAAATACTTTCAATTTATTATAATGAAACGATGTTATCATATTAAAACAAATTTACTGTTTTCTGCCTTGCTTCCACCACCCAGCTACCCAGGAGGTGGGGGCTCACGTGAACATCATACCTGTTAATTGAAAATAAAGGAGCTGTGTTTTCTTTCTGCTCCTGAATATAATATGAATAAACGTAGGACATTACTACATGTGGTTTTCAAGTTAATATCTATTTACTTTTAATGTAATCATAATATTTAATTACACTATCCAACAGTTTTTGAATTTTATAATTGTATTTGTTTCTTATTATTAGACCTATAGGAGAAAAGCTTTAAATTGCTCAATCAGAATTTCTTAATATTATTCTAAGGTCAACCTCAAGGGCTAGTGCCAAATAACACACCAGAAGTGTGACGGGAACTGACCTATAAGGTTCTATGTGCAGAAATTCTAACAGTCCACTGTCCTTTGCAGCTACTTAAGCCATGATTTTTTTAAACCCAAGTGTGCAATCAGGCATAAATTCATAATGTAGATCGAGTTGTTTTTCCAACTTCTCTCTTTGCCACTCTGAACTTATTTGTGCCCATGGACCTGACATGTAGGTTAGACTCCAAAATACAAAGATGAGCTAGTAAAATCACATTCATGAATCCTCAGAAGGCTTCAAATTGGGTTGCTGACTTAGCACAGTCCCTTTTCTGATACAGGAGGAAAAGAAGCCAATGGACTCAGTCAACAAGCACTGAGTACTCCTTGTGTACTCCTCTTTATTGAGCATCTACTCCCCTCAGTGAGGCTAGAATTGCAAGTACTTTTATTCTCTTTGGACAGAGTATGATGTTCAGGTAAGGCTTTCTAGGCAGGTATTATCTAGGTTGAGATGTGAGGTATTAGGTCATAGGAGAGTGGGTGACACATTGCAAAAGCATGGGGATGAGAGCATGGTGCGTTTTCAGTGTAGAAAGAAAACTCCACTTGGACTGTGAGGTAGACGTTAGATTTGGAGGCAAGGATGGGGGAACAAGTTCAGGGATGGATATTTTACAAGGGAGGATGTCTGGAGTGGTTGTTGGAAAGTTAGTCCTTCTACCCTTAAGGGACTTAAACACCTAGGTACTTAAGGAGAAAACAGACTAACAGTTCTGTCTTGCCACTTGGTTATTAGAATCTGCCTTTACCTTTACTTTGAGAATCCAACAGTTTTACTGTAGAGAGTGAAAAGGAAATGGTGAGGATTCTTCTTTCCATGAATGCTAATTGCCCTCGACCTTGGTGATTTACATAGCTTGTATAGCATTTAGACAAGCTAATATTTTGCAGAAATGAGACATAAAAACATTTACCAAAGCCTATCTTGGGCTAGACATTTTCACTTATGTTATCTCATAATCCTCACAGATAATACTCAGAATTATTATGGGCTTTTCTAGATTAAAAAAGAAGCTTAAATAGCTTGGGCAGGAGGTAAACAAGCTCATAAGAGGAGAGTCCGAATTTGAACACAAGTCATCTGTATTTACCTGTCTAACAATGAAAAATGCAAATTTTGAGTGAAGTTGAATTTAGGCTAATACCATAAAGCAAGTCCCTACTACTTAATCTTTTGGTGTTTTAAATGCACATGTTTATGTACTGCAAAGTATCCATAATAATGTATTGCTAGTTTAATAATTTTCATTTTGACTGCACAACCTCAAATTCAAAAAAAAAGCTTAACTAGGGAAAAATGTATTATGTATACAAGGCTGAGTCCAAGATTTCCAATTAGTTTCATGCAGTCTTCACTCTGTCTTCAGAACAATCAATTAGACTCTTGCCTCCTGATGTGAGTATCTGAATATAAATTAGGAACGAGGGGTATATCCACAACATCAGAGTATAGATCAAAATCATTCCCCAAGTTAGTTCGTAATGTTCCATTTAGGGGATAGTATAACCAGGGGAAACATTACATGTGCTCATGGTAACAATGAGAAAAACCTAGAATCACTTCTGGAAAACCATAATTTATAAATCTGGAGATATTTCAGGGGTAGTCTAAGGTTCTCAGGTAAATGGTATGATATAATATTTAAATGTGTATGTTAAGGAATTCTCACAAGATGTATGTCATTGTGACCTACTTTTTTAATCAACGGGGAGTTACACATTTCAAATAAGAGAAATATAAGACTATTAATAAAATTCAGTGACGTAGTGTACATAAAGCAAGTGGCCTCATGCCTGGCACACAGTTGTCACGATAGAGTTAGTTTCCCTCTAGTATAGCAGATGGGGAAAGCAAGAGTTAAAAAATCAACTAAAATAAAATGAGTTTTAGTTATAGAATGAGTTTAGAACTATAGAATGAATTTAGCTGAGACTTTAAGTTGAGTTCTATTCAGATGAAGATGATTACTTAAAGTTCAGATGTATCTTACACTTACTTTATTTTCCTTAATCATTAAAGACTGCTTGGAGAAATATTAGCCATAAACGTTTAAGCTGGTTAATATTTTGCTCTCTCCTTATGTTTATTTCTTTTTACATACCCCTGATTTAAAAGGTGATAAAGGGGGCTTCCCTGGTGGCGCAGTGGTTGTGAGTCTGCCTGCCGATGCAGGGGACACGGGTTCGTGCCCCGGTCTGGGAGGATCCCACATGCCGCGGAGCGGCTGGGCCCCTGAGCCATGGCCGCTGAGCCTGCGCGTCCGGAGCCTGTGCTCCGCAACGGGAGAGGCCACAACGGTGAGAGGCCCGCGTACCGCAAAAAAAAAAAAAAGGTGATAAAGGGCTGTCTTTTGACTTTTCACCATCATCTTTTAAGCTATCCAAAGTCAATTAATGCAGTGAGTATAGATAGGTTTATCTATTGTACGATACTGGAGACTGTGTTTCTTCATCTGTACTATGGAGACGTTACTACTTCTATGCTGATTAAATATGCAACACACTTAGTAAGTTGACTGGCATGAAACAGGCATTCTCCAAATGGCTGCTGTTGATGCTTTGGAGTGATTCAGAAATAAAGTCTAAAGCACATTTGAAATCCACTGTATTCTTCTAATAAGTATTGTTTTAATAAGAAACAGCTGAGGATCATGCCACTGAGTTGAATAAAAGTAACCATGCTGGCCTAGCCACAAATGATGGGATCAAGGACTATAGTATCTGATTCAGACATGTCCACTGGCATCTGCACTTGGAAAAGGCCAATTCCTCCTGACATGGCCAAGATGAAGCTCTGCTTAGTGATATGCTCCATACTGAACAGTGAAAAAATTATCACTCTTAGAATATATAATTACTAAATAAACAAAGAGGAGGCAGACCATTTGATTTAGCTCTGAATAGTCTGGTGCAGAAAATCACTAAGATAATATTTGCTCTTATAAAAACTGAAATCCAAACCCAGAACAACAAGCATGGCTACAGAGACATAGAAACACATTTTTTGTGGCAGAAGAGGGAAATGTCATGTCCTGGGACTTGCAGGAGTCCTTAGGATGGACTGCCAAGTGAGGATTCTTGGCTTTGTGCAGGAAAGAATTCAAGAGCAAACCAGAGTAAAGGGAAAGCAAGTTTATTCAGAGAGATACACATTCCATAGGCAGAATGCAGACCATTTCAGAAAGTGAGAGAGGCCCCAGGGCATGGGTTCACAGATTTTTATAGGGTAAGTAATTTCATAGGTTAAGGAGTGGGGGGAGTATTCTTGCTATTTCAGGGTAGGGTGGGGATTTCCCAGGAATTGGGTCACTGCCCAGTTTTTGGCCTTTTATGGTCCTCCTCAGGACACTCAAGGCATAAGGGGGAGTGATTTTTAGTATTATAATGAAGATATAATGAACTAAGTGTCAATGACAAGACTATTCTCAAAGCCACCTTGGTTTCAGCTTGTTCCAGCCAGTCTTCATCACATCCCAATAGCTGTGCCCCTTCTTCATTATCTAGTGTTTGTGTCTTGCCCCTTTCCCTCCTGTCTCATTTTGAGCACTCTTATAATAAATGTCCTATACCAGAGGCACCTAGGTTTTGTCTCTTCCTCCCAGTCCTTTTGTAAGCTACTGATGCCTGGTAGTGAGGTTTTCAGGAATAGACTTCAGACTTGACACGGATTTGGGTGGAGCAAAATGGGGAGCATTAGGTCCTCCCATGTAGTAATGGGAAACTAAGCATTTGGGCGTGGGGAATAAATTAGAAATTAAGGTATCAACCCCTTCTGCTATTGTTTGAGGATGACACATGTAATGAAATCATGACTTCAGGCCATGAACTTGGCACCACACTAGGTTATTTTGGAGGGATTGTGATATGGAAGAATAACAGGATAAATAGGCAATTCTGGTGACCCTCTGTGTTCTACATAGAAAAAGCAATATACTCAGATATTCTGATTCTAGACAACTAACAAAACTGAGTTCCATATTTTGTCAAAATACTGAGTTACTTACCCATGACTACTTCTCTGTTTCTATGTTTGTAAGGATATTTTTGGCCAAAGATTAAAATGTCAGGTACTCATTTTGGCTGCTCTATCTATGAGAAGGTTATGACCAGGCATCCTAGCCCATTGTAGCCAGAACCTGGTTTGGGAATTGAAGGGCTGTCTCCTTGACCTATGGAAAGTGTTTTCATCCATAATAGAAATGTTGAATAAATATCCTTTTCCTTGGACCAGATGCATTATTGGCTATTGTGATGCTTGGAACTGCAGTAGGCATATTTTGACCAGGAGAGGCAAGAGGAAAGCTGAGCCATCATGCAGAGTATGGTAGAAATGGAAGAGCTTCAGTCCCTGATGATATGGAGATCTTGGAACAACACCAAAATTCCTTACTACAGATTTTTTTTGTATAAGAAAATAGTGTATCCTTATCGAAGTCCATTGAGGTAGGTCTATTTTTCTTTGGCTAAAAGATGTCCTAACTGCTACAATTATGTGACTCTGTAGAAGGAAACACATTCAGCTTAAATTCAGTGCTTTCACAGCTGTATGCCAGGCAGTGCAATGGTGTAGGCACATAGAAAGATGTAAGGAAAAGGTGAAATCCCAGTTGCATTAACTTTTCATAGTTAAAATCAGGGTTCTGAGGGGAAAGAGTCAATATGGTGGAATAGGAGGACATGGAATTCATCTCTCCTCACAAGTACATCAAGAATACATCTATATTGGGCTTCCCTGGTGGCGCAGTGGTTGAGAACCCTCCTGCCAATGCAGGGGACATGGGTTTGAGCCCTGGTCTGGGAAGATCCCACATGCCGTGGAGCAACTAAGCCAGTGCACCATGGCTACTGAGCCTGCACTCTGGAGTCTGTGAGCCATGGCAACTGAAGTCCACACACCTAGAGCTGGTGCTCCACAGGAGAAGTCACTGCAGTGAGAAGCCCGCGCACCGCAACGAAGAGTGGCCCCTGCTCACCACAACTAGAGAGAGCCTGCACACAGCAATGAAGATCCAATGCAACCATTAAAAAAAATTAATTAATTAAAAAAAAAAAGAATACATCTATAAATGGAACAATTCTCACAGAGTACCTGCTGAACATTAGTAGAAGACTTCAGACACCTAAAGGACAGGAAAAATCCCCTCACAACCAGGTAGGACGAAAGAAAGAAAAAAGAAAAGAGGAATCAAAAAAGGGACCAGCAGCGCTGGCAGGAAGCTGAAGGTGAGGAGAGGTCCCCCCACTCAGAAAAACTCCCTCACAATGGGGAAATCAGCTGGGACAAAAAGAAACCTTCAGGGGATCAAAGGAGAACACAGCAGACGGTCTGCGGAAGGCAGGACAAAGTGAGAACTGTGCTCATGGTCTGTGTCGCAGACCTACACACCCCAGCCTGAGCTGTGTGTCTCCTGCTGTGGAGGGGGGCTGGGTGCTGGAAAGTGGGGTTTGGAGTGTGGACCCAGGGAGGGAACAACTGTTGGCTGTACAAAGACAGCCTGAAGGGACAGGAATAAGGAGCTCCACAACCGGGAAAGTTTGCAGAGGAACCCCGGGACACCATAGAAGCAAGGCGTCGTTGTTGAGTGGTGCACAAGGGATGGGGTCTCCATTGCAACCCCTTTCCCCACCCACTGGCTTCAGCCTCCTCAGGCTGTGAGGGGCACCCACCTGAGCAGTCTAGCCCACCCCTCAAGCCACGTCCTCCTCCACCTGCGTAGGCTCTGGGGCCTTGAGTACCAACCATCCCCAAACCTCCTCAGGAATCAGCCCTGCGTGCCCCTGCCTGAGACAGGAATATGCCAGTGCTGGCAGGGGCTGAGTACTAAAGCGTAGTACTTAAGAGAGTGGATCCAGGGAGAGGACAGCTGTTGACTGCATGGATACAACAGAGGGGATTGAAGTGAGGGGCTCCACTGTCAGGAATGCCCCTAGAGGAAGCATGGTCTGCCTAGGAAATGAGGCACCATTGTTGAGTGGCAAACAAGGGGTGGGGCTGCCACTGCTCCCACACACCAGCCTCTGCCTCCCTGGGCACTGGGAGGGTCTCCCACCAGACTGAGCATGCCCCAGTGTGTTGCAACTACCTGCTGGTCTCTGCTGCCACAGGCACTTCATGCACACTCCAGTTGTGTCTGCTGTACCCCTCCCCAGCCTGAGTAAGTGTGCCCCAATCAGCTGCTGCTTTTACTCCCTCTTGCCTGGGCAGGGAACAGACACCTGACAGTGGTTCACATGCAGAGGTGGGGCCAAAACAAAAGCTGAGACTCAGGGGCAGTGAGACGAAGGAAAAGGAATAGAAATATCTCTGTGCAGCTGCAAAAGCCATGGATTAAATCCTCACGATTAGCTTGGTAAATTCTGCATCTGTGCCTTAGTAAATCCTGTGTCTGTGGAATATCTGAATAGACAAAAAGTGTTCCTATAACAGAGACCAGTCTAGCTTTAGCAGCAGTGGACTTTGGGGAAAAGTACACATGAGAGTTGGGCCAGGCCAGAGTCTGAGCTGCCACCACAGTGCCCGCAGAGGTACGTAGGACCTATCTAGAGATCTTGGAGGGTCTCCTGGGGAATTGGGGGTTGGCTGTGCCTCACTGTGGGAGCAAGGACTCTAACAGAGGAGGCACCAGGAAAATATTCTTATAACTATTATACTTGTTTTGTTTGTTTCATTTTGTTCAGTTGTTTTTATTATCTTTTTATTTTTTAATAAATATTTTTTCTATTTTTAGTTTTTTGTTGTTTTGCATTTCTGTTTTGATGTTTTGTAATTATTCTTTTTTTCTTGTTTTTGTTCCCCTTTTTAATCTTTTTTATGTGTTTATTTTATGTTTTCTTTGCCTTTTTTTTTTAGTTTGCTTTCTGTTTTTGTTTTGTATCTCAATTTTTGTTTTTATACTTTAGCCTTTATTGATTTTTTGCATTTTTGAGTTCTTTTGTTTGTTTGTTCTATTCTTTTCTTTTTTTGGAGGGGGGGCTGTTTTTTTCTGTTTGGTTTTATTCTTATCATTTGTCTTGTGTTTGGATGTCTGCTTGTTTTCTTTCTTTTTGTGTGTGTGTGTTATTCTTTCTGTTTGCTTGTTTTTGCTATTTGTCTTGTGTTTTGTTTGTCTGTTTGTATTCCTTTTTTTTTTTTTCTTTTTTCTCTGGTCATGCTGTGCAGCTTGTAGGCTCTTGGTTCCCCAGCCAGGGGTCAGGCCTGGGTCTCGGGTGTGGGAGAACTGCGTCTAGGGCACTGGACCACCAGAGAATTCCTGGGCCCAGGGAATATTATTCAGCATGCACTCCCCCAGAGGTATCTATCTTGACAAAAAGACCCAGCTCCACCAAGCTGCTTGCAAGATCCAGCGCTGGACACCTCACACTAAACAACCAGCAAGACAGGAACACAGACCCACCTATCAGCAGACAGCCTGCCTAAAGACATACTACACTCAGAGACACCCCAAAACACACCACCTGATGCTGCCCTGCCTATCAGAGGGAAAGGACTCAGCTCCACCCGCCAGAGCTCAGGCACGAGTCCTTCCCACCAGGAAGCCTACATGAGCCCCTGGAACAACCTCAATTACTAGGGGGCAGACAACAGAAGCAAGAGGAACTATGACCCTGCAGCCTGTGGAAAGGAGACTATAAACACAGTAAGTTAAACAAAATGAGATGACAGAGAAATATGCTGCAGACCAAGGAGCAAGGTAAAATCCCATAAGACCAAATAAATAAAGAGGAAATAGGCAATCTACCTGAAAAAGAAAGAATTCAGAGTAATGTTATTAAAGATGATCCAAGATCTCAGAAATAAAAGAGAGGCACAGATCTAAAAGATACAAGAAATATTTAACAATTACTTAGAAGAACTAAAGAACAAACAATCAGTGATGAACAATACAATAAATGAAGTGAAAAATACACTAGAAGAAATCAATAGCAGAATAAATGAGGTAGAAGAACAGAAAAGTGACCTGGAAGATAGAATGGTGGAAATAACTGTCACAGAGCAGAATAAAGAAAAAAGAATGAAAACAAATGAGGACAGTCTCACAGACCTCCAGAACAACAATAAGTGTACCAGCATTCGAATTATAGGGGTCCCAGAAGAAGAATAGAAAGAAAAAGGGCCTGAGAAAATATTTGAAGGCATTAGAGTAAACAATTTCCCTAACATGGGAAAGGAAATATTCAAGTCCTAGAAGCACAGAAAGTCCCATACAGGGTAAACCCAAGGAGAAACATGCCAAGACATATATTAATCAAATGAACAAAAATTAAATGCAAAGAAAAAATATTAAATGCCTCAAGGGTAAAGCAACAAATAAGATACAAGGAAATCCCCACAAGGTTTTCAGCTGATTTTTCAGCGGAAACTCTGCAGGCCAGAAGGGAGTGGCAGGATATATTTAAAGTGATGAAAGGGAAAATCCTACAACCAAGATTACTCTACCCAGCAAGGATCTCATTCAGATTTGTCAGAGAAATCAAAAACTTTACAGACAAGCAGAAGCTAAGAGAATTCAGCACCACCAAACCAGCTTTACAACAAGCACTAAAGGAACTTCTCTAGGAGGGAAACACAAGAGAAGAAAAAGACACATAAAAACAAACCCAAAACAATGAAGAAAATAGCAATAGGAGCATACTATCAATAATTACCTTAAATGTAAATGGATTAAATGTTCCAACCAAAAGATACAGACTAGCTGAATGGATACAAAAACAAGACCTGTATATATACTCTCTACAAGACAACTACTTCAGACTTAGGGGCACAAACCGACTGAAAGTGAAGGTATGGAAAAAGACATTCCATGCAAATGGAAATCAAAAGAAAGCTGGAGTCACAATACTCATATCAGATAAAATACACTTTAAAATAAAGACTATTACAAGAGACAAAGAAGAACACTACATAATGATCAAGGGATTATTCCAAGAAGATATAACAATTGTAAATATTTATGCAACCAACATAGGAATACCTCAATACATAAGGCAAATGCTAACAGGCATAAAAGGTGAAATCAACAGTACCAGCATAATAGTGGGGGATTTTAACCCTACATATACACCAATGGATAGATCATTCAGACAGAAAATTAATAAGGACACACAGCCTTAAATGACACATTAGACCAGAAAGATTTAATTGATATTTATAGGACACTTCATGAAAAAAGAGCAGAATACACTTTCCTCTCAAGTGCACATGGAATGTTCCCCAGGATACATCACATATGGGTCACACATCAAGCCTCAGTATTTTAAGAAAATTGAAATCATATCAAGTGTCTTTTCCAACCACAATGCTATGAGGTTAGAGATCAATTACAGGAAAAAAAAAACTCTAAAAAACACAAACACATGGAGGCAAAACAATATGTTACTAAATAACCAATGGATCACTAAAGAAATCAAAGAGGAAATCAAAAAATACCTAGAGACAAATGACAATGAAAACACGATGACCCAAAACCTATGGGATGCAACAAAAGTAGTTTTAAGACAGAATTTTATAGCAATAAACCCCACCTCAAGAAACAAGAAAAATCTCAAATAAACTATCTAAACTTACACCTAAAACAACTAGAGAAAGAAAAACAAAACAAAAACAAAAAAACCCAAAGTTAGTAGAAGGAAAGAAATCATAAAGATCAGAGCAGAAATAAATGAAATAGAAACAAAGAAAACAAGAGCAAAGATCAGTGAAATCAAAACCTGGCTCATTGAGAGGATAAACAAAATTGACAAGCCTTAGCCAGACTCATCAAGAAAAAAAGGCAGAGGATTCAAATCAATAAAATTAGAAATGCAAAAGAAATTACAGTGGACACCATGGAAATACAAATGATCATAAGAGACTACTACAAGCAACTATATGCTAATAAAATGGACAACCTGGAAGAAATGGACAAATTCTTAGAAAGGTACTGCCTTCCAAGACTGAACCAGGAAGAAGTAGAAAATATGAACAGACCAATCACAAGCAATGAAATTGAAACTGTGATTAAAAACTTTCTAACAAACAAAAGTCTAGGACCAGATGGTTTCACAGGCAAATTCCATCAAAAACTTAGAGAAGAGGTAACACCCATCCTTCTTAAACTCTTCCTAAAAATTTCAGAGGAAGGAACACTCCCAAACTCATTCTATGAGGCCAACATCACCCTGATACCAAAACCAAAGATTTCACAAAAAAAGAAAATCACAGGCTGATATCACTGATGAACATAGATGAAAAAACTCTTCAACAAAACACCAACAAACCAAATCCAACAAAACATTAAAAGTATCAACTGGGATTTATTTCCGGGATGCAAGGATTCTTCAATATATGAAAATCAATCAATGTGATACACCATATTAAAACAAATTGGAGAATAAAAACCATATGATCATCTCAATAGATGTAGAAAAAGCTTTCAACAACATTCAACACCCATTTATGATAAAAACCCTCCAGAAAGTGGGCATAGTGGGAAACTACTTCAACATAATAAAGGCCATATATGGCAAATCCACAGCACACATTATTCTCAACGGTGAAAAACTGAAAGCATTTCCTCTAAGATCAGGAACAAGACAAAGGTGTCCACTCTCACCTCTATTATTCAACGTAGTTTGGGAAGTCCTAGCCATGGCTATCAGAGAAAAAAAAGAAATAAAAGGAATCCAAATTGGAAATGAAGACATAGAACTGTCACTGTTTGCAGATGACATGATACTATCCATATAAAATCCAAAAGATGCTAGCAGAAAACTACTAGAACTAATCAATGAATTTAGTAATGTTGCAGGATACAACATTAATACACAGAAATCTCTTGCATTCCTATACACTAACAACGAAAGATCAGAAAAAGAAATTAAGGAAACAATCTCATTTATTATTGCAACAAAAAGTATAAAATACCTAGGTATAAACCTACCTAAGGAAGCAAAAGAGTTGTATGCAGAAAACTATAAGATACTGATGAAAGAAATCAAAGATGATACAAACAGATGGAGAGATATGCCATGTTCTTGGATAGGAAGAATCAACATTGTGAAAATGACTATATTACCCAAAGCAATCTATGGAATCAATGCAATCCCTATCAAATTACCAATGGCATTTTCTACAGAACTAGAATAAAAATTCTTAAAATTTGTATGGAGACACAAAAGACCCCGAATAGCCAAAGCAATCTTGCTGGAAAAAAATGGAGCTGGAGGAATCAGACTCCCTGACTTCAGTCTATACTATAAAGCTACAGTAATCAAGACAGTATGGTACTGGCACAAAAACAGAAATATATATCAATGGAACAGGATAGAAAGCCCAGAGATAAGCCCACACACCTATGGTCACCTAATCCATAACAATGGATGCAAGAATATACAATGGAGAAAAGACAGTCTCTTCGATAAGTGGTGCTGGGAAAACTGGACAGCTACATGTAAATGAATGAAATTAGAACATTCCTTAACACGATACACAAAAAATAAACTCAAAATGTATTAAAGATCTAAACATAAGGCTAGACACTATAAAACTCTTAGAGGAAAACATAGGCAGAACACTCTTTGACATAAATTGCAGCAAGATCTTTTTGACCCACCTCCTAGGATAATGGAAAGAAAAACAAAAATAAACAAATGAGACCTAATAAAACTTAAAAGCTTTTGCACAGTAAAGGAAACCAAAATGGAGACAAAAAGGCAGCCCTCAGAATGGGAGAAAACATTTGCAAATGAGGCAACTGACAGAAGATTAATCTCCAAAGTATACAAACAGCTCATGCAGCTCAGTATGAAAAAAAATAAACAAACCAATCAAAAACTTTGTAGAAGACCTAAATAGACATTCCTCCAAAGAAGACATACAGTTGGCCAATAAACATATGAAAAGATGTTCAACATCACTGGTCGTTGGGAAATGCAAATCAAACTACAATGAGGTATCACCTCACACCACTCAGAATATCCATCATCAAAAAATCTACGAACAATAAGTGATGGAGAGGGTATGGAGAAAAGGGAAATTTTTTTTTTTTTTTTGGTACACAGGCCTCTCACTGTTGTGGCCTCTCCCGTTGCAGAGCACAGGCTCTGGACGCGCAGGTTCAACAGCCATGGCTCACGGGCCTAGGCGCTCCACAGCATGTGGGATCTTCCCGGACCGGGGCATGAACCCGTGTCTCCTGCATCGGCAGGCAGACTCTCAACCACTGCACCACCAGGGAAGCCCAAAAAGGGAAATCTTTTACACTGTTGGTGAGAATGTAAGTTGATACAGCCACTATGGAGAACAGTACAGAGGTTCCTTAAAAAATTAAAAATAGAACTACCATATGACCCAGCAATCCCACTCCTGGGTATATACCCAGAGGAAAACCATAATTCAAAAAGATACATGCACTCCAATGTTCATTGCAGCACTATTTATAATAACCAGAACATGGAAGCGACCTAAATGTCCATCAAGAGAGGAATGGATAAAGAAGATGTGGTACATATATACAATGGAATATTACTCAGCATTAAAAAGAAAGGAAGTTGTGTCATTTGTAGAGACATGGATGGACCTAGAGAATGTCATATAGAGTGAGGTAAATCAGAATGAGAAAAACAAATATCATATATTAACGCATATATGTGGAATCTAGAAAAATGGTATAGATGATCTTATTTGTAAAACAGAAATAGAGACACAGTCATAGAGAACAAATGTATGGATACCAAGGGAGAAACACGGGGTGGGGTGAATTGGGAGATTGGGATTAACATATACACACTATTATGTATAAAATACATAACAAATGAGAACATACTGTATAGCACAGGGAACTCTACTTGGTGCTCTGTGGTGACCTAAACGGAAGGAAATCCAATAAAGAGGGAATATATGTATGTATGGCTGATTCACTTTGCTGTATAGCAGAAACTGACACAGCAGTGTAAAGCAAATATACTCCAATTAAAAAAAAAATCAGTGTTCTGGTTGATCAAATTAAGATTTGTTTCACTGAATTGTGGACTTTTAGAAGGATTAAAGGAGGCTTTAATTTTGGAATACTTGATACACAAGGACATTTCTAACCATTTCCCTGCTACCTGAACCCCTCCCTCTATTTTTTT
Source organism: Neophocaena asiaeorientalis asiaeorientalis (assembly GCF_003031525.2). Classification (NCBI taxonomy): domain Eukaryota; kingdom Metazoa; phylum Chordata; class Mammalia; order Artiodactyla; family Phocoenidae; genus Neophocaena; species Neophocaena asiaeorientalis. Next base: position 69,292 of record NW_020175393.1, on the reverse strand, counting down.
TTTTTGGCAGTGAGGATGATCTTTCCAGTTATGAGACACAAAAGAAACTAGAGTTGGAATTTGCACTTACCTTAGCATCACTATGAAAATCCATACTCAGAAGGAGTGGGAATGGACCCAGGATGATTTGTACAAATCATCAGAGTATTGACAGAAGGTAGACGAGATGAGGTGGTCTTCGTTTTAGAGATCCTTTGTCTGGGAGACATGAACAAGTTCTTGGAGCACACTTCATTTGTGTTTTTAGACCCATCAGGAATGCACATTAAAGCACAATCATGGACAGCTCTCAAGAGCTTTAACAGCGTGCTGTTTTAACTGATGTACAATTATACTAATCCCTGGTTCATAATGACTGTTGTGAAGAGCCAGCATTTGGCATAATTTAGGCAAATAAATTCAGTGTTTTGGGAGAACGAATTTATATAGTAGATTTATTGACATCACCTGGCTGGTTGTTGGAGCTCACATTATGTTTCCTACAAAGTGCATCCTCCCAGTTAATAGCCAGAAGGAGAGGCTGATAGAGAAGCCCCAGAAGGGGTCAGAGGACTTCTTGTCCTTTCTCCACAGGTTGGAGAGACTGTAACCACAAGAGCCGTTGATTATAATGGGACTGGTCAGGTAGTGACAAGAGCAAAAGTGCGTGCGGTTCTCAAGATTTAGGGAATTATAACACCAGAGACATTTGGTCGTGGCTTAGAAAGGATAAAATGAAATTTTAAAGTATTCCCTAAGATTTTATTTGATCTGTATAACCAAGGAAACTGTACTGGCCTGATAAAGATGGGAGCTGTGCTTCTTTCATACCAACAAGCCATTATATCAACAGTGTAGTGCAAACAGCCTGGGGGCAAATATTGACTTACCTTTAAACTTGCTGTGTGATTTGGGGTCTTGGTCTCTTCAAAATAAATGTAATGTGGGGTTAAGACTACTACTCCAAAATGTTGTTGAGAGAATAAAGAGAATGTATATAAAATATTCAGGAAAGTTCTGGAAATAGTAAATATTAAATTTTGTTACTAAGACAGGGATGCATTGCTTCATTTGTTATAAGAAGACTGGAGACAATTAGAAAATGAGAAAATAACCTCTGGTACAGGCTCCTATAGTTGCTTTTATACAGACTATGCCACTGTGCTCTGTCTTCTTCAAAAACTGAAAAACTTATAAAGGCACGAGATTGTTATCTAGAGAAGGGACACTTCAAAAGTTTTCACACATTGACCCCAGTGGTCCACTGGAGCCTTATGTTGTTAAGTGATAGATGATTGTGACAGAATTTATCTCATAGTAGGTGGGAAAATGGAAAAATATTTTTTTCCAATAGTGATGTCCCAAATTCAGGAGTATATAGTTGGAAAGTGTATTTAGTAATTAAAAAAAAAAATCAAGCTCGTGGTTCTCTAACCCATGGAGCAAATGATTTTGGATGGAGTTATGATATTGAGGACCAGGAGGAAGCCATAAGTTGTCCTCCTATCTACTAAATTTATGAACCAGAATAACATTCCATCTCCAGAAAAATACCTGAGATTTCAGTCACCACCAAAGATTTCCTAGGTACAGTGATTCCATTAGCTCTTTTATTTCTTCACTTTGGTCTGGGCCAAACATATTGAGTCCTAGAATATTATCTCAGTTTAACATAAATTTAACATATATGTAGTTCTTTTTGCAGGTGTTTTTACTTCATATTGCCTGGTGAAAAACTGATATAATTAAATTATCTCCCCTGAAAGTAAAAGTAGTAGATGAACAAAGAAAATGAAGATCTCTGGTAGTAACAGTATCTCTAACTCACTCTTTTCATTATCTCTGGAGCTTGTTATATACCCCAGTCTCAGAGTCTATGATATTACCAGAAACAAGCAAAAAATATGTACTTTACTGCATTATATATGAATCTTGGTAATAAACACCCAATACTGAAGAGAAACCAAGTATGTCCTTTCAAAACTTAAAGGAAGATACTTTCAAGTTCTGTTGGTGATGATCTTACTTTGGGGGGTGAAGAAATGTGAACATTACATTTCTTTATATGTTGCAAGTTCTGAGATAAAAACAAAAATTGAAGTCCTCATTGACTGCTGACAATAACCAGGGCCTCTAAACTTTATCTCATTCAGTAAGATAAATCAGTGAGACAAAAAGTAATAGTTCCTAGCTTCTAATGAGTGCTTTAAGAGTGCTTAAAGATAAATAGATCACTCAAAATGAGGATTTAAAAAACCCTGATACTTCAATGATTATCTCATCTTGGGATAAAGAAATCATGAAAAAGTGAATGATGCTTATGGCTGAAGCACACTCTTGCATAAAGGAAGTGGACAAAATGTTATATTCTTCAGCAGATGCCTTTCTGTTTGGTTTTCCTGAATTTTTCTTTATTATTCAAGATACAGTAGCTGAACAACTTAAAAAATAGGCTTCCAATTCTAATAAGTTAGTCTTAGGTTGCATGAGCCAAATAGAATTACTTCCCATTCTGAAATATCAACCCCTGATGCTGACGTTACAATGGAACAAAATGACTAAACCAAGGATCAGCAAATGTTTTCTGTAAAGGGTAGGAGAGTAAGTATTTTAGACTTTGCAGACCACTGAATGTCTGTCTCAACTACTTATCTCTGTGTAGCGTGAAGGCAGCCAGAGATGATATATAAATAAAGGGGTTTGGTTGTATCAACAAAACTTTATATATGGCACTGAAATTTGAATTTCATATAATTTTGCATGTTATAAAATATTATTCACCTTTTGATTTCTATCCAGCCAAGTAAAATTTTAACAACCATTTTTGTCTCACAGGTCATAAGAAATTAGGCAGCAGTGAGGACTTGCTCATCCATCAGCAGGTTAGTACCAGCCCTGGGAACCTCCTTAGGTGTGCCACAAGCCATGCCAGGACCCAGCCTTGCCCAACAGCAGGCTAGCAGCCACCACATGAGGCAGAGTATGGAAGCCAACCAGGCTGGGATCCAGTCCCACCTACTAGTGCATCCACCTCAGGAAATAATAAAAAAAAACCCAAATAAACAATCTAATGTTACATCTAAAGAAATGAGGAAAAGAAGAACAAACAAGATCTAAAATTAGTAGACAACCTAAAAAGATCAGAGCAGAAATAAATGAAGGAGACTAAAAAGTAATAGAAAATATCAATGAAACTAAGAGTTGGTTCTTTGAAAAGATAAACAAAATTGATTAAACTTTAACCAGATACATCAGGAAAAAAGAGAGGGCTCAAATAAATAAAACCAGAAATGTAAGGGTAAATACAAAATTCATAAGTGATTACTATGAGCAAGTATATGTCAATAAAATGGACAACCTAGAAGAAATGGATAAATTCCTAGAAACGTACAATCTCCCAAGGCTGAACTAGGAAGAAATAGAAATAGAAAATAAGAACAGATTAATTATCATTCTGAAATTGAATCAGTAATGTAACAACTCCCAAGAAACAAAACTCTAGGACCAGATGGCTTCACAGATAAATTTTACTAAACCTTTAAAGGAGAGATAACACTGATCCTCTCAAACTATTTCAAAAATTGCAGGGGAAGGAATGCTTCTGAACTGATTTTACAAGGCCAGCAATACCATGGTACCAAAACCAGACAAAGTTTTGGCTATTATAAATAAAGCTACTACGAACATTCACGTAAGTGTTTTTGAGTGTACATATGTTTTCATTTTTTGGTATATACCTGGCAGTAGAATTGCCTGGTCATAAAGCAACTCTGTTTAACCTTTTGGGAACTGCCAGAATGCTTCTAAAGTGGCTATATTACTTTACACTCTCCCAGGGGTGTTTAAACATTCTAATTATTTGTATGAGCAAATCATGCAATTCTTTGCTTTTAAATTTGGTAAATATATTATGCATTAAAAAGTAGAACAAAGATGTAAACAGTGGCTATCTTTGACTATTAGGCTTATGATTCTAAGTTTATTTGTTTATTTTTGTTTCATATCTGTATTTTTAATGCAATCAATATAGATTTTCTAGTAATAAATAAATCTTTAAATTAAAAAGTATAAATTAACCAAATTTGTTATATTCCAAATATACCACTTTTCTTTTGATATTTTCAAAAGTTAGACTTCTTTCACACATTTCTGGTAAAATAATATATTTTTTTGCTTGAAAGAGAAGCAAAGCACCCTTATTCAGAGGAAAGCCAAGGAAACTACATTTTATTTTCACTTGTAGATGCCACCTGCACAATAAATTAATTTCTCCCATATCTTAGTCTAAATTGAAATTGGTATCAGCAAAGGGAAAAAGAAACCTGAATGCAAAAATATAGTCTATTAAATTATGTCAGAGGTATTTTTTCAGGTATTTAATATCCTTTTCTTAAACATGAAATATGTGCAAAGTAGTTATCTAGGCACCAGGAAAGAGATAAGGATAAATAAGACATAGCCTCTGTTGTGAAGGGATTTCTCAATGTCATGAATCATTACTGATTAATTTGGTAGCTCATGAGAGCTTCACAAGTGTTACTGTTTCTGAGCTGTGGAAGGTGAAACCACATATCATTTCTTTCTTTCTAAAGAAACAATCAATGACTAACACATCATTTTCTCCATTGTATGGAATTTTTGTTTTTGACTTGATTTATTTATTTGTATAGACAAGAAGTATCAATTCTTAGAGTCCAAGTCTTTATGGAGTGCTCTCTAATGTTTGTAAATGCCTTCTAGAAAAATAGCTATAAATAAAGAGATATACTTGATACAGTAAAGGAAGCATCATTCCATTCAATGGTAAACTGGCTGTTTACTTGGTGTAAACTGAGGACTTGTGTGGTTAAAAAATTAACCTTAGAACAGCAAGATAGAATAATAATATGTCAATTAAGAATATATATTAATACTTTAAGAGTGATTATCTCAGAGTGATAGGATTCTGGATGTTTTTAATTTTATTATTTCTATTCTTTAAAATCTAGATGTTCTAGCTTAAATATATTAATTCTATTAAAATATATATTTGATATATTAACCAGATGTAGAATTTCAAAGAGTAGAGTCAACATATATTTTCCCTTCTCCTTTTAAAAATTATCCCAAAGCATTAAGGAGGAGATAGAAATATGAATCCTAAATTCAAATGAAACTAGGTGACTTCTATAGCCATCTTATCCCAATGTATGATGGTAGAAGGCAGATGAAGGAAGATGCACAATTTACCAATGTTCCTGCAGTTGCTGGAGTGGTTCGGTGAGAAGCAAGGCAATTTTCTCCATGGAACCCCAGAAAGTGTCAGAAAGTTGATGCAATGTAGCATATGAGAGTGTTTGGGGAGCTGACTTTAAAGGAATTGCTATACTTTCAGGCTTCCGCCCTAAACACATGGATGACCATCCCTCCTGAACCACCCATCCCCAATATAAATCTATATATAAAGAGGTATGCACACAGGAGGGCAAAGAGCAAAGTTGTACATAGAGAGACTAGGTAAAGATGTATATACGGAATGGTGAAAAACCTCCCTTTATCTTTCCTAAACTAGCTGTAAACTTCCTGTGATGATACTGATAGATTTTTCTCTGGAAAATCAACCGAAGGAGGCAATATTTATCAACATTTACATTGGAAGTTAGGGAAAAGCCAGCTGTTCACCCTATCACCCTCCAGGGAAACCCTCCAGTCCACCAGCACAGAGCTACTGATTAATTTTGGTGTCTCATTCTTCAATGTAACCAACACTATGTAACCAGACAACTGAAATTCCCCAACATTAAAGATAGGTACAGGGCTTCCCCGGTGGCGCAGTGGTTGAGAGTCCGCCTGCTGATGCAGGGGTCACGGGTTTGTGCCCTGGTTCAGGAAGATCCCACATGCCGCGGAGCAGCTGGGCCCGTGAGCCATGGCAGCTGAGCCTGCATGTCCAGAGCCTGTGCTCTTCAACGGGAGAGGCCACAACAGTGAGAGGCCCACATACCAGTAAAAAAAGATAGGTACAAAATAAGTAAGCAGAAAAAGTGCCTGGAGAAAACTTAAATCAAAGTAACTGTAATCAATATCTTTCAAAGGTAAGAGAAAATATTGCATCCATAAAAAAAAAAATGGTATGAAAAGAAACAATACAAAAGAAAAACCTCTGAAAATTATAAATATGATATCCAAAATAAAGAATAGAGTACAGGAAATGCAAGACAGACTGAAGTAAACATAAAATGTAGAATGAAACAAAACAAGAAAGTAGAACAAAAACAAAAGGCAAAGGTATGGACAAGAAAAAGAGGCCCAGCATGGCTCCTGTCTGCCAACTCAAAAGATGAAAAGAGTATCTAGATGCCTCCCGGCCTGAGAAAGGAGGAGCTATTGTGTCTCCCTGTGTCCAAAGTTTGCTTCCTTTTCTCACTGGATGCACTGATATCAAGAACCTACACATTCTTTATTCTTTAATCATGTAAGGCAATCATAACATCTGACAGTAAATTTCCCCCAAATCTACAACATTCAGGATTTACTCCTGGGCATCAGCAGTCATGGGTTTAGGACTTCCCCCAAGAATAAGTGTGAGGCATCTCTTTAGTCAGTGCATATTTATAAACACCTATTAAAATACAACCATTCTCCAAGTTCAAAGGTGTCTTCCTCAAATCCCAAATAAGATTTTCCAACTTCAACAATTTTAATATTCAATCCTAATCAGGCAACTTGCTATATTAAGTACAAGTAAGCAGAATTCTCTCTAAACCTGAAGTAATTCTTTTTAACAAACCTAACTCAATAGAAACAGAGTAATAAATTTTAACTTATACTAGAATGAAGGTGTTGAGAAAACTCAATATTTTAAATTTTATGTATAACTAAATGATTCTTTCTTTCAAGCCCTAAACATTGGGTAGTAAAAAAATATTAGAATATTAATCTTTAATTTAACCCAGCTTAGAACTTAGTTAATACTAATAATTTTCAAGACAGCTTTTTTTTTTATAATGCTTAGCCTTTCTAATCTCTCAGATTTCTTGAGTTTTCTACCCCACAACATGACCCCTGGTACCTTCACAAGATGGCTCCTGGGAAGAAGAATGTAGCTTTTACAACTTTATAGAGGAGGAGAGAAGTAACAGTTCTAAGGGTTTGTATATTCTATGTTACACTGTATTTTCCAAAGATGGTTTCACCAAGATATATTATATCCCAGGTGGTGCCTTACAATGTGATATTGACACACCTCTATCAAGAGGTGCCATCATCGTTTCCTCGTCTTGAACCAGAGTGCACCTTTGAAACTGTCAACCAGTAGCGTGTGGTGGAGATGATGCCATGTGATCTCCATAGCTACTTGCTGGTTCGTAAAGGCAAGGTGGCTTTTTCCTGCTTCTCACTGTCTCTGTGTCTCTCTGTGTCTGTCTCTCCCTTTCTCTCTTGATGCTTCTCCATAGAATCCAGCCCCCAGGTTAACCCAGCCACCATGTTGTAAGGAAAACCAGGGCACATGTCAAGGTCACATATAGACATTCAAAGTGATAGTCCAACCATGCCTTAAGCTCAGAACTAACACCAACTGCCAGGCACGTACATGAAGGACCCTTCAGAATATTCCAGCCTCCAGCCTTCATGTGTTCCAACTGAGGCTCCAGACAACCTTGTCTGAATTCCTAACCCTCAGAAACAGTGAATGATAGTGAATGGTTGTTTTTGTTTAAACCATACAGTGTAATTTGTGATGCAACAATAGAAAAAGAGTGACATGCTCCCTTACTTTAAGCAGTAACTGCTTCTCTGAATGATGTACGTGTTGATATCTAGCTGATCAGAGGACCATGCAGCTCCCTGACCTACTCAGCTGTACTTGGGCTCCCGTGGGTACTGTAGCCACACTCTGAGATCTAGCTGTGACTTCCATTTAGCCCTGAGCTTAGTGAAAATCTTGATATATATTTCTAAGTTCTCCATGTACTTTGTTTCATATTGATTCTTAAAACAAGCATGAGAGGTTGCTATGACAGGTAATAATAATCCAACTTTAAAGATGATGAAATAGGTTGATTGAGATCAATGCATTTCTTAAAGACTCTAGTAACGGGTGACATTGTGGGAATTTAATCCAGATTTTCTGACATTACATTTAACACTTCCTTATCTGTTGCCAACTTGATACACCCAATGTATTAAAATATCATACTGTGAAATAGTAAAATCACTGACATTTGCCTTTATTCTTTTACACATATACAATTTCTCATCAATAAATTCCTGCCAACAAGGCCTTTAACAGCTTAAATGATGAGAGAAAAGCCTTAGAAATGTGCATAGACTTGGACCCAGTATTTCTACTTCTAGGAGTTTATCTGGAGAAAATAATTAGTAATGTATGAAAGTATTATAGCTATATGAATGTTTTGGAGCTAAAACATTACAATTTTAACAATAGTTTGATAGTTAAATCAATTATGATCCAATCCAATCTCTATGCAGACATTAAAATTTATCAATGAATATTTTTGACAAAGCTTAATCTGTAAAGTTTAAAAGGTTATAAAACACTATGCACTGTATTATACCAAACTTATGTGTCTCTGTATCTGCATACACCAAGTCTGGAGGTCTATACATTAAAATAAGAGCAAATGTTTTACCTGATGTTGAGATTTGGGTGTCCAAACTTATTTCATGTCTTTGCTGCCTTAACTACAGATCCAAACATTATTATAAAATGAAACAGAAAGAAGTATCATGGATAAATCTAATGCTCATTCTATTAAAATTATGCTGTAGAGTCCTAGCCTATTCAATGCCATGCATCATAGTTGTGTCTGAACTTGCAGCTGGACCCAGTCCTTAGAGCTAAATGACTCACCTGAGCTGAACTGTTGTGTGCCTTTATCTCACTAATTCCTCCCTTATTGCCTCAAACCAGACATGTCCCAGGACTTCAAATAGTGAATCAAAAATACACATGTTAACATTTATTTTTAAAGTCTATTTTTCTTTATCTTAAATATGGGAGTTTGAGGTTGAGTCAAAAGCTTTTAAGAATTTTGACCTTTAACCACATGCTCCCAAGAATGGATGTAACGGCTCTTGTCAATTTTTTCAAGCTCAGTTCCTTCTCCTCTTCATATTACATAGGTAATTTTAAAGGCCCTTTTAGCCAAATTTAACTTTAAAATAATTTTATTTTAATTTTGGGGGCACAACTGTAGGCTTATTCTGGATCCTCACGTCATCTCACTCTATCAAATTCACTCTTAGTTGTCTTTTATAAGTGCCCTTTAAAAATCCAAGCTCATCAGTCAAATATCCTTATTTGTCTTTTGGGTATTTAACCTAATGTTCCTTCTTCTCAGACCACTTTTTTATTTTTTTGATAGTCTCTTAATTTTCTTGAATATTTTCCATTTTAGAACATCAGTTCATGAGCTCTGACATATTTTCTCAGAAATTTTTGAAATTTGTGTCTAAAGTCAAATATAGGTTTAGAATTTAGATACAGTAAAGTTACTTCTTGTAAAATAAATAGAAACAGTTTTTTTTTTTTTTTTTTTTTTAGGTAGGAGATACAGATTAAGATGAAGTAAATGTCATAATTGCCTAATGGTCACAGGTAATATTTTCCTATTTGGTTTAGCACATATATTAATAGATGAAAACAGCAACAGAATAACCCCTAACAAAGGGAAAACAATCAGGGACTTTGGATTTCTGGGAGTAGCATGATGCTTGAACAGAAGAAAATGGAACTTAGAAATTGTTGTCAGCTTCTTCAGGTGAAGGTATTAAACTAGGATGTTCTGCGTTATCAAAACTTGCAGTGTTGCCAGAGCACACCCAGGAACAAAATCATCTGTGGAAAGGAGAAAACAAGGCAATCTTTGCAAAAAATGCCCAAGTAATTCACCTCAGTCTGTACCTAGGTGATTTATGCCTTTCAAACTCTATATTTTATTCTTATAAAATGTAGTCATTGTTATCAAATATATAATTTATGCAACTGAGTGATGATGATTGAACTATGACTTTCAACTCACCAAAAATACCTATTGATAAAGCAAAGGTAAGCTTATTGGATACACTGCCATCAGGGCGAACACAACCTTGACAGGGTCTTAGAAGTTCCTCAAAAGAGGGGGAGTCAGGGAGTCTATTTGTAAGACATTGTGACCTGGTCTGGGAAACTTAAAAGTCAGTCCATAAGGCAAGATATACTCAGGATTTAGCAGATCTTATCACATAATAGCTTTGGACTTGGGGGCACATTGGGGCAAAGGTCATGAAGTCAGTTTTGATGAGTAAACTGTTTGTCTTGATAAGTAAGTCTTTTTCATTGGTTCACAGATGTATCTTCTAAGAGCATATATTCCCTGGAGCAAGTAGCTAGGTTATTTTTGCTTAATCCCAGTGTTCTTTAATAGAAAGATAAGAAAGTATGTCTGGTCCAAATATAATTTAACAAGGGAGAGAAAAATTATGCTGGTTTTAGTTTACCACTTGCATTCTTGAGTAGGAGAGTTGGTCTACACCAATAGTTCTCACACTGGGTTACACATCAAAATCCCTATGCCACTCTAAATAAAGTACAGGGGTAAAGGCCCTCTTCTGAAGATTATGAGTCAGTAAGTTCAGATAAGCTTTCCATGTACTTAAAAATATCCATACTTAATTCTGATGAACAACCAGAGTTGAGAACCTCCAGATACTACAGAAACCATGGGTGTGGCTTGTTTCTTGGTCCCTTTGGGCTGCTGTAATAGAACACCATAGACTGGGTGGCTTATAAACATCACATATTTATTGCTCATGGTTCTGGAGACTGGGAAGTCCAAGATCAAGGCACCAGCAAATTTGGTGTCTGGTGAGAGCCTGCTTTATAATTCATAGATGGCCTTTTTTCTCTGTGCCCCCACATGGCAGAAGGGGCAGTGGAGTTCTATGGGGTCTCTTTCATAAAGACACTGTCAACTGAAAAAATATTCACAACCCAAAAGTTGAGAGTTATGTTTTTTTCGGCGGGAATTTTTAGGACTTCAAGCCCAGGAGGCAGCATCTCAAGTAACCCTGAAAGAACTTTTCTGAGGAAGAGGCAAGTTGGGGAGCCAGGGTATGTAGGAGTACTACAACAAAGGGCAGGTAGTAAGAACAAAGGATTATTGTTAATTAAAGAAAACTAGAAATCTGGAGTTAAGGAATTTAGCTCTTTTCTATGTATGGGAAGATGCAAGAGTCTGGGGGCTCACTGAATTCTTTCCTTTGATATGCACCTCAGCTTTCTGGGGCCAGTATCCTGTGTTTTCTATCCTGAGTTCCCTCAGGGCTCACCAACTCACCACTAGGTGGTGGCTTCAATGATGACCATGACATCCTTTATTTACTGATATGCCAGCAATATTCCATTTATCAACACTGATCCCATTCATGAGGCTCTACCTTCATGACCTAATTACCTCTCGAATGCCCCACCTCCAAATATTATCACATCGGGTATTAAGATTTTTCATATGAATTTGGAGTGGGAGGCACATTCAATCTATAGCACCTGATGTCAGCTAAGTCACTTGGAGATGTCAGCTGGAAAAAAAACCCAACGAGCTGCACAACCTAAAAATTGAGAATTATGTTTTATTTGGTGGATTTACTGAGGACTTAAGCCCAGGATATGGCTTCTCAGATAGTTCTGAGGGGATGTTCTGAGGAGGTAATGGAGGAGCCAGAATATATAGAAGTTTTTGCAAAAAAAATCCAGGTAGTTGGAACATCAAAAGATTCCTGCTAATTAAAGAAAACCAGAAATCTCAAATTAATAAATTTAGCACTTTTCTATGTATGAGAAGAAGCAAGAGTCTGGGTTTCTTGAAAATATTCCTTTGATAGGCACCTTATCTATCTAGGGTCAGTATCCTGTTTTTCTCCAACCTGAATCTCCTCAGGGTGCACCACTGGGGATGGCTTCAGAGCCTGATGGCTTGCTGACAGGCAACTTGTTTTTTTTTTTTTCATCCCAAATTCCCTGCAGGGTGCACTGTCTGGCGTGGCTGCAGTGGCTGAGGGCCTGGTGGCTTCAACATCCTTTGTTTACTGAAATGGCAGGCAGCATTCTTTGTCTACAGAGACATGGAGACAAAAGAGCCTCTGTGGAGTGTGCTACCACTGGGGTGGCCAAGTACATTAGTTATGATATGTGTAAAGTTGAAGAAAGATACATTTGCAAGTAATAATATAAGTAATCAACACTTACCATGGGAGTATTTCAGTTCCAATAATTATGCTATTCCTGGTATTCCTTTTTCTAAAAATTACTTTCAGTAAGGGTGAAGATAAATGATAGTTGGGTGCTTTCTATAATTTCTTTTCAATAAGCATCACAGAACTGCTATTAATCCAAACATGTCTGATCAACTAACATTTTGCTGTTTTGTAATATTCACCCACTCTTTTTTTTTTTTTTTTTTTTGCTGTATGCGGGCCTCTCTGTTGTGGTCTTTGCCGTTGCGGAGCACAGGCTCCGGACGTGCAGGCTCAGCAGCCATGGCTCACGGGCCCAGCCGCTCTGCGGCATGTGGGATCTTCCCGGACCGGGGCATGGACCCGTGTCCCCTGCATCAGCAGGCGGACTCTCAACCACTGTGCCACCAGGGAAGCCCTTCACCCACTCTTAACATCATTGTCAGTTTCTGAAATAATTCAGATTTTCTTCTTTTAGAATCTGATTTTCTTCTGCAACACTTGAAGATCACTTACATAAAAATAACTCCAGATTTTCAGAAAAGACGCACATACTGTTGTCAAATGTTCTTTTCATTATGTTGATACATATAATAGATACCTAAACATCTACTAAAATTAAGTGGCTCAGTTGAATGCCTAAAGTTCTCATCAACCAGTATTTCCCATTCTTTTCTTTGTAATATGTTCTAAATATTAACATATTAATATGTTAATAGCTAGGCTTAACTTGCTGCTTATAAAATATCTGCTCATAAACCTTATCCAGGTTATAAAAAGTTACACTCTTGGAAGGTATAGTCCTTTCAAATCTACAGAGCACAGAGATTTAATTCTGTGAATGAGAGTTGCTAAGGGCGCATTCAGTTTAAATTAATTAGTAAGCATCTAGCATACCTACTGGGAGGGGAGCTTAAGACAATTTAGAAGCTGTCTTCCAGAGAACTTGTTGGTTGGAAAAAGACAATCACAGAGTTTTCATTCAGACCAGAGACTTCATGCTGCTGTATAATTCCTGTGGCTTTCTGTTTTGCCAAGAGGAGAGAGAAAAAGAGGAGGTGTCAGAAGGAACACAGCAGGGATGATTGGTATTCAGCCGGATAACTGAGAATGCTAAAAAGACAAGTTTATGCCTACTCTCTGATTAAGATGGAACTGATCAGTTCTCTCCCCAGTGACAAGTAAAGAAGGAAGGGAAGCTACCTTTAGGAAGTAGAAAAGAGATTCTGCAGATGGGAAAAGGTCAGGCACAGAAAATATTATGGAGAATGAATTTTAAAAAGCAATGCACTTAACCATGAATAGAAACAAGAACATGGTTAAAAGATAAAGTAAATGAGGAAAACTTAGCAGTTCTAAAGTGTTTATATTTTTACAAAATGTACTTAAGTGGTTATGTTATCTATTTAATGAGTAGCTGTTCTAGTTTATAAATATATTACTGTTGTAATAAAAACAAGGATAAAAATTACCTTTGCTAAGGGCAAAAGAATGATTTACTAATGAAGCTGAATCTGGCCTCTGTACCCTGACATCAAATTAAATCTCAGAGACAAAGTTTTGGGTGAAGTAGAAATGAATAATTTTATTGCTTTGTCAGGCAAAAAGGGACCACAGCGAGCTAATGTCCTCAAAACTGTGTGTCCCCACTTGGACAGGGTAGTGAGAAGTTTCATAGTAATGGTTCAAAGAGGGAGTGATCAGCTCGTGGACATCCTTCTGATTGGTTCGTGGTGAGGTAAGTAGGACTCAGCATCATCAACCTCCAGGTACAAACCTGTCTGGTGTCTACGTGCTTGTGGGATGCATACAGTTTTCTTCTTCCACCTGGTGGGGGTTTTCGTATCTTCAAAACAGCTCAAAGATATTGTTATGTGTATCCCTTGATGGGGAACCAGGACCTAGCCCCAAGGCTGCACTATTGTTTCTCTTGAATGTCTGTTTCTCCCTTATTTTGAATCCCTTCCCTTCCCTAATTAACAGCTGTTTGAACCTGCTGTTGGAACTCAAGGAAGGTCACAGAGGCTGAATGAAGCCTATTTTCTGTCAGCAAAGAAATGCGGGACACAGAAAGTCTTTTGTGCCCAGGAGCCCCACAGGATCCTGCTCGTTATCGCTAAGGCTTCTAATAATATCTTCACTACTTAGACCTCCAAACCATGTTTTAGTGGATATATCATCTCTTATTCTCAGGGATGTCTCATTGTTCTTTTGGTCCCCCACAATTCTCATTATCGTGCTTTACACCTAGCAGCGACTCTGTACATATTCTTTACTGTGTATGTGTGTATGTATGTAAACTTTATGTACAGTGACATATGCAGATCTTAAACATACAATTCATGAGTTCTGACAGATACATACACCTATGTAAGTAACACCCTAGACAAAATAGAGAACAATTCCATCACCAGGCAAGTTCTTCCCTGTCCCCTTTGAGTCAAACTTCACCCCATGGCCAACAACCACTGTTCTGATTTCTATGTTCCTAGACTAATTCTTCCTGCTTTTGAATGCCATCTGAATGGCATTATTAGTATTTTTGTCTATTTTTCATGCAATAGGTTTTTAAGCTATACACACATTATTATTTATATTAGTTCATTATATTTTATTGCTGAGTAATGTTTTGTTGTATTAATATACCACAAATTGGTTTTTCATTCTCTACTGATAGACATTAGTTTGGCAAGTTTTTTTTCCAGTTTGGGATTATTTTAAATAAAGCTGCTATAAGTATTCTTGTATTATTCCTTTTGTGAACACATACTTTCACTTCTTTGTGCTAAATATTTATGATTGAATTGCTAGCTGGTAGGGTAGGTGTATATTTAAGTTTATCAGAAAACTTCTAAAGAGTTTTCCAAAGAGGTGGTACCATTTAACATTCTTACTGGCAAAGTAAGAGAATTCCAGTTTTTCCACATCCTTGCCAATATTTGGTGGTGTTATTATTATTTTAAAATTTTTGGCTGAACTAGCCTTCAAGATGGTGGAGGAGTAAGATGTGGAGATCACTTTTGTCCCCACAAATACATCAAAAATACATCTACATGTGGAACAACTCCTACAGAACACCTACTGAATGCTGGCAGAAGACCTCAGACTTTTCAAAAGGCAAGAAAATCCTCACATACTGGGGTAGGGCAAAAGAAAAAACAGAGACAAAAGAATAGGAACAGCACCTGCATCTCTAGAGGGAGTTGTGAAGGGGGAAACGTTTCTACATGCTAGGGAGCCCCTTCACTGGCAGGGACGGGGTGTGAGTGGAGGGGAAGTTTCAGAGCCATGGAGAGGAGCACAGAAACAGGGGTGCAGAGGGCAAAGCGGAGAGATTCCTGCACAGAGGATCAGTGCTGACCAGCACTCACCAACCTGAGACACTTGTCTGCTCACACCCTGGGGTGGGTGGGGGCTGGGAACTGAGGCTCAGGCTTCAGAGGCCAGACCCCAGGGAGAGAACTGGGGTTGGCTGCGAGAAGACAGCCTGAAGGTGGCTAATGCACCATAGCTAGCTGGGAGCGAGTCCAGGAAAAAGTCTGGACCTGCTGGAGAGGCAAGAGACCATTGTTTCAGAGTGCACTAGGAGAGGGGATTCCTGCTCCATGTGCCCACAGAAGGCAGAGTGCCGCCTAAGTGAGCTCCAGAGATGGGCATCAGCAGTGGCTATCAGCTAGGACCACAGAGACAGGCATGCACCACTAACGCTGCCACCTCTGCCACCAAGAATCCTGTGTGCGAGTGCAGGTCACTACCCACATCCCACTGGGAGCGTGTGCAGTACACCACTGCAAGGGTTCACTGATCCAGGGACAACTTCCCTGGGAGAACACATGGCATGTCTCAGGCTGTTGCAACATGACGTGGGCCACAGCCGCCTGCAGACACTCCCCACATTCCAATTATGACTACCATACCCCTCCCTCTCCCTGGCCTGAGGGAGCAAGAGAGCCCTAATTAGCTCCTCCTTTAACCCCTTCCTGTCTGGGAGGGGAACAGAGTCCTGATGGTGGACTACAAGCAGAGGCAGGGCCAAAACCAAAGCTGAAGCCCAGGAGCTTTGTGAACAAAGAAGAGAAAGAAATTTCTCTGTGCAGTCTCAGGAGTAGCAGATTAAATCCCCACAATCAACTTGACAAACTCTGCATCTGTGGAATACCTAAAGAGACAACGAGTGTTCCCAAAATTGAGGCAGTGGACTTTGGCAGCAACTGTAGACATGGGGTATGCTTTCTGTGTTTGATTTGTTTTTGGTTTTATGTTTAGCTTTTAGTGCTTCTTACCATTAGTGGATTTGTTTATTGGTTTGGTTGCTCTCTTCCTTATTTATTTATTTTATTATTTTATTTTTTTTCCCTTTTTGCTCCTTTTGTGAGGGTGTATGTGTATGTTTCTTTGTGTGATTTTTGTCCCTTTAGGTTGGCTTTTACCATTTCTTGTAGGGTTCTGTCCATTTCTTTCTTCCTTTTCTTCCAAGCCCTGTGTCTGGCATGGTCTTGGTGCTCTGGCTGGGTGTCAGACCTGAGCCTCCAAGATGGGAGAGCTGAGTCCAGAACATTGGACCACCAGAGACCTCAAGGCCCCATGTAATATCAATTGGAGAGAGCTCTCCCAGAGATCTCCATCTCAACACTAAAACCCAGCTCCACTCAGCAGACAGCAAACTCCAGGGCTGGATGCCCCATGTCAAACAGCTAGCAAGACTGGAACAAAACCCCACCCAATAGCAGAGAGGCTGCCTAAAGACACACTAAGTTTACAGACTCCCCAAAACACACCACCCACCAGAAGGGCAAGATTGAATCCCACCCACCAGAGCATAGGCACCAGTCCCCTCCACCAGGAAGCCTACACAAGCCACTGAACCAATCACACCCACTGGGGGCAGACACCCAAAATAATGTGAATTCTGAATGTGCAGGCTGTGAAAAGGAGACACCAAACACAGTAAGTTAAACAAAATGAGAAGAGAGAGAAATATGCAGCAGATGAAGTAGCAAGGTAAAAACCCACCAGACCAAACAAATGAGGAAATAGGCAGTCTACCTGAAAAAGAATTCAGATTAATGATAGTAAATATGATCCAACACCTCAGAAATAGAATGGAGAAAATACAAGAAACGTTAAACAAGGACCTAGAAGAACTAAAGAGCAAACACACAATGATGAACAATACAATAAATGAAATTAAAAATACTCTAGAAGGAATCAGTAGCAGAATAACAGGCAGAAGAACAGATAAGTGACTGGAAGATAAAATAGTGGAAATAACTTCAGCAAAGCAGAATAAAGAAAAAAGAATGAAAAGAATTGAGACAGTCTCAGAGACCACTGGCACAACATTAAACACACCAACAGTCGAATTACAGGGATCCCAGAAGAAGAAGGGAAAAAGAAAGGGATGGAGAAAATATTTGAAGAGATTATAGTTGAAAACTTCCCTAATATGGGAAAGGAAATAGTTAATCAAGTCCAGGAAGTGCAGAGAGTCCCATACAGGACAAATCCAAGAAGAAACATGGCAAGACACATATTAATCAAACTATCAACAATTGAATATAAAGAAAAAATATTAAAAGCAGCAAGGGAAAAGCAATAAAGAACATACAAGGGAATCCCCTTAAGGTTAACAGCTGATTTTTCAGCAGAAACTCTGCAAGACAGAAGAGAGTGGCAGGACATATTTAAAGTGATGAAAGAGAAAATCCTAAAACCAAGATTACTCTACCCAGCAAGGATCTCATTCAGATTTGATAGAGAAATCAAAAGCTTTACAGGCAAGCAAAAGTTGAGAGAATTTAGCAACACCAATCCAGCTTTACAACAAACACTAAAGGAACATCTCTAGGTAGGAAACACAAGAGAAGGAAAAGACCTACAATAACAAATCCAAAACAATTTAAAAATGGTAATAGGAACATACATATAGATAATTACCTTAAGTGTAAATGAATTAAATTCTCAAACCCAAAGGCACAGGCTGGCTGAATGGATACAAAAACAAGACCTGTATATATGTTGTCTACAAGACATCCATTCCAGACCTAAGGACACATACAGACTGAAAGTAAGGGGATAGAAAAAGATATTCCATGCAAATGGAAATCAAAAGAAAGCTGGAGTAGCAATTCTTATATCAGAAAAAATATACTTTAAAATAAAGACAATTACAAAAGACAAAAAAGGACACTACATAGTGATCAAGGGATCAATCCAAGAAGAAGATATACAATAGTAAATATTTATGCACCAAACATAGGAGCACCTCAGTACAAAAGGCAAATGATAACAGCCACAAAAGGGAAAATTGACAGTAATGCAATAATGTTAGGGGACTTTAACACCCCACTTTCACCAATGGACAGATCATCCAAAATGAAAATAAATAAGGAAACACAAGCCTTAAATGGCACATTAGACTAGATGGACTTAATTGATATTTATAGGACATTCCATCCAAAAACAACAGAACACCTTTTCTTCACTAGTGCTCTTGGAATATTCCCCTGGATAGATCATATCTTGGGTCACAAATCAAGCCTTGGTAAATTTAAGAAAATTGAAATACACTACTAAATAACAGAGAGATCACTGAAGAAATCAAAGAGAAAATAAAAAAATTCCTAGAAACAAATGACAATGAAAACATGATGACCCAAAACTTATGGGTCAAAAGAAGCTCTAAGAGGGAAGTTTATAGCAATAAAATCCTACCTCAAGAAACACGAAAAATCTCAAATAAACAATCTAACCTTACACTTAAAACAATTAGAGAAAAAGGAACAAAAAAACCCCAAAGTTAGCAGAAGGAAAGAAATCATAAAGATCATATCAGAAGTAAATGAAAAGGAAATGAAGGAAGAAAACAATAGGAAAGGTCAATAAAACTAAAAGCTGGTTCTTTGAGAAGCTGATAAACCACTAGCCAGACTCATCAAGAAAAAAGGGGAGATCATGCAAATAAACAGAATTAGAAATGAAAAAGGAGAAGTAATAATTGACATTGCAGAAATACAAAGGATCATGAAAGACTACTGAAAGCAAATATATGCCAGTAAAATAGACAATCTGGAAGAAATGGACAAATTCTTAGAAAAGTACAACCTTCCAATCCTGAACCAGGGAGAAATAGAAAATATGAACAGACAAATCACGAGCACTGAAGTTGAAACTGTGATTAAAAATCTTGCAAAAAACAAAAGCTCAGGACCAGATGACTTAACAGGTGAATTCTATCAAACGTTTAGAGAAAAGCTAACACCTATAGTTCTCAAACTCTTCCAAAATAAAGCAGAGGGAGGAACACTCTGAAACTCATTCTATGAAGCCACCATCACCCTGATACCAAAACCAGAAAATGATGTCACAAAAAAAGAAAACTACAGGCCAATATCACTGATGAATATAATTGCAAAACCTCTCAACAAAATACTAGCAAACAGAATCCAACAGCACATTGAAAGAATCATACACAATGATCAAGTGGGATTTATCCCAGGGATGCAAGTATTCTTCAATATATGCAAATCAATCAATGTGATACACCACATTAACAAATGAAAGAATAAAAGTCATATGATCATCTCAATAGATGCAGAAACAGCTTTTGACAAAATTCAATACCCATTTATGATAAAAAAAAAACCTCTCAAAGTGGGTATAGAGGGAAACTACCTCAACATAATAAAGGCTGTATATGACAAACCCACAGGAAACATTGTTCTCAATGGTGAAAAACTGAAACCATTTCCTTTAAGATCAAGAACAAGACAAGGTTGCCCACTATCACCACTATTATTCAACATAGTTTTGGAAGTTTTAGCCATAGCAATCAGAGAAGAAAAAGAAATAAAAGTAATCCAAATCAGAAAAGAAGAAGTAAAACAGTAAAATGTTTGCAAATGACATGATACTATACATACAGAACCCTAAAGATGCCACCAGAAAACTACTAGAGCTAATCAATGAATTTGGTAAAGTAGCAGGATACAAAACTGATGCACAGAAATCTCTTGCATCCTTATACACTAACAATGAAAAATCTGAAAAAGAAATTAAGGAAACACTCCCATTTACCACTGCAACAAAAAGAACAAAATACCTAGGAATAAACCTATGTAAGGAGACAAAAGACCTGTATGCAGAAAATTATAAGACACTGATGAAAGAAATTAAAGACTATACACACAGATGGAGAAATGTACCATGTTCTTGGATTGGAAGAATGAAAATTGTGAAAATGACTATGCTGCCCAAAGCAATCTATAGATTCAGTGCAATCCCTAGCAAACTACCACTGGCATTTTTCACAGAACTAGAACAAACAATCATAAAATTTGTATGGAAAATGCAAAAGAGCCCGAATAGCCAAAGCAATCTTGAGAAAGAAAAACAGAGCTGACTTCAGACTATACTACAGAGCTAAAGTAACCAAGAAAGCATGGATCCTGGCACAAAAACAGAAAGACAGATCAATGGACCACCATAGAAAGCCTAGAGATAAACCAATGCACATATGGGTACCTTATCTTTGATAAAGGAGGCAAGAATATACAATGGAGAAAAGACAGCCTTTTCAATAAGTGGTGCTGGGAAAAGCGGACAGCTACATGTAATAGAACGAATTTAGAACACTTCATAACACCATACAAAAAAATAAACTCAAAATGGATTAATACCTAAATGTGAGGCAGACACTACTAAACTCTTATAGGAAAACATATGCAGAACACTCTATGACATAAATCACAGCAAGATCCTTTTTGACCCACCTCCTAGAGAAATGGAAATAAAAACAAAAATAAACAAATGGAACCTAATGAAACTTAAAAGCTTTTACACAGCAAATGAAACCATAAACAAGACGAAAAGACAACCCTCAGATTGGGAGAAAATATTTGCAAATGAAGAAACTGACAAAGGATGAATCTCCAAAATATACAAGTAGCTCATGCAGCTCACTATCAAAAATCAAACAACCCAATTCAAAAATGAGCAGAAGAACTAAACATACATTTCTCCAAAGAAGGTACACAGACTACCAACAAGCACATGAAAGAATGCCCAACACCACTAATCATTAGAGAAATGCAAATCAAAACTACAATGAGGTATCACCTCACACTGGTCAGAATGGCCATCATGAAAAATCTGCAAAGAATAAATTCTGGACAGGGTGTGGAGAAAAGGGAACCCCCGTGCACTGTTTGTGTGAATGTTAATTGATACAGCTATTATGGAGAACAGTATGGAGGTTCCTTAAAAAACTAAAAATAGAACCACCATATGACCCAGCAGTCCCACTACTGGGCGTATAACCTGAGAAAACCATAATTCAAAAAGAGTCATGTACCACAACATTCATTGCAGTACTATTTACAAGAGCCAGGACATGGAAGCAACCTAGGTGTCCATCGACTGATGAATAGATAAAGAAGATGTGGCACGTATATACAACGGAATATTACTCAGCCATAAAAAGAAACAAAATTGAGTTACTTGTAGTGAGGAGGATGGAAATAGAGTCTATCATATGGAGTGAAGTAAGTCAGAAAGAGAAGAAAAAATACTGTATGTTAATACATGTATGTGGGATCTAAAACCAAAAAAAATGGTTCTGATGAACCTAGGGATAGGACAGGAATAAAGCTGCAAATGTAGGGAATGGACTTGAGGACATGGAGAGTAGGAAAGGGTAAGCTGGGATGAAGTAAGAGAGAGTAGCATTGACATATATACACTACCAAATGTAAAATAGATATCTAGTGGGAAGCGGCCGCAAAGCACAGTGAGATCAACTGGGTGCTTTGTGACCATCTAGAGCAGTGGGATAGGGAGGGTGGCAGGGAGTCACAAGAGAGAGGGAATATGGGGATATATGTATACATGTAGCTGATGCACTTTGTTGTACAGCAGACACTAACACAACATTGTAAAGCAATTATACTCCAACAAAGATGTTGAAAAATAAATAAATAAATAATTAAAAATTTGGCCACCATAGAGTGTAGGAGATAATATTTCATTGTGGTTTTATTTTGTATATTCATGATGGCAAGGATATTGAGCAACTTTTTGTGAGTTTCATGGCCATTTGGAAAACACTGACAAATGTTACAAAACAATGTATGTGTCTTCTTAAATTCTTTGCTTCTTTTTAATTAAGTTATCAATCTTGTTGTTACTGAGTTATAACACTTCCTTACATATTCAGAATAACAACCTTTTGTCAAATATATGTATTTAGAATATTTTTCCCAGTGTGTGCCTTGCCTTTTTATTTTCTTAATACTACTTTTTAATGAGCAGAGGTTTTTACTTTTGATGAAGTCAAATTTATAATTATTTTTCTTGTATTCTTTCTAAGAATATCACAAAGATATTCTCCTATGTTTTCATCTAGAATAATTACAGCTTCCAGTTCTATCTTTGGTCTATGCTTCATTCTAAATTAAATTTGTGGATAATGTGATGGAAATCTACATGTTCTAGCATGATTTGTTAAAGAGATTCATTTCTCCTCTGAGTTTGGGTCAGTATTTTGTTGAAAATCAATTGATAATCTTTTTTCTCTTCCATGAATCTATATATCTATTATGTTGCCAACATCACACTGTCTTGATTACTATTTACAATACTTGATTACTATTTACAGATTTATAAAAATTCCTGAAATCAGGAAATGTGAGACTTCCAAATCTGATCCTCTTTTATTAAACTTGTTTTAGCCTTTTATTGTTATTTTATTTTATTTTTTAATGCGGGCCTCTCACTGTTGTGGCCTCTCCCATTGCGGAGCACAGGCTCCGGACGCGCAGGCTTAGCGGCCATGGCTCATGGGCACAGCCACTCTGTGCCATCTGAGATCTTCCCGGACCAGGGCACGAACCCGTATCCCCTGCATCGGCAGGAGGGTTCTCAACCACTGCACCACCAGTGAAGCCCCCAGCATTATTATTATTTTTTTTTATTGGAGTAAAATTGCTTTACAATGGTGTGTTAGTTTCTGCTGCACAACAAAATGAATCAGTTATATATATACATATGTTACCAGATCTCTTCCTGCTTGCATCTCCCTCCCTCACACCCTCCCTATCCCACCTCTCCAGGCGGTCACAAAGCACCGAGCTGATCTCCCTATGCTATGCGGCTGCTTGCCACTAGCTATCTACCTTACCTTTGGTAGTGTATATATGTCCATGCCTCTCTCTCGCTTTGTCACAGCCTACCCTTCCCCCTCCTCTCCTTTATCAAAGATAAGGTGAACATATGTGTGTGGGTTTTTCTCTGGGCTTTCTATCCTGTTCCATTGATCTATATTTCTGTTTTTGTGCCAGTACCATACTGTCTTGATTATTGTAGCTTTGTAGTATAGTCTGAAGTCAGGGAGCCTGATTCCTCCAGCTCCGTTTTTCGTTCTCAAGATTGTGTTAGCTGTTTGGGGTCTTTTGTGTTTCCATACAAATTGTGAAAATTTTTGTTCTAGTTCTGTGAAAAATGCCAGTGATAGTTTAATAGGGATTGCATTGAATCTGTAGATTGCTTTGGGTAGTAGAGTCATTTTCACAATGTTGATTCTTCCAATCCAAGAACATGGTATACCTCTCCATCTATTTGTATAATCTTTAAGTTCTTTCATCAGTGTCTTATCATTTTCTGCAAACAGGTCTTTTGTCTCCTTAGGTAGGTTTATTCCCAGATATTTTATTCTTTTTGTTGCAATGGTAAATGGGAGTGTTTTCTTGATTTCACTTTTAGATTTTTCATCATTAGTGTATAGAAATGCCAGAGATTTCTGTGCATTAATTTTGTATCCTGCTACTTTACCAAATTCATTGATTAGCTCTAGTAGTTTTCTGGTAGCATCTTTAGGATTCTCTATGTATAGTATCATGTCATCTGCAAACAGTGACAGCTTTACTTCTTCTTTTCCGATTTGGATTCCTTTTATTTCCTTTTCTTCTCTGATTGATATGGCTAAAACTTCCAAAACTATGTTGAATAAGAGTGGTGAGAGTGGGCAACCTTGTCTTGTTCCTGATCTTAGTGGAAATGCTTTCAGTTTTTCACCATTGAGTACATGTTGGCTGTGGGTTTGTCGTATATGGCCTTTATTATGTTGAGGAAAGTTCCCTCTATGCTGTCTTTCTGTAGGGTTTTTATCATAAATGGTGTTCAATTTTGTCAAAAGCTTTCTCTGCATCTATTGAGATGATCATACGGTTTTTCTCCTTCAATTTGTTAATATGGTGTATCATGATTCATTTGCGTATATTGAAGAATCCTTGCATTCCAGGAAAAAACCCCACTTGATCATGGTGTATGACCCATTTAATGTGCTGTTGGATTCTGTTTGCTAGTACTTTGTTGAGGATCTTTGCATCTATGTTCATCAGTGATATTGGCCTGTAGTTTTCTTTCTTTGTGACATCCTTGTCAGGTTTTGGTATCAGCGTGATGGTGGCCTCGTAGAATGAGTTGGGGAGTGTTCCTCTCTCTACTATATTTTAGAAGAGTTTGAGAAGGCTAAGTGTTAGCTCTTCTCTAAATGTTTGATAGAATTAACCTGTGATTTCCCATATTAGGGAAGTTTTCAACTATAATCTCTTCAAATATTTTCTCAGTCCCTTTCCTTTTCTCTTCTTCTTCTGGAACCCCTATAATTCGAATGTTGGTGCATTTAATGTTGCCCCAGAGGTCTCTGAGACTGTCTGCAGTTCTCTTCATTCTTTTTTCTTTATTCTTCTCTGCATTAGTTATTTCCACTGTTTTATCTTCCAGGTCACTTATCCGTTCTTCTACCTCAGTTATTCTGCTATTGAATCCTTCTAGAGTATTTTTCATTTCATTTATTATGTTGTTCATCATTGCTTGTTTCATCTTTAGTTCTTCTAGGTCCTTCTTAAATGTTTCTTGTATTTTGTCCATTCTATTTCCAACATTTTGGATCATCTTTACTATCATTATCTGAATTATTTTTCAGGTAGACTGCCTATTTCCTCTTCATTTGTTAGGCCTGGTGGGTTTTTATCTTGCTCCTTCATCTGCTGTGTGTTTTTCTGTCTTCTCATTTTGCTTATCGTATTGTGTTTGGGGTCTCCTTTTTGCAGGCTGCAGGTTCGTAGTTCCTGTTGTTTTTGGTGTCTGTCCCCAGTAGCTAAGGTTGGTTCAGTGGGTTGTGTAGGTTTCCTGGTGGAGGGGACTATTGCCTGTGTTCTGGTGGATGAGGCTGGATCTTGTCTTTCTGGTGGGCAGGTCCACGTCTGGTGGTGTGTTTTGGGGTGTCTATTCAACTTATTATGATTTTGGGCAGCCTCTCTGCTAATGGGTGGGGTTGTGTTCCTGTCTTGCTAGTTGTTTGGCATAGGATGTCCAGCACTGTAGCTTGCTGGTCGTTGAAGTGAAGCTGGGTGCTGGTGTTGAGATGGAGATCTCTGGGAGATTTTCGCCATTTTATATTATGTGCAGCTGGGAGGTCTCTTGTGGACCAGTGTCCTGAAGTTGGCTCTCCCACCTCAGAGGCACAGCACTAACTCCTGGCTGCAGCGCCAAGAGCCTTTCATCCACATGGCTCAGAAGAAAAGGGAGAAAAAGTAGAAAGAAAGAAAGAAAGAAAGGAGAGAGGGAGGGAGGAAGGAAGGAAGGAAGGAAAGAAAGAAAGAAAGACAAGAAAGTAAAATAAAATAAAGTAAGATAAAATACAATAAAGTTATTAAAATAACAAAAATAATTATTAAGAGGAAAAAAAACAAAAAAACGGATGGATGGAACCCTGGAACAAATGGTGGAAGCAAAGCTATACAGACAATATCTCACACAGAAGCATACACATACACACTCACAAAAAAACGAAAAGGGAAAAAAATAATAAATCTTGCTCTCAAAGTCCACCTCCTTAATTTGGGATGATTCGTTGTCTATTCATGTATTCCACAGATGCAGGGTACATCAAGTTGATTGTAGAGCTTTAATCTGCTGCTTTTGAGGCTGCTGGGAGAGATTTCCCTTTCTCTTCTTTGTTCTCACAGCTCCCAGGGGCTCAGCTTTGGATTTGGCCCCGCCTGTGCATGTAGGTTGCCGGAGGGTATCTGTTCTTCGCTCAGACAGGACGGGGTTAAAGGAGCTGCTGATTCGGAGGCTCTGGCTCATTCAGGCCGGGGGTAGGGAGGGTCACGGAGTACAGGGCAAGCCTGTGGCGGCAGAGGCCAGCATGACGTTGCACCAGCCTGAGGAGCACCGTTCATTCTCCCGGGGGAGTTGTCCCTGGATCACAGGACCCTGGCAGTGCCGGGCTGCACAGGCTCCCCGGAAGGGGTGTGTGGATAGTGACCTGTGCTCGCACACAGGCTTCTTGGTGACGGCAGCAGCAGCCTTAGCATCTCATGTCTGTCTCTGGGGTCCATGCTTTTAGCCGCGGCTCGTGCCAGTCTCTGGAAGTCCTTTAAGCAGCGCTCTTAATCCCCTCTCCTCACACACCAGGAAACAAAGAGGGAAGAAAAAGTCTCTTGTCTCTTTGGCAGGTCCAGACTTTTCCCCGGACTCCCTCCCGGCCAGCCGTGGAGCACTAACCCCCTTCAGGCTGTGTTCACGCCGCCAACGCCAGTCCTCTCCCTGCACTCCGACCGAAGCCCAAGCCTCAGCTCCCAGCCCCGCCCACTCCGGCGGGGGAGCAGGCAAGCCTCTCGGGCTGGTGAGTGCCGGCCGGCACCGATCCTCTGTGCGGGAATCTCTCCACTTTGCCCTCCGCACCCCTGTTTCTGTGCTCTCCTCTGAGGCTTCAAAGCTCCCCCCCTCCGCCACCCACAGTCTCCACCTGCGAAGGGGCTTCCTAGTGTATGGAAACCTTTCCTCCTTCACAGCTCCCTCCCACTGTTGCAGGTCCCGTCCCTATCCTTTTGTCTCTGTTTATTCTTTTTTCTTTTGCCCTACCCAGGTACGTGGGGGGTTTCTTGCCTTTTGGGAGGTCTGAAGTCTTCTACCAGCGTTCAGTAGGTGTTCTGTAGGAGCTGTTCCACATCTAGATGTATTTCTGGTGTATCTGTGGGGAGGAAGGTGATCCCCGCGTCTTACTCTTCCACCATCTTCCCGCTGAAGCCCTGACACTGGTCCTAAATAAGGCCCTGATACTGTCAGTAACTAAGGTCTTGACACTATCCCTAAGTCATTTCCTGACACGATCCCTAAACTTTACCCTAATCCTGTCCCTCACAACTGTCCTGTCTCTTATGCTAACTGGAGACCTTATGCTCTGTTTAACTCAGGCCCTGAATTTAGTCCCAAGGCTGTGACACTCTCCCTAACTAAGGCCTAGATGCTTGTCCTAAATCCCCTAGCCTTATTTTTATAGGCTTCTTTTCTCTGTGAATTTCCCATCTCTTCAATTATTATGTCCATCTTTTTTTAGAGGTCCTGGAACACGTTTATAATAGCTCTTTGAAAATACTCGACTGCTAATTCTAACATCTGAGTCATCTCAAAATCTCTTTATTGACAGTTATTTTCTCTCATTATGGATCTCCTTTTCCTCTTTCGTTGCTTAATGTTTCATGGAAGAGAGTCAAGATTATGTTATCTTTCCTTAAATAGCCTTAAATTTTAGTCTTACAGCAATTAAATTACTAGAAAATGGTTTTGTTTCTCTCAGTTTTTGTCTTACTCTTTGTTAGGGTAAGTTTGTTTCAGTTTTTTTTAGTCCTAGGGTGTAGCCCTTACTTCAGTGTATGATTCTTACTCATAAGGTATGTTTTTTCCAGGTTTTTTCCCTGGATTCCCAAGAGGCTCAGTGAGGTCCAGAGGGACTTTGGCTGGGTTAGAGTTCCAGTGTCTCTTAGTCCTATATGTTGTCTTGCGGCAGGAGACAGATGGGATCCAGGCTATGCATTTACAATTGGCTTCCTATTTGCACTTCCTGAGGAAGGAGGCAGGTGGGCTCCAGGTGGGCTCCAGGCTAGATGTTTACAACCAGCCTTCTGTTTGCACTTCAAGATGCAAATAACAACAGGAACAGGGTAAATAGCTAGACTTTGCTTCCTGTGGACACTTTAAGATAACAGTCATGGCAGGGACAGAGAGGGGCTAAACCCTATTTGAGTAAAAGATCAAGAGGTCACATATTTCCCATCCTTGGGCCAAGGGAGACACTGCACATATGCAGAGAGGCTCCTTGGGGGTCAAAACAGAGGGGGCACCACCTCAGAATAGGTGATGCCAAGGCTTCCCATAGGTCTTCAGGCTGGAATCCATCTTGGAAAAAAGTTGCACACGAATGTTGGGGAGGGTCCTAGGACAGGTCAGGTGTGGAAAAAGAAACCAGATAATTTGCCAAAGGTAAACAAAGACCCAGAAGAACTGCCCTGTATAAATGATTTATCTGCCTCTTTACTGCACTCCTCCTCATTAGGGAGAACGCCCACACCCTTTCTCTCCAGGTGTGTATCTCTGCCTTGTGTCTGTCTTCACTAAACAAACTGTTCCTCTGTTTGCTCTCCCACTTGTTGTGCTGTGTCTCTAATAATAAACTGTGTATCCGGTTTTACAGCTTTTGCCTCCTTGAGAAATGCATTTTTCAATGAGGACAAGGGCCAGTGGAATTTTGCTTCTGACCTTTAGCCTCTGGTGGACTAGCAGCTAGGATTCCTGGTTTTCATCCAGGCTGCTCAGATTCAATTCCTGGGCAGGGAACTAAGATCTTGCTTCAAGCCACAGCTCCCTGCTATCTCTCTGAGACCGATCTGGTATTTTGTTTAGCTCTCAGATCCACTGCAGTCACTCTGTCCTGGGTGTTGTAGAGTCTATCCCTGAATAGGTGCAGCCTGGCCCTCATCGAACAACTCACAGGGGATCCACATGAAAACCCTCTATGAAGACTGTTCCACTTTGGATTATGTCCCCCCAAGTCGACCTACCACCCCCACCCTGGACTGTGCTCAGTGCCTCCTCCTCATTATGAAGACCTCCACTCACTGCCTGAGGCTGCCTCCCTTCATGCATTTTGGGAAACTTCCCCCAGGTAGAAAGACTGGGTGAATGTGGGGCTTATATATTTTATTTCCATTCACTCAGAAAACCCTAAATGGCCCATATCCAATGCATGAAAACAAGTGCCTCATATACTTTGTCAAGTTTTGTGCTTTACAACACTGGAAGAATAGGTCCTTTACCAGTTACACCATCCTGGTGAGAAATAGAAGTTGATAAATATTTTTAACATTTTAAGTGAATCAATGCTATAATTTCAAATGGAGACTCCAGAGGCGAGTCACCAGGCTTCCAGGAGCATCCACTGCAAACACATGTACAAAGTCACTCAGTGTCCATTGGACTTGGCTTGCTCATTCTAGCTACAGTCCTCTGGAATATACTGTTCATTCACCTAGAAACCAAATTTATAATTAAAATTCACCTTTGCGTTAAAGACTTAAAGCTGAAAGTTCATCTTCTTTACTAAACTTCTTAACAATAATCACTTACATATGTTGCATTATTTTCATTTTTTTCACTTCCCTTCAAGTCAAAGGACTGCTTTTTATCTCTCTTTCATGTATAAATTGTTCCAATTTTCAAATGTTTTGCAAATTCCATAAAATAAATTCATTTTTTGTTTTCTGTAGGCTGTACTTATCCATTCAATGGGATCCATTATATAGAATATTTGTGGAAAGGGTAGTCCTAAATCTTCTTCCTTCCTATGTCCAGTGCAATAATTTTGGATGCTTCATTTGGCTCAAAGCTAATAGAAGCAATTCCCTGTTTCAACTAATACTAATTGGAAAATTCACAGGTTTTTAATCTCTAGATTTCATGTTTTTCTAGTGCTGTAGAACGGAGGTTTCTAAATATCTGCTGAACAACTCTAAATGGATGTTTTACTGTCAAATCCAGAATTTCCTCTTTCTACTCTCCAAAATTTCTTCTCTTCCTATGATTTCTCTTACCTCTCCCTCAAAACTCAAATGAGAAATCTCAGAACATTTTTTTTTCTAATCATCTCACTTACTCCCCACTTGCAGTATGATTTATTCATTGTATTTTGGAATCACTTTTCTTATCCATTCTCTTTCTATTGCTACTGACATAATCCTATTTAAAGCCTTATCACTACTCCCAGCAGGATCATAGCAATAAATTTCCTAAATAAATATGTACCTCTATTTTCCACAGGCTGCCAGAGTTATGCTTCTAAAATTGACTTATAATATCATCTCCTTACACAAAAATCTTTGTCAGCTCTCTGTTACTTATGGAAAAAAGACCAAGTTTCTGAGCATTGATTTACAGTCCTTTATCAGTTCCCTAGACCCCATTTTCAGGTACATCCACCACCCAGTGTGTTGCACTCTATTTGGGGTGGTACATCCTTGGTGTACCTGTCATCAGTTCTAATTTTCACTACCCAGAGCAGGTACTACCCATCACAGTACAATTTTCTGTATTCTGGATGTCTGCTACTGATGAGTTAATTTGCCACTTCTCATTTTTTACAAGCCACTAACCAGATATATTCATCCATCCCTCCACACTGGTTAAACTGATCGAATTGATGATACAAATATTCTGAAACTTTTACTATTGTACTTCTGCTTCTGCTGTTTTATTATACTAGAAATGTTTCTTCAATGTAAAAATGGAAGTTTTTTTTAATGTAACTTGCTTATGGTTTTCACTATTTTTGTAAACAATCATCACCACGTTTATGGAGCTTCACTTGTGTGTCAGGTAGTATACTAAATGCCTTACATATTTTTATTATTTTATTAAATTCTAAAAAGGATATGTGTTACTCTCATTACTTTTTACATCTTATTTTAGTTATTTAAATAAATGGCATATTGATTTCTAGATATAGATTCCTCAAGAGCAGGATTCATATCAGGTTTATTTTTGCTTTCCTCATCATGACTGTCCCCTGCAATGTACAACTCCCTGGACTGAATTTAATTTTCCTACCCCCCCCCCTTTTTTTTTTTGTTGCTTCTTTTTGGCTTTCTCTCTTTTGCCTTTGTAATTTTTTCTTTTAACCCTAATGCATTTTCTATTTGTGGGTTTTTGGTAATTTTAACTGAAGTTTCCTGTTGTTTCACCAGCCTATGGATGCAGCCTGAGAAACTTTAAGGTAATAATCATTTTTCACTCTATCTTATCACCATCTTACTGAAGCCACTAATTTCCAGGAGTATCAGAGGTGACTCATGAGTTTTTGAAGAGCCCACTCATGTTCTTCTTTATTATTCTCTGTGAAGATTTTTAGGGGAATCTTTCCACTGTGGATGCTTCCAGAACACTTCATTTCCTGACTTTACTCAACCCACATATCTTTGTTTTGTCAGAATAAGGTTGTATTTTTGATTCCTCAATGTATTGAAGCTAAAGTGTCTTCTGAAAATATGAGTGGAGAATACACTCTATTCTACCTGTTATGACCGTTGTCACTTTACATCAAAGTGGCGCTACTTTTACTTCTGAGAAAATATTCTATTAGAACAACTACTTCACCTTCTGTCTTTTACTCCTTCACCATAAGGAATTATTTATAAACATTTGTTATTTGCCTTCCTGGCCTCTATTTTACCATTTGCTGTCATTAACCTCAGTTTTTAGTTGAAGATCAATATCTCAAAACCTTTCAATTGAGAAAGACAAGTATTATATGATATCACTTATATGTGGAATCTAGAAAATAGTACAAATGAACTTATTTACAAAACAGAAACAGGCTCACAGACATAGAAAACAAACGTATGGATACCAAAGGGGGAAGGGGAAGGGAAGGATAAATTAGGAGTCTGGGATTAAGAGATATACACTACTATATATAAAAGAGATAAAAAACAAGGACCTACTGTAACTTGTTTTCTTTAAATAAATACAGGGAACTACATTCAATACCTTGTAATAACCTATAATAGAAAAGTTATATCTGAATCAATTTGCTGTGCACCTGAAAGTAACACAATATTCTAAATCAACTATGCTTCAATAAAAAATATATAAAAAGACCTTTCAATGTTTTCTGTGTGGGGATTCACACCTGTGTTCCATGGTTGAACACCTGACTCAAGCTTAGGTCAGTGTAAACAAGCATGTTATATTAGCCACTCTATTTATTTCACATGTTGAAATGTGACTTAAGTCAATCTAATCAGAATGAACATATAGATTTCCAGGGGGACTACTAGAAAAGAAGCTCACTATTTCAAGTGGACTTCTGCAGCCAGTTTGACACTAGGAGCGAAGTATTTATTTAAGAAAAAAAGAAGCCAGAAAAAGAAGTGAAGCCAAGAGGTGGAGAGAAAGAAACTGAGAATGGATGGCATTCACATTAAACCCTTTGTACCGCTGAAGCCTGGCAATTACTGAATTTCTCAGTTGTGTCAGGCAATACCTACTTTTTCTGCCTAAGTCAGTTTGGGTTTGGAATTCTCTCACTTTCAACAAAGGGAGCCAACTTAAAGGTTTTAGGTAGGAGTCCATGGTACCATTTTCTAATACTGAAGTCACTGTAACCTAGAGAGGCAAATTGAAAATACTATATTCTTTTTCTTCTTATTTAACTACACAGAATTACTTTTCTCTTGTGATGAGAACTTTTAAGATTTACACTCTTTTTAAAAAATATTTTATTTTATATTGGAGTATAACTGGTTAACAATGTTGTGTTAGTTTCATGTGTACAGCAAAGTGATTCAGTTATACATATACATGTATCTATTCTTTTTCAAATTTTTCCCATTTGGTTATTACAGAGTATTGAGCAGAGTTCCCTGTGCTATACAGTAGGCCCTTGTTGGTGCTTAGTAACTTTCAAATATACAGTACGGTATGATTAACTATAGTGACCATGCTGTCATAACATTCCCAGGACTTATTTAAGTTATAACTGAATGTTTGCACCTTTTGATCCCCTTCACTATTTTTACCCAACCCCTGCCCCCACCTCTGGCAACCACCAATCTGTTTGCTCTATGATTTCCAGTGTTTTTGCTTCTATTTTTGTTTTAGATTCAGATAGAAGTATATGTCTTTCTCTGTCTGACTTATTTCACCTAGTATAATGGTTTCAAGGTTTATTTTGTAGAAAATGGCAGGATTTCCTTTTTTATGGCTCAATAATATTTAATTGAATGTATAAATATCACATTTTCTCTATCTATTCATCCATAATGGACACTTAGGTTTCTTCCATGTTCTTGGCTATTGTAAATAATGTGGCAGTGAACATGGGAGTGCAGATATCTTTTCAAGTTAGTGTTTTTGTTTTCTTTAAATAAATACTCAAAAGTGCAGTTGCTGAATCATGTAACAGTTCCATTTTTAATTTTTTGGAAAACCTCCATACTGTTTTTCATAGTGACTGTACCAATTTACATTCTTACCAACAGTACATGAGCACTTCCACTTCTCCACATCTTCACCAACAGTTGTTACATCTTTTCTTTTTGATAATAACCATTCTAACAGGTGTGAGGTAATATCTCATTGTGGTTTTGATTTGCATTTCCCTGGTGATTAGTAATGTTGAGCATCGTTTTTTGTACCTGTTGGACATGTGTATGTCTTCTTTGGAAAAAAATATCTATTCAGATCCTCTGCCTATTTTTTAATCAGTACGTTCTACCATTCAGGAGATTGCCTTTTCATTTTGTTGGATTCCTTTGCTGTGTGTAACCTTTTAATTTGATGTAGTTCCACTTATTTATTTTTTGCTTTTAGTGTAAAATCCAAAGACATCATTGCAATGACTAATGTCTATGAGCTTACTGCCTATGTTTTCTTCTTGGAGTTTTATGGTCTTAGATCTTTACAGTCAAGTCTCTAATCCGTTTTTAGTTAATTTTTGTGTATGGTGAAAATAGTGGTCCAGATTCATTCTTTTGCATGTGGCTTTCCAGTTTTCCCAACACCATTTATTGAAGAGACTTTCTTTTCTCTATTGTATACTTTTGGCACTTTTGTCTTAATTAATTGACTGTATATGTGTGGTTTTATTTCTGGGCTCCCTATTATGTTCCATATGTGTCTGTTTTATATGCCAATACCATACTGTTTTGATTACTGTAGCTTTGTAATATCATTTGAAGTTAGGAAGCATGAAACCTTCAGTTTTGTTCTTTTTTTTCATGGTTATCTGGCTACTTGGGGTCTTTTGTGTTTTCATACAAATTTTGGAATTGTTTGATCTATTTCTGTAAAACTGCATTGGAATTTTGATAAGGATTGCAAAAATGCTATATTCTTATAAGTACCTTACCCTACTATTTCACCTATCATTCCCAGACACAGACTTCTGTCTGTGAGATCAGGACTTGACTTGAAATCAAGCAATGATAAACCCTTTCCCAGGACTTTAAATTGGGGACCAGGGATAATAAAGCAATGTTGTCCCTTGCAGCAATGATTTCAACCATGTGCACAAGCCAGTCTTATTAAATAAAACCTAGAAGGCAATGAAAAACCAGATCTAGAAGCATTGAACATTTCGATAAATTCCTCCTTTTTTCCTAAACAAACTTGATTACAGATTAAGACAAGTAACAAAATAGTGATCAACACAAGACTTAAAGTCCAGGTCTGTTGGACAACAAAGCACATTCACACCACAACTGTAGCCTACGTTGACACTTTTCTTATGTTCTCTTGGTGCCTGATATGGCGCTTGGCACAGTGAATGCATTTTTGTTGGTTAGGTCCCTATGCTAATTTCATATTTGATAAATCTTTTTATCAAAAATATTTTATATAAAATTATGTAGGAATCCCTTGAGACAATGTCACTTGAGTTGTTTCCTATCACCTGCTTTATTCAAGAAGCAGCCTGGCTATGGGACAGCATTCATGTGTGTGCTCTACTGGGAATGCCCCATTTTGGCCAGGTCTTACTCCTGTATGGTAACCTGAGATCTTGCTTTCAGGTAAAATGCCATTGATTGAATAGGACCAAGTACTCTTGTACTGAGATAAAAAGCATGATAATGAGCAAAATTGTCTAGAATAGGAGGGGTGTCTGTGCACTTTTGCTGAAAGACCATAACTTTTAATAGAGCAATATTTCTTCACAAATATTTTTTCTCCAATGTAAATAATGAAAAAGGTGTTTTCAATCTGAACTTCCACCAGTGTCAGCCTCTGCATGAATTTGTACCATTTTTATGCCCATGTCTAAGTCCTGTGATCAGGTACAGTATAATTTCTGAAAGTCATTTCTTGTGCTATTTCAGTCTATGATGATTTGGTGAAGAAAATTTAAAAGTCCATTGGCTTTAAACTTCTAACCTACACATTATGTTTAAGTTTCTTGAAGAAAGAAAGAAAATCCCTGAAAATGACAGTGATGAATGCTTCCAAGAAAGGCATATTGAGGGGTCAGTTCACAGACAGACACTTTTATTAGGAGGGTCTGAAATACATTTTCAGAATCTCCCCCTGTCTCAGCCTCATAGTCATAAAGTGGGTTAAATAATGTGCTGTGTCCAAGAGGTTTAGCCCAAGTCTCTCTTCATTTCATGTAGCAACTCGTTAAGGGCTTCGAAGGTGAACTGAACTAGATAAAAGTTCTGCATCTCCTGCCATTCTGATCAGTCATCCTCACGCATTCTTACCTAAAAGCTGGGGTTGACTCTAAGGATTCCTATTCCCATTTTCCTCTGTAAGATTAGCAATCAGTGTGCAGAGTCTCTGGGAGAAGCATGTTAGAGCAAAAGCTGATGGTATCCTGGGCTGGAGTCTAACTCTCAGTGAGCTTATCAAGCAATCAGGGTGTTTTTGTTGATAATTTGGATACAGTGTTTGATGGAAACATTCTCTAATGAACTTCAAAAGATAAGAGTCATATTTCTATCATACTTTTTTCTGCCAAATTAACTTTCAGCGGGCATGATGTAAGAGAGATAACATGAACAAAAAGAACTGCTGACTTTAACATGAACAAAAAGAACTGCCGACCTTAACAGAAACCAGGATCTTTGTGTAGTTAAAGGAGAATGTTCTTATTCTAATTTCTGACTAATCTGTTAGCTACTTGTTTAACATTCTCTTTATCTAACTCTTAAAATGTCTTTATTATTATAACCGAGATGAAATTATAAAGAAGGAAATATTAGAACAGACTTTGAGTGTTTGCAGAAGCTATCTTTATTGTTATCATATTTTCAAAGGGAACTGAGCAATAAAGATGAGAGGAACCTCACTTCCTTTCTGAATTCTTAACATCTGCATCTTAGTTATGTGATGGCAGCTAATTCTGGTCTAATAAATATTGTGAAAATAATTACTTTTAAACTAAGGTTTTAGCAGCAACATGGATGGACACAGAGACTATCATACTAAGCGAAGTAAGTCAGAAAGAGAAAGACAAATACCATATGATATCATTTATATGTGGAATCTAAAATATGACACAAATGAACATACCTACAAAACAGAAACAGACTCACAGACATAGAGAACAGGCTTGTGGTTGCCAAGGAGGAAAGGGGTCTAGGAGAGATGGGTTGGGAGTTTGGGTTTAACAGATGCAAACTAGTATATATAAGAGGGATAAATAACACGACCCTACTGTATAGCACAGGGAAATATATTAAATATCCTGTGATAAACCATAATGGAAAAGAATATATATGAAAAATAATATATATATATATATATATATATACACATATGCATAACTAAGTCACTGTGCTGTACAGCAGAAACTAACACATTACTAGCACAACTATACTTCAATAAAATTTAAAATTATGAAAAAATAAAATAAAATAAAGTTTTATATAACTCTCTTAAAAGAGCCTGTGTTGCAGTATACAGGCTCAATCCTAATTTCTGCCATTACAACATAAAATAAAAATACAGACTTGGTAGGAAAGTTAAAACGACATCTAGAAACAGGCATTGCACTCCTCTTTGACAACTCCTTTCTCCACCTGCCCCACTCCCACTGAGAAGATTAAAGCTACATTCCTCCCTGGAGGTAGAAAGTTAATGAGAAAATCTAACGGCACATATTCAATTTCTTCTCTTTCACAACCCTCTCTTAGGATAAAGGACTCAGCTGCCCTTTATTTTTACACTGCAAAACACCAAGTATCCAAGGGCTTCCCTGGAGCCAGAGCAGGTGAGGAGTGGAGAGCACATCTGCCTCCTCACTGCTTACCTATCCCCATTCACCTTGTCTGGAGTCTATCATGAACCTCCACTGCCACTACAAAGTGGGGACATGTGGTTTCTACTTGTTTACCTGCTGGCAACCACTTCCAGAACCCCATGACCCTTTAGGGATTTATAAAACCTAAAGATGTTCTAAAGGAATTTATATGAGTTAATGGTAATAATTCATATATATTTTGGTCTAGAAAGAGAAGTTTTAAATAGTGACAACAATAATAATAGGGGAAAGGTGGGAGGGAGAGATAAATTAGGAGTTTTGGATTAACATATACACACTACTATATATAAAATAGATAACAAAGACCTACTGTATAGCACAGGGAACTCTACTCAGTATTCTGTAATAACCTATATGGGAAAATAATCTGAAAAAGAATGGATACATGTATATGTATAACTGAATTACTTTGCTCTACACCTGAAACTAACACATTATATATTTATACTCCAATATAAAATTTAAAAAACATCTAACACTTATGTAGCTATTACAGCGTGTCAGGCAGTGTTCTAGCACAAAAATAAAATTATGGATTTGAAACATAGGGTATAGATTGTAACTAATCCTATAGCATGACTACATTGATATGGTCAACAACCATCCCAGTCCATTCGTAAGTGTTTGTGTATTTCAAAATCTAGAAAGCTAAGAACTGCATCTCCCAGATACTTAGAGCCAGGGTTTTGGATGAAAAGTAGTTTCTACCAATTAGGCGTATTCGTATGAGATCCAGAAGATATCAGTGAGGCTAAAGCCCTTTTTTTGCTGCTGCTTCTAGAAGCATGCCCAATTGTGGATATTGATAACAGCTGTTCCTTTGATACATGGATTGTTGTTATAATCTTACACTCTTAAATTAAATAATTCCAGTGGCAGCCTCCTACTTCCTACTCCTCCAGTCCTGCGAAGGAGAGCACCTTATTCTCTGTATTAAATTATTTTCTTCTTAACAATTTTGAAGGGACTTCTGCTTCTTAAAGTGGAATTTTACTGATACCATATCTGAAACCATAAACATCTGCATACAACAGACCTACAACGAGGGAAATCTGCAAGTGTTACCTTACCTGGTAGGATCTGAAGACAACGGTGATCTGCTTATGGTTGAAAAATGAAATATTGGCAGCCCATCGACTGCCAAGGCAGAAAAGTGGCTTACATGATCATTAGTAAGTGCTGAAACAACATGACCAGGGAAGTCAGATCTTAGTGGACCAATTGGGGGTGAAAATAGGACATGGTTGAATGAGGATCACAGGCACTGTGGAATGGGCAGATTAATTCTGACAGCTCTGGGGGCATTCAAAAGTACTTGAAAGAAATTCCATCAAGAGAATGAGAAAACAAGCCACAGATTGGAAGAAAATTTTTGCAAAAGATATATCTGAATAATGAACTGTTTTATTTTTAATCCTTCCACCACTTTTCTCCTTCGGTAATCATAGGAATGTTTTCTATGTCTGTGAGTATGTTTCTGTTTTGTTAATAAGTCCATTTGTATCATTTTTTTAGATTCCACAAATAAGTGATATCATATGATATTTGTCTTTCTCTGTCTGACTTACTTCACTTAGTAAGATAATATCCAAAAGATACAATAAAGAAACTATGAAACTATGGTACATCCATATAATTAATACCATGTAGCCATTAAAATTATATGTGGTAGAATAGTTAGTAAAATGAAAAGATATTGAAATGCTATAGTGAAAAAGTCAGCTCACAAAATAATATAATGAGCCCTTAAAAAACGAAATACATATATGTAATACACAGATATAGAAACAAAAATACTTGAAGGAAATGTGGCAAAGTGAGTAAAGAGTTTTTTTTTTTTTTTCTCCATTTTGATTATCAGCATTTTCTACATTCCTGATGAATAACAAACATTTTTAAAGAGAGCATGTAAAAAGTGAATATTGAAAAATAATATGATAGAGAGAAAACCAATTTAGAAATGATAACCCTGACAATACCCACTAATATTTCAATTAACAAATTCCCTGAGACATGTCAATGGGAGATAGAGATAAAATGTTTTCTGTGTAATATCCTGGCAGTTACTCATCAGTTCACTGAAGCAAGCTGCCAGCACAACCTTGTAAATATAATCAAGGTAGCAAAGCAAAGCCATGGACAAGTATCTCTACTCACTCTTTTTTTTTTTTTTGGTACTTTATTTATTTATTTATTTTTAACATCTTTATGGAGTATAATTGCTTTACAATGGTGTGTTAGTTTCTGCTTTCTTGATTGCCAGTGGCAGTGGTGGAGATATTGAAGGTTATGGAATATATACAGGGTGGCATTTTTTAGTAAATAATACACAAAATTTCAATAGCAGTGATCTTCAATCAATACAGAAGAATGTGTGAGTACCACATTTATCAGCCATGACACAGAATTCAGTCAAATACAATGATAATCCTTGGGCTTTCCTGGTGGCGCAGTGGTTGAGAGTCCGTCTGCCGATGCAGGGTATACGGGTTCGTGCCCCGGTCTGGGAAGATCCCACATGCTGCGGAGCGGCTGGGCCCGTGAGCCATGGCCGCTGAGCCTGCGTGTCCGGAGCCTGTGCTCCGCAACGGGAGAGGCCACAACAGTGAGAGGCCCACATACCGCAAAAAAAAAAAAATATATATATATATATATATTTTTTTATCATGAACATTAAAAACATTAATATTTCTAAATATTAATAAATTATTGTTGTTATGAAAATATGATTATGTCACTCTCTCATCCTGCAATGTCTAAGTTTAGTAAACCATAGGACCCAAGGAATTATACGTGTGACATATTACTTCAAACAAGTCTGTCTGATCAGAATAATCAGGAATAAATAATTCATCAGGTATGCTGCAGGTGTCCAGGCATCCTCTGTCATGCTCATCTTTACCAAAAATAAACTCCAAAGCTGCTGAACTTGCTTCTGGTTCTCCAAAGAAGAGCTCAGCGAGGAACTGCCATTTTTTTTTTTTTTTTTTTTTTTAGAGCTAATTGTGGAGTTAGATCAATGTCAGGAAGAATAAAAACTGATCTCCTTGAATGTCATACCTTGAATGTCAAAGAAAGTGTTAGTCAGAAATGAATAGACCTTATAAACATCCCTAACACCCATAGACATTTTTCTTACTAATATGGCTCTAAATGTATGACACCAACTCATAGTGATGGGAATACTTCCTTTGTCAGCCAAGGATGAAGTGTTATGTTCTGAACTACATACTCTTCC
The DNA here is from genome assembly GCF_003031525.2 of Neophocaena asiaeorientalis asiaeorientalis. Taxonomy (NCBI): domain Eukaryota; kingdom Metazoa; phylum Chordata; class Mammalia; order Artiodactyla; family Phocoenidae; genus Neophocaena; species Neophocaena asiaeorientalis. The sequence continues at coordinate 28,703 of NW_020175393.1, read as the reverse complement.
TGAAATTCTTACAATATCTTTATCCCAGTTGGTTTATTCTACTCTGTTTCTGCTAATGATTGACTTTTTGGCTCAATGTTAAAATATACAATAGGTTTTTTGGCTTTTCTTTTATTCCAGACAGTCTAGTGTAAAACACTGCCACTGGACACATAGGATAGGCATTAGTCCATCCCTATTTAAGTTTGGAGACTTTCAGATTTAGAAGGGGTAAGTCACCCATGAGCCTGAGTTCACAATGTTGTTAAATGATGGATTGATATGGATCTGACTTAAAGTTTTTTAAAATATAATTCTTTCTATTTTATATGTGGCACCCATGGCTGTCATACATTTAAATTTATTTAGTTTTGGCTTTGTGTTTATATAAATGCCTCTTTTGTGGGTGTCATCTGTCTCTACCTATCTGCCAAGTAGGAGAGGTGTTGATTGACTCAGGAACAATATAATGTAACCTCAATAATTAGGTGGCTGGCCAGGTTCACTTCAGTTCAGGGTTGCGTCATATTACCAGTGTTTCCCTAGCACTGCCCACCCCCACCCTACCTACATCTAGATGGAGCTAGACACCTAGCTCATGCCAATGGAAAGTAAACAAAAGATATGCATGTTACCCACAGGCCAAGAGCATTAAAAAGAAAGTTGCTTTCTTCATCCTTCTTTTTTTCAGACAGTTTTCATGGCTTGTTCAAGGTGAGCATAATTAACTTGTAAGCTGCATGGAAAACACAGCAGTCACAAAAGTCGAGAAAAACCAGCACTAAGAAAACATTTGGAGTGAACTAGGCACCAATACCTGTTTTAGATTTCCATTAATGAGAAATAAACTTCTATTACACTTAAGCCATTATACACCCTGAGGTTGGTTTGTTATAGCAGCTGTCATCACACTGCTTTGGTCCTCGGACTATTTCCATGCTCTGAAAGCCTTCTTAGTGGTGGATACTCATCCCTAAACACATTCTATCCACTCACTTTTCTCAGGGCTCAACATGAAGATCCTTTGCTAGATCTGTTATTTGCTTAAAGTAATAACTCTGTGGAGTAGTTTTAGGGTCCTATTTTTACCTGGGCAAAATATGGACAAAGTCTTCATTTCAACTGAAATGATGGGCTCTGTTACAAGGTTGCCAGGAGCTCCACCTGACATGGGACAAAAGAAACCTAGATCCCTCCATTCATTCATGTTTCATTCCACAAATAGGAACTGAGGACCTGCTGTATGCCAAATATTGTACTATGTTCTAAACTCAAAAATTAAATAGGACACAGCCCTCCCTCCAAGAGCCTACCACCTGGTACTTACTGTGAGCACTGTGAGTCCTCTAGTCAGAGTGACTGAATTTTGGCTTCCTGACATATTGAGTGATCCAAGTAAAATCATGTAGCTTCTTTGTGCCTTTGTTTCCTTATATGTGAAAGAGAAATGATAATAATATAAATGTCACAAGGCTATGGTGAGAATTCATTGAGATTTTTGTAGAGTTCTTGGCATAGTTCTTAGGAACTTGCTAGAGATCAATAAATGTTAGATCATTATTAAATGTTGAGAGCAAGGTATATGCATGACCAAATCAGGTAGGGCAGTGCACCTTGAACACTAAGGTTGATATGAATCACCTGGGACTCATTAAAATTCAGATTTTGAATCAGAGATCTGCAGTGGGACCTGGATTCTGCATTTCTAGCAAGCCAAGATGATGCTAATGTCTCTGATCCAAGGACCACTTTGTGGTATAGCAAAGTCTAGACCCACATTGTCCAATAGAACTTTCTGTAATGATGAAATGTGCTATATTTGTTCTTTCTAATATGGCAGCTACTAGCCACCTGTGGCTATTGAAATGTGGCTAGTGCAATGGAGAATCTGAATTTTTAATTTTGTATTATTTTATTTTTTATGTATTTACTTTTATTGGGGTATAGTTGATTTACAATATTGTGTTAGTTTCAGGTGTACAGCAAAGAGAATCTGATATACATATACATATATCCACTCTTTTTTAGATACTTTTCCCATATAGACTATTACAGAGTATTGAGTAGATTTCCCTGTGCTATACAGTAGGTCCTTATTAGTTATTTATTTTATATATAGCAGTGTGTATCTGTCAATCCCAAGCTTCCAATTTATCCCTCCCCCCACATTATCCCCCCCCCCCGTAACCATAAGTTTATTTGCTACATCTGTAACTCTGTTCCTGTTTTGTAGATAAGTTAATTTGTAGCCTTTTTTTAGATTCCACATATAAGCAATATCATATGATGTTTGTCTTTATCTGTCTGACTTACTTCACTCAGTATGACAATCTCTAGGTCTGTTCATGTTGCTGCAAATGGCATTATTTCATTCTTTTTTATGGCTGTGTAGTATTCCATTGTATGTTTGTACCACATCTTCTTTATCCATTCCTCTGTTGTTGGATATTTAGGTTGATTCCATGTCCTGGCTATTGTAAATAGTGCTGCAGTGAACACTGGGGTGCATGTATCTTTTCAAATTATGGTTTTCTTCAGATATACACCAAGGAGTGGGATTGCTGGATCATATGGTAGCTCTATTTTTAGTGTTTTAAGGAACCTTCATACTGTTCTCTACAGTGGCTGTACCAATTTATATTCCCACCAACAGTATAGGAGGGTTCCATTTTCTCCACACCCTCTCCAGCATTTATTGTTTGTAGATTTTTTGATGATGGCCATTGTGACTGGTGTGAGGTGATACCTCATTGTAGTTTTGATTTGCATTTCTCTAATAATCATACTCTGGTTTCTCTTCAGATTGTATACATTTTTCACCTTGTATTTACTGTTAATAAATGCAAATTTATTTGGACATATGAAGCTAATGGCTAGTGTATTCAACATCAGAGGTCTAGACTAGTAGTTCTTAAGACTGGCCACATGTTCAAGCAAGGATCAGTAGCTAAGAATAAATGTAGAGGATTGGGTTACATAATCATTGGCATAGTGAAATTATCTTCAGAAGTTTGAAATTACCTTGAAGATTGCTAGAAGAACTGTTGTTCTTTAGAGGTTCCATTTACCCTAATGTTTGTCAAACAGTGGACCAGGTTGGACCACGTGTATTCCTTGTCCAACTGTATTCGTTAGGAGGAATGCTTTCAGCAAGGAGGAATTAAAATCCAAATTACTGTGGTTTAAACAAATAAGTTTCCCCTCTTCAAATAACAAGCAGTTCAGGGACAGGGAGTGGTTGATTGGTCTAGCTGGTTAACAATGATCTCAGAGACACAGATGCTAGTTTTCTCCTGCAACACTTTAAGCCTGTTAGCTTTTGTCTTCAAGCTTGTAGCCTCATGACCCAGCATCCTTAAATCAGCTTCAGGTGTCCATATTCAAGACAGGGTTGAGAAGCCCAGTCAACCTGCACCTGTACCATTTTATTAGAATACTTACATCCTATTGTCAAGGGTGGTTGGAAAAATTAATATTTAGCTGGGTGCATTGCTGTTTCAAAAAAAAAAAACCTGAAATTTTGGCAGCAAGTAAGAAAGTGGTATTGATACTAGTTAGGCAAACAATAGTGTCACACATACAATATCAAATTATTATTTATTCATGCAAACATGAATAAATACATTTTTAAATAAGTGAGACAACAGTAAGAGATATCAATTATCCATATTCATTATGAATTTAAAAGAAACTGATGAGGGGATAAAACTATGGCATGAATGAATTAGTGGTAAGCACTGAATCCATCTGAATAATAAATAAATATGAATAAATGAAATTATGGTTACTATGTTGATTACAGATGTTAAGATATTTTGTAAAAAGCCTCAAAATGTCAAAAGATGATCAGTATTAATAGAAGGGGGAAAACAATTACAAACCCAACCAATAAATATCAGGAGATTAGTAAAGTGGTAGAGGAAAAAGGTAATTCACTGTTCTGTTAAGTTGAGAAACATAGCTTATGTGTTTAAGTAATTATTTTAAGAGAAGAAAAGTAAACACAAATAGAATTTTTAAAACAAGCTATGTACCTTCTAAATCACTGCAGGAGTTGAGGGGCTCAGATCAAGTTTTAAAGAAATGGATGAGATTTTTTTTAAATAAAAAGAGAAAAAAACATCAAAGAAGCAGTAAGCCAAAGCTTGACATAAAATTACAATACAGAAAGCCCATCTGTTATAACAATATATATATAGTAGGAAAATAGCACATGAGAAAACTACTCAGCTTGACTCAAAAAAGAAAAGTTTATTGTATGTTATATGTAATATATATACCACACAGAAATTTAAATATGCAAACAGTAAAAGAACAAAGAAATACCAGACAAACCACATAAAATGAAAACTAATCTTAATAAAGTTATAGTTTATAAAATATAATATGCAGTATTATATATAATATAAATATATATATTTATAATATACATATATATACATATATACATACACATATATATAAAATATATGCTGCATATAAAAAGTATCAACTAGGATGAATCTATTTTATAATGACTCTGAAATGACTTTGCAAAAATCATAATAATCCTAAAATTTTATATATTACTTGACATAACCCTGAAATATAGATTACAAACCTGCTGGAAATATAAGAAGAATTTAGCAAAAATCAATATTAATAAAATTGTTTTATCATTCTGTTCTTAGTTTTTAATGAAATAAGATAAAATTTCAACAATATAAGGTAGTTCTGAATATTTTAATTGATGGCCCTAGTAGATATGTATCCTGGAAACAAAGACACATCTTGGGATACATGAAGCATGAATTTAAATTAGTCATAGGTATGGACATGTAAAACATAATATCAAAAAAAACTAGAAATAGACCATTTCACCACACCCTTATAATAGTAAAGTCAAAATAATAAAAACTAAGGAGGAAGTCTTCCAACTATTGGAAATTTAACTTTTTTCTTGAGAAAACTAGAATCAAGAATGAAAGTAAGATGGCAATTGTGGTGTATATAGAAAAAACATAATCTTAAGAACATATATATCAAGCTTATGAGATAGAATGCAGAATTTCTTCAGAGGAAAAATGTGGTGCCATATATACTTCTATTACATGACAAGAAAAAAATAATAAGTGCATTTGGCACTCAGCTAAGAAGGGAGAAAATAAATTTTTAAAATATTTTTAAATCATAGGATTAAGGAAAAATAAGTAAAAGACAAAAGTTAATAAATTAGAACACAGAAAATTATAAACTAGATATGAGATGGAGACCCAAGATGAGAAAACCATTTCCTTCTTTCTTTATTGGAAGGAAGTATTCAAGTATATATAAAAATATTCAATTTGGTGAGATGTCATTTCTTGTTTCTATAGGTTGGAGAAGTTTTATAGAATTGTGAACATCTCATAAGGTTTTACAAAGCAATTCTCTGCTAATATCACACGCTTCCAAACAAAGAATGTAGTCATCTCAAACTTCAGGAAATACCAAATCGTTCTCTCAGGGGAGATGTACTACTCCAGCTCGCTTTAGCTGTCATTGGGCCCTGTGATGCACATCCAGGGTGTCTGCAGGTCTGTCCGCATCAGACCATAATTGTTGTCTCTGCTCTGACATGGAACACTGACAGCAAGAAATAGCTCCATTCTGAGCAATCCCTGCTATCACTTAATGATGAACATGCTGAAGGGTAATTTTCCTTTATCAACCCGCCCTTCTGAATCTCCATTTGTAAATTGATAAAGAACTCTCTTCATGGATTTTGAAAAAACATATTTTTTATTCAATACCTTGGAATCTCTTGCCATCTTGCAAATGAATTGCAGCAAACAACATGAATGGCTAATTGGTAATGCTGGGAAAATGGCACTCCATCAAAGCAATTATGTGAGGGAAATGGAAATGTTTGCATGCTTTTGTTATTTGTGTTAAACATATGCCAGGGAAGATATCTGATATATGTCAACTAAACAATCATTACAGACTCCTCTTAGCAAAGAAAGCCACAGAATACATCAGGTCATTAGAATTCTGACAGTGTGTTAAGTGTGATTTTTACATATAGAACATTCTACAAAGCACTTGCCATTCACATCACTATGAAGCCTCCTTATGTTCTGTATCAAGGGGTCCATACATGATGAAACAAAGAAACCTGGTCTCCAATTCCAAGCCTCCAGTCCCTACCTGGTAGATGGGCCTCTTTATTTAGAACACAAATCTAAACTTGTCCCCAAATGATGGCCCTATCACATGCTTGGTTGATTTCTTATGTATCCTTGAAAAAGCCACATTTTCCATCTGTGCAATATTGTCTCTTTTAGTAATAAGGGTTAACAATTATTGTCAGAACATGTACATTAATTTGTTTGTTGTTATGTGCAGGCAAATTCAGCTCTTTGAAACTATTATACTGCAAAGCTGTGCTCTATGGACAAGCACTTCTATGGATGAATATACATATTTACAGTAGTCTAATATGAAAAATTAAGACTATGTGGTATTCACGTTCTCAAGCTTGATTTTTGTGAGGGCTGTGGGGTTTATCACCATGGAGGAGAAAAACCGTTAAGGCTAAAGTTAGAAGTCTGAATTTAGTCTCAATTTCACCAATTAGCTCTGTGAACTTTTATGAATCATTTACTTGTCTGGGACTCATATTCTTTACATATAGTATCAGGGTAATACTCCTAACTATTCTATATCACTTTTATATGTTGGGTTTTCTAAACTCTAATAAGATGTTTGAAATTTTAGGTATTATTTTTACTCTTGTTGCTTTTTTTGAAAATTTTATTGAAGTATCGTTGATTTACAACATTGTGTTAATTTCTTCTGTACAGAAAGTGACTCAGTTATATATATATATATATATATATATATATATATATATATTCCTTTTCATATTCTTTTCCATTGTAGTTTGTCACAGAATATTGAATATAGTTCCTAGTGCTTTTATTGGTAATAGTTATAGAAATGGTTGATGGTACTGGCCTGGCCAAAATGTTCATTTGTTTTTATTTCAGTAAGATGGCTCTAGTAGCACTTAGTTGTGTTTAACTTCATAAAACAATTTTTTTAGATTGTGACTGCTGTCATAACAGCATGCACTTAAAAAAAGACATCAAAATTGGTGAATTTTTGTGTAGCCATTTTAATGTTGAAGATGGAAGAAAAAGAGCAACATTTTTGGCATATTATGTTTACTGTTTCAAGAAAGGTAAAAACACAACTGAAACACACACAAAAAAGATTTGTGCAGTGTATGGAGAAGGTGCTGTGACTGATTGAACATGTCAAACATGGTTTGCGAAGTTTCGTGCTGGAGATTTCTCGCTGGACAATGCTCTACTGTCAGGTAGACCAGTTGAAGTTGATAGCGATCAAATCGAGACATTAATTGAGAACAATAAACGTTATACCACATGGGAGAGAGTTGACATATAATATCCAAATCAAGTGTTGAAAATCACTTGCACCATCTTGGTTATGTTAATCACTTTGATGTTTGGGTTCCACATAAGTTAGGTGAATAAAACCTTCTTGACCGTATTTCCACACTCAATTCTCTACTTAAACATTATGAAAATGTTCTGTTTTTTTTTAAAAAAATGTAAGGGATGATGAAAAGTGGATACTGTGCAATGATGTGGAGTGGAAGAGATCATAGGGCAGGCGAGATGAACAACCACCAACCACACCAAGGCCAGTCTTCATCCAAAGAAGGTGATGTTGCGTATATGGTGGGATTGGAAGGGAGTCCTCTATTATGAGCTCCTTCCGGAAAACCAAATGATTAATTCCAACAAGTACTGCTCCCAGTTAGACAAACTGAAATCAGCACTTGACAAAAAGTGTCCAGAATTAGTCAACAGAAAACACAAAATCTTCCATCAGGATAACGTAAGACCGCATGTTTCTTTGAAGACCAGGCAAAAACTGTTACAGTTTGGCTGGGAAGTTCTGACTCAACCTTTGTATTCACCAGACATTGCAACTTCAGATTTCCATTTATTTCAGTCTTTAGAAAATTCTCTTCATGGAAAATATTTCAATTCCCTGCAAGACTGTAAAATGCGTCTGGAACAGCTCTTTGTTCCAAAAGATAAAAAGTTTTGGGAAGATGGAATTATGAAGTTGTCTGAAAAATGGCAGAAAGTAGTGGAACAAAAGGGTGAATATGTTGTTCAATAAAGTTCTTTGTGGAAAAGAAAAATGTGTCTTTACTTTTACTCAAAAATGAAGGCACTTTTTGGCCAACCCAATAGAATGATGGCATTAAATATTTTGTTTTGTTCAAATACAAATATGTCATTAAAAAACAGCCTGTTCTGAACAACATATAACACTGAGGTTAATTTGATTTTAATACCAATGTCTTAAAATCTTTGTAGCTCTTAGCTATAGAATTGAGAGTCTGACCAGCCTGCAAGAAAACTTTCCAGCCTAGAGAAATGATAAGTAGTAAAGCCCAGGGCTTTTATCAAGAGTCAGTGCTCTCCCTTAGTTGCTGGCTCTTTTCTCACCTGGGCTGGGGTGCTGGCCCTTGTGTGCAGTGGGAAGGGGAAGTGAAATGAAAGTGAGTTTCCTTCTCAGTGTTATGAATTGAATATTCCTTGAAGACTTACAAAGAGCAGGTGGAGATGGGTTGCCACTTAGGTTCTCTGGAGAGCGAACTGTGAGTTGCAGGTTAACTGAAAGACGTTTATCAAGTAGTGGCCTTAGGACCAATCCCTCTGGAGAGAAGGGAAAGGCAGCAGCAATAGGCAGAGGGAGAAACCGGGATTCAGCCTTAGTGATAGCCTAGGAGACCACATAGAGAGGCTCTATAGCTATTGACCTTCCAGAGTTGTTAAGATTCGGGCAGAGTTGGCCTTTATGCAAGGATTGGTCCAATATTCTTTGTGGGCTGCCCTGGGAAGGGTGGGATGTTTCTGAAAGCAGCCAGCAGCTGAGGCAAGCCTGAAGGGGCAGCCACTTAAGCATATCTGCCAGCAACTGGGACATTAAGACCCTCTTTGAAAGGAAATCTTGGCACATCACAAGGTTCACAACAAGCCCCACTAGCTACAGAGAAGAGGTAAGGGAGTTGAGAGAAAATAAAATTAATGAGTTTAATATTTATTATGTTCCAGGTGCTGAACTAGACATTGCCTTGCTTATCTCATTTAACTATTACTACTCTCTATGTGTTTAAGTGGTTACTTTATTTTACAGGTGAGAAAACCAAGTTTCAGAAAAACTAAGTAGTTTGCCCCAATCCACATAGCAAAGAGGTGGCCAAAGAAAGGTTTCTGGAGTATAGGGCTCACGTCATTAACTAGTTCCCAATCCTGCCCTAGAGAAGAGACTAAAAATTCTAAGAATTCAGGATTCAAACCTAAATAGGATTCCTCCCAAAGTCATCCCTTCCCTTTTATCACAATAAAACTAAACATCCTATCTAATTATTTTTGACTTGGACATCATCTTTGAACAAAGAACATCTAATGGTCAATCAGTTGAACACACATTCTGGAGTATCTTTATTGTGTCTATTATAGTACAGAGAATTTCTAAAAATGCTGAAATAATAATAATAAGAAAAATGTTACACAGTGTTACATCAGGATTTATACCTTGGTTTTTTGAGTAATTCAAGCAAAGTCTAATGGAAAAGTAATGAGGAAGAGAATAGATTCAAATACTCCCAGTCCAAAAGTCAATTAACATTGCTGTCCTGTTCTTCACTGTTTAATACAGCACAACAGTTTTCTAGTTCTGGGTGAAGTTATGTTTCATGAAATGCAAAGCTTCTTATCAGTTAAATCAAATGAGTTCCAAATTGCAAACTTCCAATATATTATGACTTTCATAATTCATCTTCAATAACACAAGGAAACAGGAGAGAAAATAATTCCATATGAAAGTTGAAGTCAGCTTCAGCAGCTCAAAACAATTATTACTCTCAAAAGCTGGTGCAATGCCAGATAATATGTTATTTCAAAACTACAGTTACTTTTTCTATATATTTTTTTAAATGAATCATTGATCATATTAATAATTTCCACTGACTCTGTTCTTTCAAACAGTCAAAGAAGGATTATTAACCCAAAGCTTCCAATTGATAGATTTAGAAACATATCCTTAAAACAAACAAAAATAAATAAAAATAGAAACACTACTACAAATTTTTAATAAGGAAAAAGAATGTCTTTAATATTTCCTTGTCTACTTAATTTTTTTTCTTGTCATAGCAATTCTACTACCCTGGAAATAGAGATGACACAAGTGCATTACCTGTCTTCATGCTAATAAAACGCAGCACTTTTCATATTCATTGTACGAAATAGTGACACAGTTTGCTATACAAAATGGTTGTCTTTCTAGATAGTCAACTCTGATTAATGGAAATATAACTGAACTTGAAATTCAAAGACATGGGCTTTTGGTCTGACTATGCCACTTACGCATTGTATGACATAACTTGACATGGCACCTCTGAGCTTCAATTTTCTTATTTTTAAAATGGATATACAAAATAACTAAACCTCATGGGTGTTGGGAGGATAAATTTAGCTAATATGTGTGAAATAAACTTTGAAAACATTAAATACTAATGCCTATGCATAATATAAATCATGTTCCAATGGGAGACTGCCAGTTAATATGGCCAGTAAGAGTATATGAGGGAGAACCTTCAAGATGGTGGAGGACTAAGACAGAGATCACCTTCCTCCCCAAAGATACATCAAAAATACATCTACATTTGGAACAACTCTTACAGAACACCTACTGAATGCTGGTAGAAGTCTTCAGACTTCCACAAAGGCAAGAAAATCTCCACGTAACTGGGTAGAGCAAAAGAGAAAGCAAAAAAAAAAAATGAGACAAAAGAATAGGTACAGGACCTGTGCCTCTGGGAGGGAGCTGTGAAGGAGGAAAAGTTTCTGCCCACTGGGAAACCCCCTCACTGCCAGGTACAGGGGGGGAGATTTGGAGCCTCAGAGGGGAGTGCAGTAACAGGGGTGTGGAGGGCAAAGTGGAGAAGATCTCACACAGGGCATCAGTGCCTGCTGACTAGCACTCCTAGCCTGAGATGTTTGTCTGCCTACAGGGGCAGGTGGGGCCGGAAGCTGAGGCTCAGGCTTCGGAGGTCAGACCCCAGGGAGAGGACTGGGGTTGGCTGTGTGAAGATAGCCTGAGGGGGCTAGTGTGCCACAGCTGAGGGAGTTCGGGAAGAAGCCTGGGCCTGCCAGAGAGTCAAGGGACCACTGTTGCAGGATGTGCTAGGAGGGGAGGGCCCACCATAGGAGCTTCTTGCTCTATGCACTCACTGACAGCAGGGCACAGCCTACACAAGCTCCAGAGATGGGTGCAAGCCACGGCTGTTTTCTCAGACCCCAGAGGCAGGCATGAGAGCTACTGCTGCTGCTGCTGTCACCTAGGGTCCTGTGTGCAAGCACAGGTCACTGCCCACACCTTCCCAGGAAACTGTGCAGCTGGCCACTGCTGAGGGTCCTGTGATCTAGGGCCAACTCTCCAGGAGAATGCAGTGTGCACCTTAGGCTGTTACAAATTCCCATGGGCCTCTGCCACCACAGGCACTCCCCGCACATCCCAATTTTGACTGCCACATCCTTCCCTCTCCCTGGCCTGAGTGAGCAAGTGAGCACTAATCAGCCACTGCTTTTGCTCCCTCTTGCCTGGGTGGGGAACAGATGCTTGAGGGTGGCCCACATGTAAAGGTGGGGCCAAATCCAAAGCTGAACTCCAGGGGCAGTGCAACCAAAGAAGAAGAGTGGAAACCTCTCCATGCAGCTGAAGGAGCAGTGGATTAAATCCTTGTAATCAACTTGGTAAACCTTGCATGTATGGAATATCTGAATAGACAATGAGTCTTCCCACAACTGAAGCTGTGGACTTTAGGGGCAACTGTGGACTATGGGGGCAAGTACACGCAGGAGTCAGGCAAGATCAGAGTCTGAGTTGGCTCCACAGTGCCCACAGCAGGTCCAGAGACTTACCTAGAAGTATAGGAGGACTTCCTGGGCAGGCAGGGATTGGCCTTGGCTCACTGCGGGACAAGGACACTGACAGCCGAGACCCCAGGAAATATTATTACTATTACTATTATTTCTTTTTTTGTTTAGTTCTGATGTTTTACTTTTTTAATTATTCTTTTAATTTTTTATTTACTTTTTATTTTGTTTTCTTTTTTAGCTTTTACTTTTTTTTCTATTTCTACTTTACTTTCTTGTTATATTGTGTTTTTCCAGTGTTTTTGTTTTTTACTTTGTTTTGCTTTGTTTTCTATCTTCTTTTTAACAATAGTTTATATTTTTCAATTTTTACTTTACTGTTTCTTGTTTTCTGCTTTTTCCTTTTGTTTATTTCTTTCTTCTGCTTTTAACTTTTTTATCATTTTTGTGTGTTTATTTTATGCTTTTGTTGCCTTTTTCTTAATTTGCTTTCTGCTTTTGATTTGATTTTGTTTTTGTTAGTTTATTTTTTAGTGCTTGTTTTCATTATTGGGTTCAATTATTTGTTTGGTTGCTCTCTTTTTTGTTTTCTCTTTTCTTCTTTTTTTTGTATGTATGATTCTTTGTGGGTTTTTTTTTGTGTGTGTGTGTGGTACACGGGCCTCTCACTGCTCTGGCCCCTCCCACTGTAGAGTACAGGCTCCGGACGTGCAGGCCCAGCGCCCATGGCCCATGGGCCCAGCCACTTAATGGCACGTGGGATCCTCCCGGACCGGGGCACGAACCCATGCCCCCTGCATTGGCAGGCAGACTCCCTACCACTGCACCACCAAGGAAGCCCTCTTTGTGTGTTTTTATCTCTTTGGTTTTCCTTTTACCATTTGTCTTGGGGTTTTGTTTCTCTGTTTGTTTTCTTTTTTCCCTTTTCCTCCATGCTGTGTAGCTTGCAGGGTCTTGGTGCTCTGGCCAGAGGTTGGGCCTGAGCATCAGAGGTGGGAGAGCTGAGTCCAGGACATTGGACCGGCAGAGAACTCCCAACCCCAGGGAATATTAAGGGAAAAGAGCTCTCACAGAGGTCTCCATCTCAACACTAAGACCCAGCTCCACACAACAGCCAGCAAGCTCAAAGTGGGTCGCCTCACACCAAAAAACTATCAAGACAGGAATGCAAACCTATCCATTAGCATAGAGGCTGCATAAATTCATACTAAGCTCACAGACACCCCAAACACACTATCGGAAGGAGGACAAGATCCAGCTCCAAGCAACAGAACATAGGCATCAGTCTCCCACACCAGGAAGCCTAGACAAGCCACTGGATCAAACTCGCCCATTGGGGGCAGACACCAGAAGTAAGAGGAACTAAGACCCTGCAGCCTGTGGAAAGGAGACCCCAAACACAGTAAGTTAGACAAAATGAGAAGACAGAGAAATATCTTGCAGATGAAGGAGCAAGATAAAAACCCATAAGACCAAACAAATGAAAAGGAAATAGGCAGTCTACCTGAAAGAGAATTCAGAGTAATGATAGTGAAGATGATCCAAAATCTCAGATATAGAACGGAAAAAAATCTGAGAAACTTTTAACAAGGACCTAGAAGAACTAAAAAGCAAACAAACAGTGATGAACATCAAAATAACTGAAATTAATAATACTCTAGAAGGAATCAATAGAATAACTGAGGCAGAAGAACGGATAAGTTACCAGGAAGATAGAATGGTAGAAATAACTGCCGCAGAGCAGAATAAAGAAAACAGAATGAAAATAATTGAGGACAGTTTCAGAGACCTCTGGAACAACATTAAATTCAACAACATTTGAATTACAGGGGTCTCAGAAGAAGAGAAAGGGTCTGAGAAAATATTTAAAGAGATTATAGTCTAAAATTCTCTAACATGTGAAGGGAAATAGTCAAATTCAGGAAGTGCAGAGAGTCCCATGCAGGATAAACCCATGAAGACACATTCTGAGACATATGTTAATCAAACTTTCAAAAATTAAATACAAAGCAAAAGCATTAAAAGAAACGAAGGAAAAACAACGAATAACATACAAGAGAATCTCAATATTTTATCAGCTGATTTTTCAGCGAAACTGGGCAGGCCAGAACGGAGTGGAAGGACAGATTTAAAGTGATGAAAGGGAAAATACTACAATCAATATTACTCTACCCAGCAAGGATCTCATTCAGATTTGATGGAGAAATCAAAAGCTTTACAGGCAAGCAAAAGCTAAGCTAAATCAGCTCTACAACAAATGCTAAAGGAACTTCTCTAGTGGGAAACATAAAAGAAGAAAAAGACCTACAAAAACAAACCCCAAACAATTAAGAAAATGGCAATAGTAACATACATATCCTTAAAAGTAATCACCTTAAAAGTAAATGGAATAAATGTTCCAACCAAAAGACACAGACTAGCTGAATGGATAAAAAAGAAAAAATGCATTTATATATGCTGTCTACAATAGACCCACTTCAGACCTAGGGACACATACATACTGAAAGTGAAGGGATGGAAAAATGTATTCCATGCAAATCAAAATCAAAAGAAAGCTGGAGTTCCAATACACATATCAGATAAACTAGACTTTAAAATAAAGAAAATTAAAAAAACAAGGAAGGATACTACATAATGATCAAGGGATCAATCCAAGAAGAAGATATAACAATTATAAATATATATACACCCAACATAGGAGCACCTCAATACAAAAGGCAAACGCTAACAGCCATAAAAGAGGGAATTGACAGTAACACAATAATAGAGGGGGATTTTAACATCTCACCAATGGACAGATCGTCCAGACAGAAAATTAATAAGGAAACACAAGCTTTATATGATACAATAACGAGACAGATTTAATTGATATTTATAGGATATTCCATCTGAAAACCACAGATTACACATTCTCCTCAAGTGCACGTGGAACATTCTCCAAGATAGATCACATTTTGCGTCACAAATCAAGCCTCAGTAAATTTAAGACAACTGAAATCATATCAAGCATCTTTTCCAACCACAACACTATGAAATTAGAAATCAATTACAAGAAAACAAAACTGGAAAAAACACAAACACATGGAGGCTAAACAACATGCTACTAAATAACCAAGAGACCCCTGAAGAAATCAAAGAGGAACTCAAAAAATAACTAGAGACAAATGACAATGAAAACACAACAATCCAAAGCCTATGAGATGCAGCAAAAGCAGTTCTAAGAGGGAAGCTTATAGCTATACAAGTCTACCTCAAGAAACATGACAAAATAAACAATCTAACCATACACCTAAAGAAACTAGAGATAGAAGAAAAAACAAAACCCAAAGTTAGCAGAAGGAGCGAAATCATAAAGAGCAGAGCAGAAATAAATGAAATAGAAACAAAGAAATCAATAGCAAAGATCAATAAAACTAAAAGCTGGTTCTTTGAGAAGATAAACAAAATTGATAAACCATTAGCCAGACTCATCAAGAAAAAGAGGGAGAGGACTCAAATCAATAAAATTAGAAATGAAAAAGGAGAAGTTACAACAGACACCACAGAAATACAAAGCATCCTAAAAGAATACTACCAGCAACTCTATGCCAATAAAATGGACAACGTGGAGGAAATGGAAAATTCTTAGAAAGGTATAATCTTCCAAGACTCAACCAGGAAGAAATGGAAAATAAGAACAGACCAATCACAAGTAATGAAATTGAAACTGTGATTACAAATCTTCCAACAAACAAAAGTCAAGGACCAAATGGCTTCATTTGTGAATTCTATCAAACATTTAGAGAAGAGCTAACATCCATCCTTCTCAAACTCTTCCAAAAAAATGCAGAGGAGGGAACACTCTGAAACTCATTCTATGAGGCAACTGTCACCTTGATACCAAAACCAGACAAAGATACTACAAAAAAAGAAAATTACAGACCAATATCACTGATGAATATAGATGGAAAAATCCTCAACAGAATCCAGCAACACATTAAAAGGATCATACACCATGATCAAGTGGGATTTATCCTAGGCAGAGATGCAAGGATCCTTCAATATATGCAAATCAATCAAAGTGATACACCACATTAACAAACTGAAGAATGAAAACCATATGATCATCTCAATAGATGCAGAAAAAGCTATTGACAAAATTCAACACCCATTTATGATAGAAACTCTCCAGAAAATGGGCATAGAGGGAACCTACCTCAACATAATAAAGGCCATATATGACAAACCCTCAGAAAACATCATTCTCAATGGTGAAAAACTGAAAGCATTTCCTCTAAGATCAGGCACAAGACAAGGATGTCCACTCTCACCACTATTATTCAACACAGATTTGGAAGTCCTAGACACGGCAATCATAGAAGAGAAACAAGTAAAAGGAATACAAATTGGAAAAGAAGAAATAAAATTGTCACTGTTTGCAGATAACATATTATACATAGATAATCCTAAAGATGTCACCAGAAAACTACTAGAACTAATCAATGAATTTGGAGAATACAAAATTAATACACAGAAATATCTTGCATTCCTATACACTAATGAGGGAAAATTTTAAAGAGAAATTAAGGAAAAACTCCCATTTACCACTGCAACAAAAAGAATAAAATACCTAGGAATAAACCTACCTAGGGAGACAAAAGACCTTTATGCAGAAAACTATAAGACACTGATGAAAGAAATTAAACATGATACCAACAGATGGAGAACATGTTCTTGGACTGGAAGAATCAATATTGTGAAAATGACTATACTACCCAAAGCAATCTACAGATTCAATGCAATCACTATCAAATTACCAAAGGCATTTTTTACAGAACTAGAACAAAGAAACTTAATTGTATGGAGACACAAAAGTCCCCAAAGAGCCAAAGCAGTCTTGAGGGAAAAAAACGGAGCTGGAGGAATCAGACTTCCTGACTTCAGATTATACCACAAAGCTAAAGTAATCAAGACAATATGGTACTGGCACAAAAACAGAAATGTATATCAATGGAACAAGATAGAAAGCCCAGAGATAAACCCATGCACCTATGGTCAACTAATCTATGACAAAGGAGGCAAGGTTATACAATGGAGAAAAGACAGTCTCTTCAGTAAGTGGTGCTGGCAAAACTGGACAGCTACATGTAAACGAATTAAATTAGAACACTCCATAACACCATACACAAAAATAAACTCAAAACGTGTTAGAGACCTAAATGTAAGACTGGACACTATACAACTCATACAGGAAAGCATAGGAAGAACACTCTTTGACATAAACCACAGCAAGATCTTTTTTGATCCACCTCCTAGAGTAATGGAAATAAAAACAGAAATAAACAAATGGGACCTAATGAAACTTAAAAGTTTTGCACAGTAATGGAAACCATAACAAGACAAAAAGACAACTCTCAGAATGGGAGATACAGATGTAGAGAACAAACATGTGGACACCAAGGTGGGAAAGCGGCAGGGCGTGGGGGGGGGGTGGTGTGATGAATGGGAGATTGGGATTGACATGTATACCCAGATGTGTATAAAATGGATGACTAATAAGAATCTGCTGTATAAAAAAATAGATAAAAGAAGAAAATTCCCTAAAGATCACTAAATAAATAAATAAACAAAAACCAAACAACCCAATCCAAAAATGGGCAGAAGACCTAAATAGATTTTTCTTCAAAGATTACATACAGATGGCCAAGAAGCACATGAAAAGCTGCTCAACATCACTAATTATTAGAGAAATGCAAATCAAAATTACAATGAGGTATCATGTCACACAGGTCAGAATGGACATCATCAAAATATCTATAAACAATAAATGCAGGAGAGCGTGTGGAGAAAAGGTATAAGAACACTCTTTGACATAAACCACAGCAAGATCTTTTTTGATCCACCTCCTAGAGTAATGGAAATAAAAACAGAAATAAACAAATGGGACCTAATGAAACTTAAAAGTTTTGCACAGTAATGGAAACCATAACAAGACAAAAAGACAACTCTCAGAATGGGAGAAAATACTTGCCAAAGAATCAATGGACAAAGGATTAATCTCCAAAATATATAAACAGCTCATGCAGCTCAACATTAAAAAACCAAACAACCCAATCCAAAAATGGGCAGAAGACCTAAATAGATTTTTCTTCAAAGATTACATACAGATGGCCAAGAAGCACATGAAAAGCTGCTCAACATCACTAATTATTAGAGAAATGCAAATCAAAAATACAATGAGGTATCATTTCACACCAGTTAGAATGCGCATCATCAGAAAATCTGCAAACAGCAAATGCAGGGGAGGGTGAGGATAAAAGGGAACCCTCTTGCACTGTTGGTGGGAATGCAAATTGATACAGCCACTATGGAGAACAGTATGGAGTTTCCTTAAAAGAAACTCATAGAAATGCAAATCAAAATTACAATGAGGTATCATGTCACACAGGTCAGAATGGACATCATCAAAATATCTATAAACAATAAATGCAGGAGAGCGTGTGGAGAAAAGGTAATCCTCTTGTACTGTTGGTGGGAACGTAAATTGGTGCAGCCAGTATGGAGCACAGTATGGAGGTTCCTTAAAAACCTGAAAGTAGAATTATCCTATGACCCAGGAATCCCACTCCTGGACATATACCCAGAGAAAACCATAATTCAAAAAGACACATGCACCCCAGTGTTCATTGCAGCACTATTACAACAGCCAAGTCATGGAAGCAATTAAATGTCCATCGACAGATGAATCGGTAAAGGAGATGTGGTACATATATACAATGAACTATTACTCAGCCATATAAAGGAACAAAACTGGATCATTTGTAGAGATGTGGATGGACCTAGAGACTGTCATACAGAGTGAGGTAAGTCAGAAAGAGAAAAATAAATATTGTATATTA